>NC_073302.1:350423755-350732994 GCF_027595985.1 Sorex araneus
ATAGAGCATACATTTGAAAATTAAAATAAAACAAAACTGTAAGTCTGGAACATATATGAAAAATAAGGAGAAAAATATATTGAAAGTTATAAGGAAAAAATACCTAAGGGATAAAAATCCATAAAACTCCTTTAAAAATCCATAAATCAAATGGCATTCTCAGGGAAATAAAAATATACACATTGAATAAAAATAAAATATAAAGTTTCTAGTCTAGAAATAATTCAAGCAGAAAGGCAATGAAGTAAAATATTATAGAAAATGTTAAGAGAAACAAATGTAACTTAGAATTTTGCATCGTAAAAATTATTCTTTGAAGGTACTGAGAAATACTTTCACAGGCAAACAAAAATGGTGGGACTTTATGAATGAGATTTTTATTGAGAGAATTTATAGGACTTTATAAATAATTTTTAGGTCAGAAAGGTATCTACATATATGAACACCAAAGAATAAGTGATTATAAAATAATTTGACCTTAGCTTATATAACAAACAGAATCTTTATTTAAAATAATAAAACAACGCATTAATTTACATATGCTTATGTATTAACTGGCAAAAATGACAATAATAGGCTTGTTCTTCAGGCTCGTGTTCTCCCTTTAATACATAACTCACTTATTTCTCTGTTTCTTTACTTGTGTTTTCTACTCTAGAGAAGCCCGTGTTCTTTTATAAACATATACATACTTCTTGTCTTTCTCTCCCTTCATGTTTTTCTAAGACAATTCAATTCAATAAAAACTATCTTATTGACAAAATAAATTAATGACAATAATAGAAAGGATGAAATAAAAGGCATAAAAATTATGGTATTAGCAATAACCTGATTTGTGAGTACAGTGGTGTTATTTTAAAATGAAGCTGGGTTCCCAATAAATGCATACTGCAAATTCAAAGACAACTACCAAAACATGGAGAAAATATGTATGATATTCTAAAAAAGGAAAATAAATGATAATTTAAATGTTCAATTAAATCCACAAAATATAAAAATGCATAAAGACCAAAACAGGACAAAGAATATGGAAACAAAGAGAAAAACAGTGATATAGTATATCTCAACCTAGCTATATCAATTATCACCCTGAACATCAATTATCTAAATACATAAATAAAGAGATTACCCAAATACAACAGATATTAAAACCTAATATATTTTTGATGAGAAACCAACTTTATTAAACACATTTAAGATGAAAGCTAAGTGAATCAAGGTATATTTCACTAAAATTAATTTTTCAAAACTTTTATTTTAGATACCACGATTTACAAAACTGGTAATGATAAAATTTCATCCATAAGGAATTCCAGCATCACATCTTCCACTACAGTGTCTGTTTCCCTTCACCACTGTCATAGCCTTCCATAAGCTTCCTACTGAAGACCAGTGCTTTTCAGATATCAGTTATCACAGTAAGAGAAATTACCAGAGTCAAAGCACCACTACACAAAATAAGGATGTTAGTTTTATAAGACATAAAAATCTTTAAGGTGGGAGCTGGAGAGGTAGTACAGTTGGTAGGGTGCTTGCCTGTACATTGCCAACCTAGCTTCAACCTCTGAGTGCAGAGCCAAGTGCAAGAGTAAGCCCTGAATACAGCTGGATGTGGTCCCCCCCAAAAAAATAAAAAAAAATTTAATGTGTATGTAGGTAATGACAGAGAATCACAATACACGAGGCTAAACATAAAAAGACAATGAGAAACATCCATGTTTAGATAGTACATATAATATAGCAATAAAATATCCACTATTATACTCTGAGACTTCAACACTCCTTTATCAGAAACAGATCTATCAAACAGAAAATCAGTCTGGACTAGTAAATCATTAGATAACTGGGAAGAGTTTACATTAATAGACATTTTCAATCAATAGCAGAATACATATTTTTTTCAACCTCACATGGAATATTCATCCAGACAAACACTATGAGTCATAAAACAGACCTTAAAAATTTAAAATAGAAATCATAAAAATATTTTCTCTCCTACCAGAATCTATTTAAACTATTAATAATATCAGAAAGATGAAAATCCCCAAATACATTGAGATTAAATAAAACACACCTAAGTAACATCTGGGTCAAATTAAAACTCTCAGGATTAATTTTTAAAAATTTATGTGTGTTTGTGGGTCACATCCAGCTATGCTCAGAGCTAACTCCTGGTTCAGTACATAGGGATCACTCTAGACAGTGCTCAGGGAACCACAGGATGTGGCGGATCAATCCCAGATTTACTATGTGCAAGGCAAGCACCTTATCTTACCTTACCCTTAGATATTTTAATTGAATGAAACTAGAAATCAACTTCTAAAATTTGTGGATACAGTAAAAGCACTACTTGAGAAAGTATCATCACTGAAGACATATATTAAAAATAAAAAAGCAATGAGATCAATATTCTAAACTCAATAATAAAACCTAGAGCAGAAATTAATGAAATAGAAACCCAAGAAACAATCTGAAAGATCAATGAAACCAAGAGCTGGTTCTTTGAGAAAATAAACAAGATTGATAAACCACTAGCAAGAATCAAAAAGAAAGAGAGAACCCTAATAAACCGAATCAGAAATGAAAAGGGAGACATCACAACAGAAACCGAAGAAATTCAAAAGATCATCAGAGACTACTTTGAAACTCTGTATGCCACCGACACAAGAGAACCTAGAAGAAATGGATAAATTCCTGGATTCCTATAATCTCCCAAGATTGAACGAAGAAGACTTAGAATACCTGAATAAACCTATTGCTATCAAGGAAATTGAAACTGTAATAAAGTCTTCCCCCCAAAAAAGGGCCCAGGTCGAGATGGATTCACTAGCGAATTCTTCCAAACATTTAAAGAGGATCCGTTGCCCGTTCTTCTCAAGCTTTTCAAAAAAATTGAAGAAACAGAAACTCTACCAGTTTCTATGAGGCACTTATCTCCGTAATATCAAAAGCAAACAGAGACACCACAAAAAATGAAAACTACAGGCTAATATCCCTGATGAACATGGATGCGAAGATGGTCAAAAAAATATTAGCAAATAGAATCCAACAACTCATCAAAAAGATCATAAACCACAACCAACTGGGATTCATCCTGGGGATGCAAGGATGGCTTAACATTCAGAAACCAATCAACATAACCATCATATCAAAAAAAGAAAAGATAAAAACCACATAATAATATCAATAGATGCAGAGAAAGCATTTGACAAGATCCAGCACCTGTTCATGATGAAAGCTCTCACCAAAATGGGTATTGAAGGAACTTTCCTAATATAGTCAAAGTCATCTACCATCAGCCTATGGCAAGCATTATCTTCAATGTGGAAAAACTAAGAACCTTCCCTCTAAGATCAGGGAGAAGAAAGGGATGCCCACTCTCTCCACTTCTATTCAATATAGTACTGAAAGTACTTGCAATACTGCTTAGGCCAAAAAAAAAGATATTAAGGTCATCCAGGTAGGAAAGAACGAAATCTAGCTCTCACTATTCAGAGATGATATGATACTATACTTAGAGAACCCTAAAACCTCTACCAAGAAACTACTAAAAACAATAGACTTGTATAGTAAAGTTGCAGGCTATAAAAGCAATACCCAAAAGTCCATGCCTTTCCTATATGCAGGTAAATAGATACGAAAGTGACATGAAACAAAGCAATCCCATTCACAATCATGCCCCAGAAAATCTAGTACCTCGGAATCAACTTAACAAAGAAGATAAAGGACAGCACAAAAAAAAACTACAAAACGCTACCTCATGAAAGAAAAGAGGACATGAGGAAATGGAAACATATTCCCTGCTCATGGATTGGGAGAGTTAACACTGTCAAAATGGCAATACTCACCAAAGCACTATACAGATTCAATGTGATCCCTATAAGGATACCCATGACATTCTTCAAAGAAATTGATCAAACACTCCTGAAATTCATATGGAACAATAGCCCTCATGAATACCTAAATCAGTTCTTGGAGGGGGGGGAAGACGGGAGACATCACTTTCCCCAACCTCAAACTGTACTACAAAGCATGCTACTGGAGCAAAGACAGATCCACAGACCAATGGAATAGGGTTGAATATCCTGACACACACCCTCAAATATATCATATAATCCTTGATAAGGGAGCAAGAAATATAAAGTGGAAAAAGAAAAGCCTCTTTAACAGATGGTACTGGCAAAACTGGACAGCTATATGCAAAAAAAAAAAAAAGGGCTCAGACCTCTACCTAACACCATGCACAAAAGTCAGATCAAAATAGATTAAAGACCTCAACATCAGACCAGAATTATAAGGTACTTTGAAGAAAAGGTCAGCAAAACCTTCCACAACAATGAAACTAAAGGTATCTTCAAAGATGACACGCCACTGACCAAGCAAGTAGAAACAGAGATAAACAAATGGGACTATCTTAAACCAAGAAGCTTCTGTACCTTCAAAGAAACAGTGACCAGAATACAAAGACAGTCTGCAGAATGGGAAAAGATATTCACCCAATATCCATCGATAAGGGGTTGATATCAAGGATATACAAGGCACTAATTGACCTCTGCAAGAAGAAAACATTCAACCCCAACAGAAAGTGGGGCGATGAAATGAACAGAAACTTTCTCAAAGAAGAAATCCAAATGGCCAAAAGGCACCTGACAAAAATGCTCTTCATCATTAATCATCAGGGAGATGCAGATCAAAACAAGATACCACCTCACACCCCAGAGACTGGCCCACATCCAAAAGAACAAAAGCAATCAGTGTTGTCATGGATGAGGGGGAGAAAGGGACTCTACTTCACTGCTGGTGGGAATCAAATTGATTCAGCCCTTTTGAAAAACAGTATGGACATTTCTCAAAAAAGTAGAAACTGCGCTCCCATATGACCCAGCAATACCATTCTGGGAACAATCCTGAAGATGCAAAAAAGTGTAGTAGAAATGACCTGCACTTATATGTTCATTGCAGCACTGTTTACAATAGCCAGAATCTGGGGGAAAAAAACGAGTGGGCGAGGACAGATGACTGGTTAAAGAAACTCTGGTACATCTACACAATGGAATACTATGCAGCTGTTAGAAAAGATGAAGTCATGAAATTTGCATATAAGTAGATCAACATGGAGAGTATCATGCTGAGTGAAATGAGTCAGAAAGAGAGCGACAGACATAGAAGGACTGAACTCATTTGTGGAATATAAGTAACATAATGGGAGACTAATACCCAAAGATAGTAGGGATAAGGACCAGAAAGATTTCTCCATGGCTTGGAAGCCAGCCTTACATCTGGGGGAGAAGGCAGCTCAGATAAAGAAGGGACCATCAAGTAAAGGGTGCTAGGAGGGCCCGCTCAGGATGGGAGATGCGGGCTGAACTGAACATGATGGCCATTTAATACCTGTATCACAAACCATAACACCCAAAAGGAGAGAGAGAAAGTAAAAGGGAATGTGCCTGCCATAGAAGTGGGGAGGGGGATAGGGTGGAAGTGGTGGGAGGGATACTGGGAACATTGGTGGTAGAGATTGGGTACTGGTGGAAGGATGGGTACTTGATCACTGTATGACTGAAAGGTAAGCACGAAAGGTTTTTTTTTTTTAATTTAAATTTTATTGAATCACCATGTGGAGGGTTACATAGTTCTCATGATTATGTCAGTTATACAATACTCAAATACCCTTCCCTTCACCCGTGCCCATATTCCATCACCAACCACCACATTATACCTCCCGCCCCCTCCCGCCCCCCAGTCCCCACCCTTGTAAGTGATAAGTTTCACTTCGTTTACGCTTTATCTTGGTTACAGTCCATGTTTCAACACATAACTCACTATTGTTGCTAGGGTTTCCCCCAAAAAAAGAAAAGACAGTCCCACTGTCAAGGAAGCATTTGATGGCTCTCCATTGCTGAGAATGTAGAGATATTAAGTCCCGCTGTTTGTTACATAATTTTTCTATTTTTTTCCCCCCTTGTCCCGCGCCACCGAGATCACGCCTGTTTAGTAATCACCACGCTGCCTGACAAAGGGAAAACAAACCAAAAAAGATGGTTATTTCTCGTCATCAGCCGGCGTGGGGCTCTGGCTTAGTTGATAGTCTGGTAGAATGTCTGCAAGCAGTTTCTGGATCCAAAAGTAATACGCTGGTATGGGCCCCAGCTCAAGATTCCACCAGCGTCCCGCTGTTCCAAGTACATAATAATTTATTCCCTTGTATCCCATTCCCACGTCACCAGGTTCGTGTCAGCTTAATGGACATTATACTATGGTTAACGCCACGCCGCGTTTCTTCCCGAGAAAGAAGGATATTTCTTCTCAGCCGGCATGGGGATATGGCTTAGTTCAGTCTATAGAGATGGCTACCACTTTGGTAGCCTTCAATATTTCAGCAAAAGACTTACTATTCTTGTTAGGATTTCCCACCAAAGTCCGACCCGTTAAAAGGGAACCATTTCATATTGGTGATGATTAAATGACAATAGGTTGCGCGGCCATGGCAGCGGCCTCGCGGCTTTGAATTTCTGTATAAAGTCCAGGGAAAGTACAGCCAGAAATTACACGTCGCTACAAACTTTAACCCTATTATGGTCCCCCCAAAGTCCAACCCATTACAACAGAACCATTTCATATTGCTGATGATTAGATGACATTAGGCTGCCGCGGCCACGCGGTTTTGGGTTTCTATATAAAGTCCAGGGAAAATTCTGCCTAAAATCCTATCGCTACAATCTTTTACCCTTCAACAAAAAACTTAGTACTATTGTTTGGAGTTTCCCCCCACGTTAAGCCCTGCCAAAAAGGAACATTTACACGTTGCTGACAATCAAGAGATATTAGGTCGTGCGAATAGCAGCCGCGCGGTTTTGGATTTCTATATGAAGTCCAGGGAAAATTCTTTTGGTAATTGCATCACTCGCTGGCAGCGCCTGGGCTAGAAGCTCCGAGCACACAGTTTGGAGGCATTTTGGGGGCGCCGCTCGTGTCCAAAGTGGTTCAGTTGCCTCCGGGGTCGATATCTCGCGGGGCCAGAAAGGAGCGTCCCCACATGGCTCTGTGCTTAAATGTCGGCCGGCACAGGGTGGATCCGGAAGTCCTGCCCATCGGCTTTCCCGGGCTTCCTGTATAGTCTAAAAGCTGGCTATTGCCTCACTGCGTTCAAAAAGAAAGAGTCGAGAGAGAAAAGACCATACCCTGCCGGCAGCGCCTGGGCCAGAAGCTCCGAGCACACAGTTTGGAGGCATTTTGGGGGCGCCGCTCGTGTCCAAAGTGGTTCAGTTGCCTCCGGGGTCGATCTCGCGCGGGGCCGGAAAGGAGCATCCCCACATAGCTCTGTGCTTAAATCTGTTGGCTTGTTTTTAACTGTTTGCTTGGAACCACACCTGGCTGTGCTCACAGCTTACACCTGACTCTGCAGTTAAGGGTCACTCCTAGATAACTTGGGGTACCGTTTGGGTTTGAGGGGATCAAACACGAATCAGTTGAGTGTAAGTCAAACAGCTACTCACTATAGTGTATCTCAGCCCCTCCTCACTTTATTTCTAAAGGTTTATTTATGCCCAAAACCTGGCACCAACCTCATCCTAGTGGTTCTACTTGGAATGCATGATGGAGGCAGATATTTCTAAAAGTCTGTACAATCAGTATGATCACAATATTTAACATTAAAAGGAAGCTAAATCTTATGATTTAGATCAGTAGTTTTGTGCCCTTACCAGGTTGTTCGTTTGAGCCCAGGGTGTGCGATTTGGTGAGCGCCGGCTGCCCATCGTGCTCCACCTGGCAGGTGAACGGCACGTTCTCCTGGTGGGCACAGGAGTTCACCAGGAGCCAGCTGGTCCGGTTAAAGGTCCCGTCCTTGTTCTGTAGGAGGAGGGAGGTCGTTTCTGTCCGGGACACATTTCCATTCTCCAGCCAGGTCAGCTGCAGGTGCTGGGGGTAGAACTTCTTCACCTGGCAGGTGAGGTTCACCTGGTTGCCCACCGCCGGGAACTGGGACACCTCCAGCGTGGGAGGAACTCGAATAGTCTCAGCCAAGCTGGCCATCCCACGGAGAGAAGTGCCCCTGGGCAGGGTGATGTGGGTGACCTCACAGATGACCTGGGAGCGCACGTCCCCCGAGGTCAGCGGCACCCTGGCTGTGCTGGAGACGCTGTAGGAGGTGCTGTCCCCCTGGGGGTCCACGTTGGTCCGGGTGGCCGAGAGCGCGTTCCCGTTTTTGAACCACCGCAGGGTGATGTCTCTGGGAGAGAAGCCGTGGGACTTGCAGGTGAAGGTCACTGTCTGCCCGGGCAGGGCCCTCGTCTTGGGACCCAAGACCTCGGGACGAGAAGGTTTGGCACTCACGGTGACCTGGGTGCCTGACCCAGACTTGAACGCCACATCTTCCGAAGCACGAAAGTTTTTAAGTCTGTAACTGTACCTCATGGTGATTCATTAATAAATAAATAAATAAATATATCGCTACAGGAGCCAAAAAACCTAAACTCACCTTAGGAAATAAAAAGAATGGAAATCAAAAATTCAACATGACCACACAAAAAGAAATAGTATCATAGCAGAATTACTGGAATTTAAAACAGAAAATCAACAGAGAAAATCAACAAAAGCTGGTTCTCTGAAAATACAACAAAATCAGTAACCTTGGAGCCAAGATAACTAAGAGAAAGACTAATGAAAACGGAAAAATCACTTCAGATCTCCTTGAAAGAAAAAGAATAATTAAATAATAACAATCCTATATTCACAAGCTTGATGGCCTAGAGGGACTCATTTTATAAAAAGACACAAATGCAAAATGTACATGAGATGTGCAATTTGAATTGTATCAATTAAATATATTTAATCAGTTATCAATAATCTTCACTAAGGTAAAGTACCAAGGCCAGGTGGGTTCACTGATGAACTATACCAAACAGTCAAGGAGGAAAGTATACCAATTTCCTATAATCTCTTTCAAAAGACAGTACAGGGGGAATACTTACAAAGTCATTCACAGAAGCCAGTGCTGTCAAACACCAAACCAACGACACCACAAGAAAACTAGAGAACTGTATATTTCATGAACAGAGTCAACACTCAACAAAATTTTCAGTAGATGACTCCAATAAAACATAGAAAGAATTGCACACTACAAACAAGATCACTTCAAATAAGTGAGACTGGTTTAACATTTGAAAATCATTAATTTAATCCATAATGTTAATAGGCTAAGAAAAAAATGGTAACAACCTATGAGTAAAAAGGATCTGACAAAATCTATTCATAATAAAAAATGAACTCTAACAATGAAGATGAACTTCCTCTACTTGGTAACAATGTTAATATTTTTAATCCTATAATTTAAACTATATGTAATAGTGAGAAGTTTTAAGCATTCCCATTAAGATCAGGGATAAGGCAAAAATGTTCCATTTTACCACCAATTTTCAAAATCACAGTCTGGAACTAATAAATAAATATAACAAATGGCAGAATCATCTCTATGTAAAAAATTCAAATTAACAACAACAAAAACTCCTAGAACTAATATACTATTGTAATAAGGTCACAGAACATAAGCTCAACACATAGAATTCAGTCTCTTTTACACCATATTGTCAATGGAAAGTCTAGAATTTGAGGTTTAAAATACAACATATATGTTCGAGCGGGCACCAGTAACATCTCTCATTGAGAGACTTATTGTTACTGTTTTTGGCATATCCAATATGCACGGGTAGCTTGCCAGGCTCTGCATCTCGGGCGAGATACTCTCGGTAGCTTGCTGGGCTCTCCGAGAGGGGCGCAGGAATCGAACTCCGGTCGGCCACGTGAAAGGCGAACGCCCATCCACTGTGCTATCGCTCCAGCCCAAAATACAACATACTAGCACTCCAAAATGAAATTCTTAGGCATACACATTTGGGCCAAGGACTTGGGCAAACCAGACAGTGCACAGGGCTCCTGACTCCTGGCTCCTGGCTCCTGGCTCTGCCCTCAGGAGTCATCCCTAGCAGTGCTTGAGTAACCACGTGCAGTACTGGTGATCAAATCAGGGTCCTCTGCATGCAAGGCAAGTGCCCAGCGACTTGTATTATCTCTCTGGCATAAACATACATATAATTTTCAATGTACAATATCTACATATGAAGGTATTCCATATTTATATAGTAATATTATGGAAGATTATTTCATATTAATTTTATATATTTTTTAAAAAAACCTTCCAAACAGAACATCAACAAATTATTTTATGGAAATCAATAAGACAATTCTAAATTATACTAAAAGGCAGAAAACTAAACAGTCGACATAATATTGAAGGAAAAATAAAGTTGAAGGGCTTACACTACCCATCTTCCAGACTTACTAATATACCTTATGTAATTATAACATTGTGGCATCAGTGAAATCGACAAATAGATAAATACAATAAACTGGGTTTTGGTAAAAGAGCAAAGGCAATAAAACGGAGTATGTATTTCAACAAACGGTGCATAACTGGTCATCCACATGCAACACACAAAAAAGCCCAAATTTCAAAACCCTAATAGAGATCTCACACTCATTCACAAAAACTACCTCAAAATGGATTACAGACCTAAATGTAAAACAAAGCGCCACAAAAATCAGAAAAGCCATTTTATAAGTAATTCAAAATATTCAACTAATTCTTTTTATATATAAATTATTTATTTTTATTTTTTATGAAATCATAGCGAGATAGTTACAAAGTTGTTCATGACTGGCTTTCAGCCATACCAGTGTTTCAACCTTCTTCCACTCACCAGTATACATTTCCCACCGCCATTGCCCCCAGTTTGCCTCCTGCCATCCGCCCCCTCTGCCTCCCTCTAAGTCAGGTTCTTTCTTCCCCTTTGACCCACCTTCACTGGCCCCTCTCCCTTGGGCATTGTGGTTTGCAATACAGATAGTGAAAGGTCATCATGTATATCCCTTTCCCTACTCTTAATATCAGTTTTTGTCCAGAGTGATCATCTCTATTATTGTCCCTTCTCTACCCTAACTACCCTCCCCCCCCAGTTACTCCCCTCCCCGAACACACTCCTGTAAGCTTACAACCACTATCCAGTCCTCTTGACCCATCTTCCCTGGCCTTGGATATTACTCTCTTTATTTTTATATCCCTGAGATGAATGCAGCCATTCCATGCCTGTCACTCTAATTCTGACTCATTTCACCCAGCACGATACTCTCCATGTTCATCTAGTTATAGGCAAATTTCATGACGTCATTTTTTACTAACAGCTGCATAGTACTCTATTGGATAGATGTACCATAGCTCCTTTATACAGTTGTATGTTCTCAGGCACTTGGGTGGTTTCCAGATTCCAGCTATTGTGAATAGTGCCACAATGAACATAAAAGTGCACAAAGCATTTCTGCTGTGTGTTTCCAACAAAGAAGGAGAGTCCCTTACCCTGCATCAGCACCAGCACTGGCTGTTCTTGTTCTTTAGTGTGTGTGTCAGTCTCTGGTGTGAGATGAAATCTCACTGTTGTTCTGATTTACATCTAACTCATGATTAGTGACGTAGTGTATTTTTTCATGTGCCTGTTGGCCATGTGAATTTCCTCGTTGAGGAAGAATTCCTTTCTATTCATTTCTTCTCCCCATTTTTTGATGGGGTTAGATGTATTTTCTTGTAAAGTTCTACCAGTCTTATATATCTTGAATATTAAAACCTCATTAGATGGGTATTGAGTAAGTAATTTTTCCCATTCTGTGGGCTGTCTTTGTATCATGGTCACCATTTCTCCCGAGGTGCAGAGCTTAGTTTAGTGCAGTTCCATTTGTTTATCTTTGCTTCCACTTGTTTGGTAAATGGTACTTCATCTTTGAAGATGCCCTGAGCTTCAATGTCATGCATGGTTTTGCCTACATTATCTTCCATGTACCTAGTGGGCTCAGGTCTGATGTTGAGATGTTTGATTCATTCTGATCTGATTTTTGTGCATGGCATTAGACAGTGGTCTAAGTTCATTTATTTACATTTAGCTGCCCAAGTTTCCCAGCACCATTTGTTGAAGAGGCTTTCCTTGCTTCACTTCATATTTTTTCCTTCTTTATCAAAGATTAGGTGATCTTATATTTGAGGGTCTGTGTCATGATATTAAACTCTATTCCACTGCCATGCGGGTCTGTCTTTATTCCAATATCACTGTATCACTGTCATCCCATTGCTCATCGATTTGCTTGAGTGGGCACCAGTAACATCTCCATTGTGAGACTTGCTATTACTGTTTTTGGCATACCGAATATGCCATGGGTAGCTTGCTAGGCTCTGTCATGTGGGCGGAATACTCTCTATAGCTTGCCGGGCTCTCCGAGAGGGATGGAGGAATCGAACCCAGGTTGGCTGCGTGCAAGGCAAACACCTTACCTGCTGTACTATTCCAATATCATGCTGTTTTAATTACTACTTCTTTGTAGTACACTTTGAAGTTGACGAAGCTGATGCCTACCATTTTCTTTTTCCCAAGGATTTCTTTAGCTATTCATGAGGGTTTATTGCTCCATATGAATCCCAGGAGTATTTGATCTATTACTTTGAAAAATGCAGTCTTATAGGGACTGCAATGAATCTGTTGAAAAAGATTAGAAGGGACAGCGAAGGTCACTTCCTATTTATCAAGAGATATGTACAACAGGAAGAAATCATACACTTAAACATGTACATACATAATGATCAACTGGCTAAATACTTAAAACAAGTCCTAACAAACTTTAAGGAGGACAATGCTAGCAACACAATAGTAGTCGGAGACTTCAACACCACCTTATCACCTCTGGATAGATCGACAAGAATAAAACTCACCAAGGAAATACTGACACTGAAGAAAAAAATAGAAGAGAGAGGCCTAATAGACCTATACAGGGCTTTACACCCCAAAATGAAAGAATACACATTCTTTTCCAGCGCACACGGAACATTTTGCAAAACAGACCAGGTATTGGGCCACAAAACATACCTCAATAGAATCGGAAAAATAGAAATTGTATCAACAATCTTCTCAGACCACGATGCGCTATAGATAGAAGCTAATCACACACAGACGCAGAGAATCAAAGCAAACACCTGGAAATTAAACAGCTCAGTGTTGAACAGTGAGTGGGTCAGGAAGGAAATCAAGGAAGAAATCAAGAGATACCTAGAAACAAATGAAAATGAAGACACGAGCTACCAAAACCTATGGGATGCAGCTAAAGCTGTATTAAGGAGAAAATTTCTAGCTCTGCAAGCATTCCTTAGGAAGGAAGAAAGGGCCTACACAGATAGCTTGACTTCACAGCTCAAGGCCTTAGAAAAGGACCAGAAAAAGGAACCCAAACCAGACCAAAGGAAAGAAATAATAAAAATTAGAGCAGAAATTAATGACATGGAAAACCAGAAAACAATCCAAAAGGTCAATGAAACCAAGAGCTGGTTCTTTAAGAAAATAAACAAGATTGATAAACCGCTAGCAAGACTCACAAAGAAAGAAAGAGAACCCTAATAAACCAAATCAGGAATGAAAAGTGGGACATCACAACAGAAACCAATGAAACTCAAAAGATTATCAGAGACTACTTTGAAAGTCTATATGCCACGAAACAAGAGAACCTAAAAGAAATGGATGAATTCCTTGACTCCTACAATCTCCCAAGACTGAACCAAGAAGACTTGGAATTCCTGAATAGACCCATTAATATCAAGGAAATTGAAACTGTAATCAAAAGTCTCCCCAAAAACAAAAGCCCAGGTCCAGATGGATTCACTGGCAAATTCTTCCAAACATTTAAAGAAGAATTGTTGCCAATTCTCCTCAAGCTTTTCCAGGAATTTGAAAAATCAGGAACTCTCCCAAATAGTTTCTATGAAGCACATATCTCCCTAATATCAAAATCAAACAAAGACACCACTAAGAAAGAAAATTATAGACCAATATCCCTGATGAACACTGATGCGAAGATCCTCAACAAAATATTAGCAAACAGGATCCAACAACTCATCAAAAAGATCATACACCAGGAACAAGCGGGATTCATCCCAGGGATGCAAGGATGGTTTAGCATTCAGAAATCAATCAACATATCAACATAATCTATCATATCAACAAAAGTAAAGATAAAAACCATATGATTGAAATGAGTCAGAATGAAAGAGACAGACATAGAAAGATTGCACTCATATGTGGAATATAATGTAACTGAGAAGTACAAGTTGGCAATGATGCAACTTCTGACAGATATCTCTCTGGACTTAGTTACTAAAATACTAAGATACAGAAACCCAAAACCGAGAGGCCGCTAAGTGTGGTCACTCGACCTCATACCTCTTCATCCTCAGCAATGGAAATCAAATTATCTAATGCTTCCTTTTCAGCAGGTCTGACTTTAGGGGAGAGACTCTCCGAACAATAATAGTGAATTTTGTTGAAATATTGAATGCAATCAAAGTGAAAGTAAAGTGAAATTTATTAGTTACACAGGCAGGGGAACTAAGGGTGGGGGGGCTAGGGGCGTGGGAGGTTAGGGGTGTGGGGGTGTGGGGTAGAGCTATACTGGGATTCTTGGTGGTGGAATATGTGCACTGGTGAAGGGATGGGTATTCGAGCATTGTATAACTGAGATTTAAACCTGAAAACTTTGTAACTTTCCACATGGTGACTCAATAAAAAAATTAAAATTAAAAAAATAAATTAAAAAAAAACAAAACATATGATTATATAAATTGATGCAGAGAAAGCATTTGACAAGATCCAACATCCGATCATGATGTAAACCCTCACCAAAATGGGTTTCGGAGGAACTTTCCTCAAGATAGTCGAAGCCATCTACCATAAGTCTATGGCAAGCATTATCATCAATGGGGAAAAACTAAGGGCCTTTCCTCTAAAATCAGGGAGAATAAAGGGATGCCCACTCTCACCACTTCTGTTCAATATAGTCAGGGAAGTACTTGCGATAGCTGTTAGACAAGAAAAAGGTATCAAGGACATCCAGATAGGAAAGGAAGAAATCAAACTCTCACTATTTGCAGACGATATGATACTATATCTAGAGAAGCCTAAATCCTCTACTAAGAAACTCTTGGAAACAATAGACTTGTACAGTAAAGTTGCAGGCTATAAAATCAATACCCAAAATTCCATGACCTTCCTATTTGCAAACAATGAGACAGAGGAAAGGGACATGAAAAAAGCAATTTCCATTCACAATTGTGTCCCAGAAAATCAAGTACCTTGGAATCAGCTTAACTAAGGAAGTAAAAGACCTCTACAAAGAAAACTACAGGATGCTACTCCATGAAATAAAAGAGGACATGAGGAAATGGAAACATATCCCCTGCTCATGGTTAGGGAGAATCAACATTGTCAAAATGGCAATACTCCCAAAAGCATTATACAGATTCAACGCGATCCCTATAAGGATACCCATGACATTATTCAAAGAAATGGATCGAGCAATCCTAAAATTCATATGGAACAACAAATGCCCGTGGATTGCTAAAACAATTCTTGGGAAAAAGATGATGGGAGGCATCACCCTCCCCAACCTCAAACTTTACTATAAGGCGATAATAATCAAAACAGCATGGTACTGGAACAAAGGCAGAGCCTCAGACCAATGAAACAGGGTGGAATATCCCTACACACAACCCCAAATGTATGACCATCTAATCTTTGATAAGGGAGCAAGAAATGTGAAGTGGAGCACCATTTAACAAATGGTGCTGGCACAACTGGACAACCACATGCAAAAGAATGAGCTTAGACCTTGACCTGACACCATGCACAAAAATCAGAACAAAATGGATTAAGGACCTCAACATCAGACCACAAACCATAAGGTACATTGAAGACAAGGTAGGCAAAACCCTCCACGATATTGAAGATAAAGGTATCTTCAAAGATGACATGCAACTGGCTAACCAAGTGGAAACAGAGATAAACAAATGGGACTACGTCAAACTAAGAAGCTTCTGCACCATAAAAGATACAGTGACCAGAATACAAAGACAGTCTACAGAATGGGAAAGGATATTCACCCAATACCCATCCGATAAGGGGTTGATATCAAGACACTGGTTGAACTCTACAAGAAAAAAACATCCAACCCCATCAGAAAATGGGGCGAAGAAATGAACAGAAACTTTCCCAAGAAAGAGATACGAATGGCCAAAAGGCACATGAAAAAGTGCTCTACATCACTAATCATCAGGGAGATGCAGATCAAAACAACCATGAGAAACCACCTCACACCACAGAGACTGGCACACATCCAAAAGAACACAAGCAACCACTGTTGGAGAGGATGTGGGGAGAAAAGGACCCTTCTACACTGCTGGTGGGAATGCCAACTGGTTCAGCCCTTCTGGAAAACAATATGGATGATTCTCAGAAAATTAGAAATTGAGCTCCCATTTGACCCAGCAATACCACTACTGGGAATATATCCCAGAGGAGCAAAAAAGTATAGTCGAAATGACATCTGCACTTATATGTTCATCGCAGCACTGTTTACTATAGCCAGATTCTGGAAAAAACCCGAGTGCCCGAGAACAGATGACTGCTTAAAAAATTCTGGTACATCTATACAATCGAATACTATGCAGCCATTGAAAAAATGAAGTCATGAACTTTTCATATAAGTGGATCAACATAGAAAGTATCATGCTAAGTGAAATGAGTCAGAAAGAGAGAGACAGATATAGAAAGACTGCACTCATCTATGGAATATAAAATAACAGAATAGGAGACTAATATCCAAGAATAGTAGAAATAAGTACCAGTAGGTTGGCTCCATGGCTTGGAAGCTGATCTCACATGCTTGGGGAAAAGGCAGCTCAGATACAGATGGGAGTATCAAGTTAAATGTGGTTGGAGATCCTGCCTGGGAAGGGAGATGTTTGCTGAAAGTAGACTAGAGACTGAACACAATGGCCACTCAATACCCTTATTGCAAACCACAACACCCAACTGGAGAGAGATATCAAAAGGGAGTACCCTGCCACAGAGGCAGGGTGGAGTGGGGGGGAGATAGGATTGGGGTGGGGGAAAGGATACTGGGTTTATTGATGATGGAAAACGGGCACTGGTGGAGGGATGTGTTTGTGAACATTGTATGAGGGAAAAACAAGTTCTAACATGTGTGAATCTGTATCTGTACCCTCATGGTGATTCACTAAAGAATAAATTTAAAAAAAGAAAAACCATAGACATTTGTGCATTAATTTTGTAACCTATCACTCTATGATACAAATTTATTGTTCCTAGGAGCTTTTTGGTAGAATCCTTAGGATTCTCTAAGCATAGTATCATGTCATCCGCAAATAAAAGAGTCTGATGCTCTTTTAAATTTCTGTGGTTCCTTTCTTATCTGGAAGACCTTGATATCTTTTTCTTCCCTAACTGCCATTGTAGTTACTTGCAGTACTACATTGAATAGAAGTGACGAGAGTGAGTAACCTTGTCTTGTACCTCTAAGAATCTTAGAGGGAAAGCTTTTGGTTTTTCCCCATTGAGGATAGTGCTTGCAGTGGGCTTGTGGTAGATGGCTTTGACTACGTTGAGGAATGTTCCCTCAACTCCCATTTTGTTGAGGTTTTTTTTTTATCATAAATGGGTGCTAGTTCATCCCAAATACTTTCTCTGTATCTACTGACATATTAATATGGCTTTTATTTTTTCTTTTATTGACATTATTATGTTGACTTGTGAATGTTAAACCATCCTTACATCCCTAGGATGAATCCTACTTGGTCATCATGTGTGATCTTTCTGATGAGTTGTTGAGTTCTATTTGTTAGTATTTTGTTGAGGATCACTGCATCTATGTTTATAAGGTATTTTGACCTGTAATTTTATTTTTTGTGGTGCCTCTGTCTGCTTTTGGTTATCAGGGTGATATTTTCCTCATAGAAACTGGAAGTATTTCTGTTTATACAATTTCCTTGAAAAAATCTGAAAAGTTTGGGCAGTAAGTCCCCTTTAAAGGTTTGGAAAAGGGGCTAGAGTGATAGCACAGCAGGTAGAGCGCTTGCCTTGCACATGGTCGACCCGGGTTCGAGTCCCAGCACCCCATATGGTCCCCTGAACACCGCCAGGAGTTAATTCTTGAGAGCATGAGCCAAGAGTGACCCCTGTGTATCACTGGGTGTTACCCAAGAAGCCAAAAAAAAAAGTTTGGAAGAATTCATTAGTGAATCCATCTGGGCCTGAGATTTTGTTTGAGGGAAGAATTTTGACTACCATTTCAATTTCCTCAACAGTGATAGGTCTGTTCAGGTATTCCAAGTCTTCTTGGTTCAGCCTTGAGAGATTTTAGGAATCCAGGAATTTATTCATTTCTTCTAGGCTTTCTTGTTTCATGGCATACAAATTCTCAGAATAATCTCTGATGGTCTTTTGAATTTCTGTGGTTTCTGTTGTGATGTCACCCCTCTCATTTCTGATTCAGTTTATTAGATTGTTTTCCCTCTCTGTGAATCTTGCTAGTGGTTTACTGATCTTGTTTATTTAAAATAAAAAAACAGCTTTTGGTTTAATTGATATTTTGGATTGTTTTGGGAATTCCAGTTTATTAATTTCTGCTTGAAGTTTTATTATTTCCTTCCTCCTACCTAGCTTGGGCTCCTTTTGTTTTTCTTTTCCTAAGGTTTTACGCTGTGAAGTCAAGTTGTTTATGTGGGCCCTTTCTTCTTCCTTCCTTCCTAATGCTCACAGAGCTATAAACTTTCCTCCTAACACTGCTTTTGCTGTGCCCCACAAAGCTACAAGGTTCTGGTAGCTTGTATCCTTGGTCTTGTTCCCAGGAATCTCTTGACTTCCTGACTGCGGTCGTCCCTCCTGCTCTGCTGCTGTGCCACCGCTATCTTGCCTCCTCCACCTGGACTTTTGGAAGGAGTTGTTTGCTTGCAGAATTATTTTCCGACCTTTGACTTTGGGTCTATGTTTGCTCTGACTACTCAAATAGTGTTTTGTTTTGTAGGCAGCATTGTTGCATTCAGTTTTTTTTTTTTTATTTTTTTTTAATTTATTTATTTTTAATTAGAGAATCACCGTGAGGGTACAGTTACAGATTTATACACTTTTGTGCTTATACTTCCCTCATACAAAGTTTGGGAACCCATCCCTTCACCAGTGCCCATTCTCCACCACCCGTAAACCCAGTGTCCCTCCCACCCTCCCCAATCCCATCTCCCCCCCACCCCACCCTGCCACTGTGGCAAGGCATTCCCTTCTGTTTTCTCTCTCTAATTAGCTGTTGTGGTTTGCAATAAAGGTGTTGAGTGGCCGCTGTGCTCAGTCTCTAGCCCTCATTCAGCCCGCAACTCCCTTCCCTCACATGGCCTTCGACTACAATGTAGTTGGTGATCGCTTCTCTGAGTTGACCTTTCCCCGGAACGTGAGGCCAGCCTCGAAGCCATGGAGTCAATCCATTTTGCCACTCTGTCCCTTAATCGGTGCATTTAGTCCATTGACATTGAGAGAGATTATTGCCATGGGGTTTCATGCCATCTTTCTGTAAAACTTTGTTGTCTGTGGGGTTTGTCTTGACTTAGAGTAGCCCTTCAGTTCTTCTTCTAAAGTTGGTTTTTAGTTTATGAAGTGCCTAAGCTGTTGTTTATCCACGAAGTTGTGCATTTATCTTTCAAATCTGCACAAGAGTCTAGCAGGGTAACATTTTCTTGGGGTGATGAGGCCTTCATTTCATTAAGTTAGAGTTAAAAATGTCTTTGAGTCTTTTTATTGAGGACTCTTAGCTGGTATCCTTTGGGCTTCTTTGATCTAGATGTGTGTTCTCTGGCTCTGAGAACTTTACAGCAATGACGTATTTTACTGTTACTGCCTCATTGGCGTTGTCCTGTATTTTATTGGCTGTCTGCTCCACTTCATCTTTGAACTTACTGAACACTTTCCCAGTTTATCTCTGAATTCTTTATCAGAGAGATTTTGTATGTGGGTATTCCTTGTTGAGGCTTCAGGGCGACTGTCTTCCTTCACTCCTCATGATAGTGTTCTGTGCCATTTTCCCATAGTCCTGTGGTAGTCTGGGGGTGGAGATATCCTTGTTTCCCCTTCCTTTTTGGTGATCCTGTGTAACTATGTGGGGCCTTTCTGGTAATGGATCTTATGGACTATATGGGGGGGGTAATAACTGGTGACTACTAATGCAGGGGAGACCATACCCACCTTAGTTCTAACCTGGGGGTGGGGCATCTGCAGAGTTCCTTGAGTTGGGGTCCAGCAACCACTTGTAACGGGTCCTCAGTGCTGCCACTCTATACAATTTATTCTTAAAACATTAACAGACAACCTAATTTAAAAATGGGCCAAAGACTAAAACCACATCTCAATAAAGAAGAAAACAATGCCACGTACCATCTGAGAAATGCAACTGACAATACTATGCAATCCCACTACTTACCCATCAGAATGGTGGAATCAAGAACCGTGACAGTGCCAAACACTGCCCAGGATGAGGAACATCAGTAACTAGCATCCCATATGGTCCCCCAAGCACCACCAAGAGTAACCCCTGAGCATTGCAAAAAAAAAAAAAAAAAGCCCAGGTTCAGATGGTTCACTAGTGAATTCTTCCAAACATTTAAAGGGAACAATTGCCAGTCCTTTTCAACCTTTTCCAGGAAATTGAAGAAACAAAACCACTACCAGTTTCTATGAGGCACATATAACCCTAATACCTAAAGCAGACAGAGATACCACCAAAAAAAAATATTACAGGCCCATATCCCTAATAAATACCAATGCAAAGATCTTCAATAAAATATTAGCAAATGGGATCCAACGACTCATCAAAAAGATCATACACCATGAAGTGGGATTTACCCGGGGATGCAAGGATGGTTTAACTTTCTCAAGTCAATCAACATAATCTACCATATCAATAAAAGAAAAGATAAAAACCATATTAATAGACTCAGAGAAAGCATTTGACAAGATTGCAGCAGTGTTTACAATAGCACAATCTGGAAAAAACCAGAGTGCTCAAAAACAGATGAGTGGCTAAAGAAACTCTGGTACATCTACACAATGGAATACTATGTAGCTGTCAGAAAACATGAAGTCATGAAATTTGCATATAAGTGGATCAACATGGAAAGTATCATACTTAGTGAAATGAGTCAGAAAGAAAGAGACAGACATAGAAAGATTGCACTCATATGCGGTATATAATATAGCTGAGAAGTACAAGTTTGCAATGATGCAATTTCTGGCAGATATTTCTCTGGACATTTAATAATTTTAGTATTACTAAAATACTAAAATACAGAAATCCGAAACCATGTGGCCGCTAGTGTGGCCACTTGACCTCATATCGCTTCATTCTCAGCAATGGAAAACAAATTATCAAATGCTTCCTTTTCAGCAGGTCCGATTTTAAGGGGGAGAAACTCCAAACAATAATAGTGAGTTTTGTGTTGAAATATTGAATGTAATCAAAGTAAAGAGAAAGTAAAGTGAAATTTATCAGTTACACAGTTGGGGTGGGGGCTGGGGAGGTGGGGGGGAGGGGGAGCGATACTGTGATTCTTGGTGGTGGAATATGTGCACTGGTGAAGGGATGGGTGTTTCACCATTGTATAACTGAGACTTAAACCTGAAAACTTTGTAACTTTTCACATGGTGATTCAGTAAAAGAAAAAAAAAATAAATTAAAAAAAAAGATCCAGCACCCTTTTATAATGAAAACTCTCAGCATAATGAGAATTGAAGAAGCTTTCCTCAACATAGTCAAAGCCATCTACCACAAGCCTACAGCATTATTCTCAATGGGGAAAAACTGAAAGCCTTCCCTCTAAGATCAGTAACAAGATAAAAATACCCACTCTCACCACTTCTATTCAATATGGCACTGGAAGTTCTGGCCTTAGAAGTTAGGCAAGAAAAAAAGATATTAAGGGCATCCAGACAGGAAAGGAAGAAATCAAGCTCTCACTATTTGCAGATGACATGATACTAAGAGAACCCTAAAGCCTTTACCAAGAAGCTCCTAAAAACAATAGACTTCTATAATAAAATCACAGGCTATTTATCAATACCCAAAAGTCCATGGCTTTCCCATATGCAAATAGTAAGAGAGAAGAAAATGATATTAAAAAAACATTGACAATCATGCCTCAGAAAATCGAGTACCTTGGAATCAGCATAACTAAAGAGGTAAAGGACTGTACAAAGAAATCTACAAAATACTATTTAAGAAAAAGTGGAGGACATGAGGAAATGGAAACACATCTCATGGATTGGGAGAATTAACATTGTCAAAATGGCAATACTCCCCAAAGCATGACACAGATTCAATGTGATCCTATAAGGATACCCACGACATTCTTCAAAGAAATTGATCAAACACTCCTGAAATTCATATGGAATAAGCCCCCACGAATAGCTAAATCAATTCTTGGGGAAAAAAAGATGGGAGGCATCACCTTCCCCAACCTCAAACTGTACTGCAAAGCAGTAATAATTAAAACAGCATGGTAGTGGAACGAAGACAGATCCACAGACCAATGGAATAGGGTTGAGTATCCTGATACACACCCTCAAATGTATCATATAATCTTTGATAAGGGAGCAAGAAATACAAAATGGAACAGGGAAAACCTCTTTAACAAATGGTGCTGTCAACACTGGACAGCTACGTGAAAAAAAGGGGGGGCTCAGACATCTACCTAACACCATGCACAAAAGTCAGATGAAAATGGATTAAAGACCTCAATAACAGACCAGATCTTCAATAAAATATTAGCTGAAAATCCATAAGGTACATTGAAGACAAGGTCAGCAAACCCTCCGTGTACACTGAAGCTAAAGGTATCTTCAAAGATGAAATGCCACTGACCAAGCAAGTAGAAGCAGAGATAAACAAATGGGACTATCTTAAGCTAAGAAGCTTCTGCACCTCAAGAAAAACCAAAAACCAAAAACCAAAACAGTGAGGAGGATACAAAGACAGCCTGGGAAAACATATTCACCCATTACCCTTCTGATAAGGAGTTAATATCAAGGATATACAAGGCACTGGATGAACTCTACAAGAAAAAAAACCATCCAATCCTATCATAAAATGGGGCGACTAAATGAACAGAAACTTTTTCGAAGAAGAAATTCAAATGGTTAAAAGGCACATGAAAAAATGCTCTTTATCACTAATAATCAGAGATGCAGATCAAACAACAATGAGATATCATCTTACACCACAGAGGCTAGCACACATCCAAAAGAACAAAAGCAACCAAGCAACGGGTGTTGTCCTGGATTCGGGGAGAAAGAGACTCACTTTCACTGTTGGTGGGAATGCTGACTGGTCCAGCCTTTTTGGAAAACAATATGATGTTTCTCAAAAAAACAGAAACTGAGCTCCCATTTGATCCAGTAATATCACATCTGGGAATATACCTTGGGGGCCCCAAAAAAAACACAGTACAAACACCATCTACACTCACTGCAGCACTATTCAACATAGCCAGAATCTGGAAACAACCTGAGTATCAAAGAACAGACGAATGGACAAAGAAACTATGTCACATCTGCACAATAGAATACTATGCAGCTGTCAGGAAAAATAAAGTCATGGAATTTGCCTATAAATGGATGGACACAGAGAGTATCATGCTAAGTGAAATGAGAAAGAAAGGCACAGACACTGAATGACTGCATTCATTTGTAGTACATAAAATGCATATATATATATGTATATAGTAGAACAAAATATCCATGGCCAGGGTAAGCAGGGGTTAGGATGACTGGTCGAGGTTGGAACTAACCACAAGTATGTGGGGGGCTGAGGGTAGATAGGATAGAGAAGAGACCAATATGACAGTAACAGCTGGAAATGATCACATTGGACAAGATCTGAGGGTTAAAAGTGGGTAAGGGATATTCTTGATAACTTTTGCTGTATCAATATTGCAAACCACAATGCCAAAAAGCGGGGAAGAGGGATAGGGGGAGAGAGGAGGAGAGAGAGAGTGAATAAAAGCACCGGAAAAGAGGCAGGCAAAAAGGGTAACGGGAGGGAACCTGGGGCCATTGGTGCTGGGAAATGTGCACTGGTGGAGGGATAGGCATTGGAACACTGCATGAATGAAATACAATTATGAACGGGCTCTGTAATGATCTAAGAAAATAAATTAATAAAAAGAATTTTTTTATTTTTAATTAAAAAGTTAAAATTACCCTACCACATATATATATATATATATCATGCCAATAACCTTTTGCATTATTTAGTCACTGTAGTTGACAAAGCTTTCAATGTGCAATTTTCAACATACAATGTTCCAACTCCAATCCCACCACCAGTGTTAGCATCTTTTCATGTCCCTATGTTTCCCCACACCCACATTGCCTCCTCCTTAATGGGCATCTTTGTTTAATTATTGTGTCTGAAAATCATTTGGATCAGGCATTTTGATCTTGGCAAGATTTTTATTTACTTTCAATTTTCTTCCCAAATAGGTCTGTTCAGGTTTTCTTCTTTCTCCTCAATCAACTTTGGGAGCGTCTATACTTCTAGAAACTCAGGTATTCATCCTTCACAACTTGACAGTACAGCGTTACTCATAGTAACCTCTTAGGATCTTCTGTGTTTCTGAAGGGTTTCGTGTAATTCCTCCTTTTTTCAATTTGTTTTCTATTTTACTTCCTAGTGAGTCTAGCTAAGGCTATGTGTATCTTGTTTATTTTTTTCAAAAACCTAGTTCATGGTTTTATTGCCTTTTTGATTTGATTTCAATACCATTGATTTCTGCCCTTATTTTCATGATTTTCTTCTAATTTTAGGATTCAATTGTTGTTCCTTTTCTAGGTTTTTAACACGCATTTAGGTTGCTAATTTGAACTTTTTCTTCATTCCCAATGTGGCCTGTTTTGCTATTAATTTCCCCCTCGAGTACTGTTTTTTGCTGTTTATAGTTTCTTCATTCACTTTTATTTTAAAGGATAATTTTAGTTTTTTTATTTCTGCTATGACCCAGCTGTGCTTTAGCAGCATTTTGCTCAGTTTCAAAGTGCTGGATCTTTAGGCCACCTTTTAGGGCTGATTTCAACCTCCACAGCACTGTGCTCTGGGAGTAGGCTATATGTGGTCTGTAGACTAGAAAATTTATGTATGTTTGCCCTAGTATGTGATCTAGCCAGGAGACTGCTGCGTTCCTGGAGAAGAATCTGTATTCAGTTTTCTGGGATGGAAGGCCTTGACAATTGATCCCGGTTATTCCAATTCCTCATTCTCTGGTTGATCTGCATGATAGCAAAGTGGCCTCACTCAGTTCCTGTCAGTGTTTCTCTTAAGTCTGTGAGGAGAAGCTTTATAAAATTTTCTGCCCCTTCATTTGATGCATGTATGTGGACATAGTCTGAATTTCTTGATCTATTGTTTCCTTACCAGTAATGCCCACCCCTAGTTCTTACCTTCTCTAGCTGAATGCCATTTGATGTGATGTAAGTGTAACTGCCCCCAGGTTGTAGTAGCAAGGATTGTGGTTTGTGGAGCTATGGAGGGTTGCTTTTGGTCTACCATTGGTATGTATAATTGTTTTTCAACCTTGCTCTAAGCCCATATTTATTCCACAAATTCAAGTGTGCTTCCTGTAAGAAGCAAATAGTTACAGTTGTTTCCTAAGCGATCCAGTCACTTTATGCCTTTTGATGGAAATGTTTCATTTGTTGACAGTCAGAGAAATCATTGATATAAATGAATTTTCCATTTTCCTATGAAGATTTTGATTGTTGTTGCTGTGAGTCTAATGTGCATGTGAGTCTAATTTTGCAATGTACACTGCAGGAATGGACTGTAGATAGCAACTGTCTCAAGCATTTGTCTCTAAAATCTGCATGACAGGCTTGCAGAGTAGAGAACCCCGAGTTCCAAGATTTTCCTGGTGCAGTACTTTGAATATATCATTTCTTGTATGATTTTATATGAGATGTATTGCACATTTCATGTTGTTTCCCTTGTATCTGAGTTTTCTCTCTCTCTCTCTCGTTACTTCTAAATTACCTGTCTCTCTCCGTGGATCTTGCTATTTTGATTACAGTGTGTCTCAGTGCTGTTCAAATTCAGTTTGTTTTGTCTGGTATGCCTTGGGCCTCTTGAATCTTCAGGTTTCCATCCAGTGATGGAGGAAGTTTTAAACTATCACCCCTTCCACTATATTCCTCTTGTTCTTTTCTCTTCTGGGATTCCTACAGTACCAGTATATATATATATATATATATATATATATATATATATATATATATATATATATATAAAAAGATTTTTTTATCTCTTGCTATTGTCCATCAAGTATCTTATAACTTCTATTTTTCATGTCTCTTTTCTGTTGTCTCTTCATTTTTGGTTATGGTTATGGCTCATATTACCTTTTTCTTTTCTTTATATATCTTTTTTTTAGTACCAGTAAGTTTTTATTTATTCATTGTATTTTCCCAGGGTACAGGAGGGGAATGGGAAATGGATCAGCATGTATGTAGCAAAATGACTGCAAAAAGGAAAGGAAGTAAACCCCTACTGCAAAATCAACCATCAAATAAACATTTCCCAAGGATGGGGTCACCAAAGTCCATGGGCTCCCGTCTCAGCCCATGGGATGAGGGAAGGGGATCAGCTACATGCTTCCCTACTCTCCCGCCCTCCCTCCCCAGAAATTCAAGATTTCACACAAAACTTTGGTTTCTAACAGTAAACATGGAGTTACATTCGTCCGTTTCCTATTAAACAATCTTGTGGCCACTTTGACCTAAGTTTCTTGCATCTGCACAAAAGTTCCTGAGTGACTTGGATATACATTCATCTTCCCTTTCCTTGGTTTCCTGATTCCACTTTACTTGGTTTCCTGATTCCACTTTACAAGAGAACCACCCTTTCTCTTGTGTTCCCCTGCCCCTATTTCCTATTTTGAATCAGGTCTTCTGTCCCTCAAACTTCTACAATTTTCTTTGTATATGGAAGGCCCCCTCATTGCTTCTCTACCCTAATATTCAAAACTAAAGTCATACAGCAGCGCATGTTTGGCATAAAAGTTAGCAAGTGATAGTCCTCTCTTCAAAGGCTGGGTGCAAGAAATAGTGTTCTGAACTCCTAAAGGACTTTTGTAAAAAAATCACTTTAAGACTTGAGGGGATACACCACAAAATTGCAAGGTTGTGTGGATTGGTGGGGGCGTTGGGGAGAATGGAAGAAGTCGGGGTAGAAGGGGGAATCAAGGAGGTGGTAAGAAAATTCAGGAAAAGCATCTTTGACAAAAGGTTCTGCACTAGGTAAAAGGATCTGAAGCAAGCTTGGGGACCCTTCTTGAAATGGGGGTCTTGAACCACCCTTTCTCTTGTGTTCCCCTGCCCCTATTTCCTATTTTGAATCAGGTCTTCTGTCCCTCAAACTTCTACAATTTTCTTTGTATATCTTAAGAGTTCAAAAATTGAATTTATTGATTTGTTATTGTTGTTGTTGCTTTCCCAGTTACTAGAATTTGGAGATTTCCATAAAACCCATACTCCTTTTAGGGTAAGCATTAGAAGATACTCATAGGTTCCTGGCCATGACCAATGCATACTGCCATATTAATGCAGCATGTTCACTCTCCCTTAGTGATCATTAGACCTATCCCCATAGTCTCTACAGTGAACAAATCAATCCCGTTTAGAATTCTTATTGATTCTCCAATCTGGCTTGTCTACTAAACTGGTCATTATTTCTCTACTAAAGTTCTTTTTCTACTAAAGTTCTTTTTTTAATTTGAGCATAGTTTCTGGGTCTTTAATAGAGGAATATTTGGCCGTCTTCTCAAATATAAAGACACGTACAACTATACTTTAACATTTACCACAGTGGCTCAAACTTGGCTGTGGCTTAACTAACACAAACTGCAGCAGTGACCTCAACAGGTTAGAGCTTCCTTCCTCCTTCTTATAACATCATTTTCCTTGTAGTGACAAAAATAAAAAAGAATTATTCTACAGTATTTGTCCCATATATTACTTACCTCTGGGTAAAGGTAGAAGCGTTTAACTGTATTAATTACAAGTGGATATTCAGTGATCCTATCATTCATAATCATCCACAGTCCTTGCAAAAATGAAGGTGCATCAATAATGGTCTTGAAGTAAGAATAATACAGTCCCTTTTAAAAGAAGACACATGTTGTCAATGTAAGTAAAATATGAAAGTATTTACTTTTATACTCCTTTTAGAATGATTTCTTAAAACAAAAAGAGGATATGAACAACTTGACTTCCTAATTACTTCTTGCTAAGAGTGCTACTGGATTTTTTTTTAAAAACATACATTTTTATTTTTGTAGATTAGAAATTTTTCAAATGAAAAGGTTGAAGTGATGATGACATTTCTCTTGGTTTTTTTTAAGGTTTTTTTTCTTTTTTTGGTTTGGGGGTCACACCAGGTGGTGCTCAGGGCTTACTCCAGATTCTGCAACATAGAGGATGCTGGGGATCAAACCTGGGTTGGCTGCATGAAGGAAGCAGCTTCACCACTGTACTATCTATTTGGCTCCTCAATGATTACGTTTTAAGGAATTTTTCTGACCATGTCTTAATGAGAAGAACTGATTTTTAATTTTACCAAGTCAGAAATTACTTCCCATCGAACAAGATGCCTAGAGGTTGAAATCTGATTTCTAGCATAGACAGAGATTCTTCTATATCTTTGAACAACTTTACAAATATAAAACTGCCTTTCCCCCAACATTTGAAAAGGAAATTAAACTATCATTAGCAGTGAAATGCAACTTCATGCTTTCAACTTATGTCACAGCTCCATCTGATGGTTGTGCACAAAGTGAGTGTCAACTGATTTGTTCCTCATGAAATAAATGCTGCATCCTAAAAAAGGCTATGTTAATATATGATTTTACTACAGGAAATACTGCCATTATCAGACTAGTAAAAGGGCGTGTTAGTTCAAACTCAAAGATGAGCAATACCTCATCATATAAAACACTATATAAAGTCGGCATTATTTCCATTAATGGGTTACTAAGATTCAGAAATGCTATCAACTGTCATATAACAAAGCACAAAACAACTATCTGGGAGTCAAACTGATAGATACAAACAGAATAGAGGCTTCGGGCTAGGATGAGGGGAATAGAAGCTGGTAAGTGTGTCTTTTTGGAAAAATAAAAAGTTCTAGAAATTGATGGAGTGGTGATTATAAAATGATACAAAAGTATTTAAAAACTACTTAAAACAGTTGAAATAGCAATTTTGCTATTTTGGTAAATTTTTCATTTAAACTTTTTTATTTAACAGTATGTTTAAAGCAATGGTGCACAGAAGAGGCAAACACAAGATGATCTCACTCCTCTGTGCAATATAGAATACTATCTGAAGAAATATAGTAAAGGGAGGATGCCTAGATCTCCCCTGACCCTAGTCAAGGAGGGCAAGGAAGGAAAGAAATCATGGGGGGGGGCGGGAGAAGAGAACAGGAAGTAATGGGAGAACAGGCATCAGGGCTTCAGTTACAATGGTGTCCGGTGAGTGCTACAGCCATATATCCAACAACACTGAAAACGTGAGATCTAAGCTGCAGCCACTGGAACTTTGTAATGTGCCTGTCAAGTTGACACATGGGGACTGGAGTTTGGGGTGGGGAGAAAATATGGGAACGCTGGTGGTAGAGGGAAGTTGAAACTGGTGGAGGAATTGGTGCTGAAATACTGTAAGTCTACAACTCAACTATAAACAACTTTGTAAATCACAGTTCTTTAATTTAAAATTTTATTTGCAAAACAAATGTGAAAAAATATGGCATTGAAAAATACTTTCTAAAGTTAAAAAAAAAGAAAGAAAAAACAAGAGGCAGTCTGAGTTCTTCATTTGGCTCCAATTAACCTATTGGAACGATAGTACTGCTATGTCCTAAATACAAAACTCTGCACCCTGACATCCATTTTACACATTTTAAAATAAAAGAACAGAAATTAAAGAAATCATATCAAAAGAAAAGTCTCTTTTACAATATTGTCTTGAAATCCTGAGAGGTAAAAGAGATTTTTTTTTCAAATGAGACTGCCCAATTCTAAATCAGAAGAAAGCAATCTTTTACACCATGATATCCTTGTATAATTTCTCAAAGGTTTTTATTTGCTCTTCTTCCTTGACCATTAAAGTGATGTTGTGATACTAGGAAAGGACAGAGATAATGAAATAAGAAGAATCCTCAATATTTTTCCAATTAAAAACGTCATAGCTTGAGAAATGGTACCACTTACCAAACATTCATTTCAGTTCCTAATTTCTACCCTACAATCTTTACTATTCTTAAGCTATGAATTAATTCATTATAATAACCTACCATTTCAGTGCGAAAAGTCATTTCCCGTTCCAAAGATGAGAGGTGAGAAAAATGACGATCATTTTCAAAAAGTGTCTTTAAGTGCACCCTAGGGGGAAACAGTACAGTAAGAACTGTTTCAAAGCCAATACTAAGATAACTAATTCATAAACAAAGTATCAAAAACTGTCAAATAGAAAAATGCATTTTTATAACACTGATATAGTTTTATAATATGCTGACCAACAACTATCTAGGTATTTATCATCATCAAGTATAGCACATAACTGGAACTCATTAGTTCCCTGGTTCTTAATCTTAATTGTGTATCTAAAATCTGTGAACCTCTCCATTCCTACTCCATTTCCAATCCCTTAAATCAGAAGAAAGAAAGATTTTGTTAAATTTCATAAGTGATCCTAATGCACCAGGTTTGGAAAAAGACTCGTAACTCCTGGAAAATATAATTCTAAATATGAAATTACCACATAAGGGCTCAACTTTCAGGTGCTTCAGACCATGGACTTATACTTTGAAATACTTTATTAGTGGCACAGCAGCAAAAATATCCCATTAATAAGCAAATTATGCTCTTCAGTTTATACATACATACACACACATATATACACACATGTATACACTTTTCCATGAAGCATGAAATAAACTTCTACAGATCTACCATACTTTCCACTCACCTTTGTTTTCACATAGGACCTTTAACTGTCACCAAAAGCTGTTGAAAACATTTCTTATCATTACCATTAGAAAATTAGTCTCTGTATATTCTCCCTGAATACTAAATGGCAAGAATAGCAGTCTTAAAAGAATGCAGGGCCAACAAGGTAGTAGAGTGGATTAGGGTACTTGCTTTGCACACAGTTGACCTGGGTTTGATCCCTGGCACCACATATGGTTCCCTGAGCTCTGCCAGGAGTGATCACTGAGAGCCAGGAGAGCCCTGGGCACCACTGTGTATGGCCAACATGAATGTAGGGCAAGTCGCCAAGAGTAGAACTCCCTTAGCTATTATAATGGAATTAAGTCAGAAAAAAAATTTCACTTTAGAATCTCTTAATGGCATTTTTCCAAATTGATCACGTATCTGAAGTAAGGTGCATACGCACATACACTGAAAGGTTCATTTGATAACTACCATTCAGGAGCCAGAGCAATAGTAAAGCAGGTAAGGGACGTGCCATGCACACGCCCAACCTGGGTTCATCCTGGGCATCCCGTATGGTCCCCTGAGCACTACCAGGAGTAATTCCTGAGTGCAAAGCCAGGAGTAACCCCTGAGCAACGCTGGGTGGGTGACCCAAAAGAACCAAAATAATAATAATTACCATTCAGTCTGTCTTCATTTCTACAGTTGATAGGTCTCTAAAATATTATCTCTGAAATTTTTAGTGAAAAACATACAGGGGAGTTTTTAAGATTAATTGTGGGAAAATATATTAGAAAAACTAGTGAAAAAAACTAGAAATACAGAGGGGAATCCTTTTGAAAACAAAACCATTTTAATTCATAAGTTACTAATCCTCTACTGCAGTGTATTTTTATATGCTGTCTCACTTGTCTTTATTCAACATGTGTATAAACTGGTGTACATACAAATGCTCTATACATGTGGCAAGCAATTAGTCTTTTACTGAGTGCAAACAGCAATGCAATTTTTAATCCAAATGCTTTTATTAATTTTAAACAAACTAGTCTTACCAGTGCAAAATTGCCACAAAAACAGCTGGAAAAAAAAGAAAAAAGTCATTAATAGCTGCTTTGTTACAATACTTTTAAAACAAGTACTTCAAAGTTATTCATTTATATATGTAGAAAACAAGTGCACACAAGCAAGATGGCTAGCAAAATCCATTTAGATAAACTCAGGAAAAAATCCAAAAGGACATAATTTAGGAATAATGCTTACCTCTACAGGGGAGACTTGAGCAAAGGAAGAGATGTTCAAGACTTTCAATGTCTCAAGAATTTGCAAGAGTGACATTATCATTTTTTACCTCAATTTGTGATTTTTGTATTTGTATTTTAGGGTTATTCTTTAATTATGTTCATTTAAAATTTTAAAGGCAGTATATATATAGACCTATTCACAAGGACCCCTAACTTCTCTTACAGTTCAACATTTATGTAGAAATCTTTGCCATTCTACTTCCAACATTTATATAGAAATCTTTGCCGTTCTACTTCCTACATTCTCAGAGTAGTATCTCTTTCCCACAGACTCTTGAATTTATGGCTTTATTCCTAACTTTCCCCAAAATTCTGAGACTCTGCTGAATCAATGATTTCCTCTCTCAAGACTTAAATTTCGCTCTCCCCGCACCTTGATTCTTCATGTCAGTCCTTACTTACCCCAGGCTGGGGTAAGTACTCATCAGTCCTTCAAACTATTCTCTCCTCTGCTACCCACAACTTGCTGACAAGACTCTTGGCCAATTTTTTTAAGGTCCTATAGTTTTTGACTTTTAGTTTGGGGCCACACCCAGCTGTGCTTGAGACTACTCCTGGCAATACTATCTCTCCATCCCAAGTTCTTACAACTTTCTAAACAGCTCTGAATTGACTCTTCAATCCTCTCCAGCACTTCACCAAATGCTTGGATTTCTTTCTCGTCATTTTTCCATCACGCCAACTATTCCCAGTGATATATTTCTGTCCAGTGTTTTTATATTATTTCCTGGCTTTTCCTTTTCCTCTCCTCTTTGAATATAAGGATTAAAACAGCAAAGTATTAAAATAAAAACACGTGAGTTAATGTAACAAAACTGAGAGCCCAGATATAAAACCACACATATAAATAAGGAGGATTGATGGCAAAGGAGTCAATTAAAGTCTCTGCAATAAATGGTTGTGGGAAACTTTTTATGACCATATGCAAAAGAATAAATGTACACCACTATTTAACACCACACACACACAAGCTAATTCAAAATGAACTTATGGCAAGAATATGTCACCCAAACCTCAATATCCACAGAAGAAAATACAGGCAATGTGTTCTTAAACATCACCCTTCAAGGATGTGTGTGTATATATACATATATTTACATGCATATATATCCTCCAGCATCTCGAAAAACGAAAGCAAAAATAACGAGATTATGCCAAACTAAAAAGCTTCTCTGTAGCACAAGATTTAAAATGACAGAACATGCTAATGAAGTTATCTGCACATCATACATTTGACAAGGCACTAACATCCAAAATATATGAAGTACTGATAAAACTCAACAACGTAAGAAAATGGGCAGAGGACCTGTTCATAGTTACTTTTCTGAAGAAATCTTACTGCTAATCAACAACACATACAAATTATGTTTAGCAAGCTGGAGAGACAGCAGAGTGGGTGAGGCGCTTGCCTTGCACATGGACTACCGGGAATCAATCCCCAGCATCCCCATTTGGTTCCCGCAGTCATTGTCAGGAGTGATCACTCATTAGGTCAAAACCAAAATGTTTAACAACTCTTATTAAGGAAATAAACATCAAAACAACAGAGATATCCCCTCCCCACCTGTGCGAATGGCTACTTTCCAAAAGATAAGATGCTATCAGCTGGAGATGTGAAGAAAACCTGTATAGAGTATTCAGAAGAATGCTAATTAGCAAAGAAACTATGGAAACGCCATAGAAGGTAGTCAGAATATAGAGGCAATTTATCAAATACAATTATCCCACTTCAGAATATTTACCCACCAATACAAGACTTCCACAATAGGTATGTGTAATATTGTGTCAAGGCTGGTAACCACCTAGATGCCCAGGAGTGATGATCGAATAAAGGTGTGCAATGGAAAGGTGAAAAGAAATCGGGTCATTTATCAGCAATTGGTAGACAATGCCAGCTTCATGCTTAGTGTGAAGTAAGTCATAAAGACAAACACCATGTAATTCTTCTCATATGTATTTGGGATAACAAACATACAAAAATATAAGCAAAAAAAAAAAAACCTTTGGACGCTAAGACCAATTAGTGGTTATCACAAGGCGAGGGGGAGTGGTAAGTACATTAGAACAAACGGAACAATTGTATTAAGTGTAAAACTGGACTTTTAGTGATGAAATCAGCCCATACGTTTCAAGGATGCAACTTATATGAATTTATCTCTAATAACGCAATACTCCAATTGTAAGGCGTTCAGTGGGGACACTGAATGTACTACGCCACTGAACTACCCTCTCGAGAACGGCTAGTCTGTGGGTGCTTTTCAGCTCCTCAAGCCTCTTCCCTAAAGAATCCTCTGCTAACTTCTTACAGGATTGCGCGCCAACGCCTCCACCGGGGCTCTGTGGACCCTTGCCCATCTGCTTCCTTCCCGCGCATTGATGCTACTCCAGGACTGGACACCTGTCTTCTGGCTGGAGCACACAGACCCTCGTCCTTCCCAGCGTTCCGGTGCAGCTACCCGATCCCCCACCCCCAAGGCCTGCCCCAGGAGCGTGCAGCCACCCCCGCAAAGGGGCCGGTGCATGGGGCGGCGACAGGCCTTCAGGGCCCCACCTAGCCCACCGCCTGGACCTCCTGGGGGCGCACTGGGTGACCCTGAGCTCCCGCTTCTGGGCAGCCAGCCTTGCACCCAGGACCGCGAGGCTCCTTAGCAGACAGAGCGCGCGCTGAACGGCCACGCCTCCGTGGGCGAGGTCCAGCACAGCCGCGGGCTCGGGGCGCTCCCACCCCGCTCAGCGCGCCCCCTGGGCGCTCCGTGCCACCCGGCCCGGCCCGAGCGCGCCCGCTCACCGAGGCCCAACATGCTCCTCCTGGAGAGGCGACGCGAGCGAAGCCGCGCCGCCTGGTCGCGGAGCTGCTGCAGCAGCGGCCAGACGAACGGGAAACGGCCGCACAGCAGCCGCCGCGTGACCAGCTCCAGCCGCGCGCCGTCGGGCCGCTCCAGGCGCAGCAGCCTCCGCGGCCAGTGCCCGCGCCGGCCGCCCGGCAGGGGCCCGCCCAGCGGGGCCGGCAGCTCGCACGGGTCCGCGCCCCGGGCCTGCGGCTCCTCGGCGTCCGCCTCCGCGCCTCGGGGCGCCCGGCGCCGCCGTCGGGGCAGCGGGGAGCGGGACGCGCGGGGCGGCGGCTCGGCGGCGCCTCGGAACGGGGTCCGCGCCCGGCCCACCATCGGGGCAGTCCTCCCTGACGCCGCACTCGGGCCGCCAACGACTGGCCTAGCCGCCGTTGCCTGCCCGCGTCGTCAAGGAGACCCCGCGCGCCCGGTCCGCGAGCGCCCGTTCCGCCCGCCTCCCGCCCACATGCGCCCGCCCCCGCCCGCCCCCGCCCACCTGCTCCCGCCCCTTTGCCCCGCCCACCTGCTCCCGCCCGCCCCACCCGCCCCAGGCCCACCTGCTCTGGCGCCTCCGCCCCCCACCCCCCCCCCCCCCCCGCCAACCTGCACCCGCCGCGCCCGCCCCCTCCGCCCCCGCCCACCTACGCCCGTCCCCCCCGCCCCGCCCAGCTAAACCCGTCCCACCTACGCCCGTCCCCCCCCCGCCCTCGCTCACGTGTTCACGCCCCCTTGCTCCCAGCTCCTGCCCCCAATCCCAGTGTGTCCCCCACTGCCCCTTATTCCCCGTCTATCTCCCTTTCCCCATGCCCCTCTCACTGACCAGCACTGACCCCCAACCCTGATTCTGTCCTGTCTTCCAGAACGCAGGCGGCTTGTGCTTGTCTCCGGAGCGAGAGGGGCTGGGCAGGGGGCGCGACCTGAGCAGAGAGCCCGTCCCCAGCCGGTGGCAGCCTGGGTCACTCGCACTAAATGCAGCCAGGAGACTCCCCTGTGGTCCCAGGGCCCACTCCTCGGAAAACAGCCCATCTGCGCCCGAGAGCCCCACCCGCCCCTCACCACAAGCACCCCAGCACACTGGACTCAGGCTCAGGATTCACGGACCTGTGGGTCCCTAATAACCGCTGGAGCAGAGAGCAGGGAGCACTGCAGAACAGAGCCCCCAGATAACGGGGAGGGAGAAGTAAAAGGGGGGCTGCGGGCTGTGGAGCTCTCCAGGAGCTCTGGCGTAGGGCCTCCCCTGGGCCTGGACCTTGCACTGTTGGCGTCTGCGTCAGGAGTCCCCAGTTCTGGAGTGGCCCCCTAGAAAGGCTGCCCTGATTCGTGCGGCCCCTGGCCCCAAGAAGCCGCATCCTGGAAAGGCCACCGGAGGGCCCCTGGACTGACGGCCTGTGCCCAGTGCGCTTACTTTCCTGTGCCCGACCACGCCAAGTGTCCTCGTGGACAGCGTGGCGGAGCAGAAGCGCCGTTTCCCACAGCCCGCTTGGCTACACCCGAAGGCCGTTCCACATCCTTCAGTCCTGCTGCACCTGGGTCCACGTCCCGCCCACCCTCTCCGTGCCGGGGCAAGGTCTACTCAGAGTCAGGCTGTGGGCCCCAACTGCCCGTCTGAGACGTCGTGGAGCCCCGTACCCAGTGTCCTCGGTGTCTTCAGGGGTCTGCTTCCATCTGCCTTTGGGTCGTTGTGGAACCGGCAGCTGTACCCTGGCGTTTCTGCGCCTTATCTTCCCCACCTGAATTCCATCCTTCCAAGTCCCGTCCCATCAAAAGATCTTGAGCACTGATAAGAGATTCTTTTCTGAGAACTTATAGAAGGCACCCTGATCTTTGTTCCACCTTAGTAAGTGCTGCTACCAGTTTTCTGTTTCCTTCTTTTTTGGCTGGAGGGCCACCCCTAGCCATATTCAGTGCTTATGCCTGGCTCTGCGCTGGGTGGTCACTCCTGGCAGGGTATACGCGGTGTGGGGGCGGGGGGGGGGGTAGGGGGGGTTGAAACCAGGTTGGCCGTGTGCAAGGCAAGCATGCTACCTGCTGCTCCGTCAGTCTGGCCCCAGTGGGCTGTTTTCTAAGCATTTTCTAAGCATGTCTCCATTGCAGGCACTTTCAATAATGTTTCTTATTTACTTCATATTTACATTATTTCTTATTTCCTTCATAAATTGGTAAAGATTAAAAAACTAAGGATCTAGGATGTTGGAGTGCCTTGCCCAAGAATTAATCGCAAATAAGTTCCAGCACTCAATACTGAGTTTGCAATATGATAGGAAAAGTTAATAAAAATTATTCTTTGGCCTGCAGGCATATGAAAAAGTGCTCCACATTGCCCATGGTGACTTACCACAGTGAAGTTAATCGTATTGGCAAATTCCACCTCCAGCCCTCAGGGGTCAGTCACAGGGAATGAGACAAACGGCAGAGAACTGTCCGGGTTTGGGGGTTCCCCGGACAGCCCCCAGGGAACTCCAGGCTGGCTGGTCATTCACTACAGCACTGCTCTCGCAACCTGGTTCCCAGCACCGAGCTATTCTTTAAATCGGCAGAAGTTAATAAGCACTTCAAAATTCAATGGGTAAGTGGATTTTGAAATGTTAATGTGCCCATCTGAGGCTAGGGTGCTTCACAGAGCCAATCAGACACCCTTAAAGTAAAAAGTTGTGGTAAGTTCCTATTCTGTTTTTGCCTATGTTGCTCCTTAGTTCCAAAAGACTAAATGGTTTTATTTTATCCTTTCCTTGGCATTTTTGCTGCCATATATTTATATTGAAATACCTTAACTGTTTTGCCCCCAAAGACTATCTTGGGGTTGTCAGGGGGATGACTTCCCACAATTGGGGAACTATAAACTCAAAAAAAACTCAGAGATTTCATTTCACACCAGTGAGAATGGCACACATGAAAAAGTCTAGAAACAGCCAGAGTTGGTGGAATTGTGGTAAGAAAGGAACCCTCATCCCCTGTTGGTGGAGATGTCCTCTGGGTCAGAGTCTGTCACTGTATCACTGTCATCCTGTTGATCGTTGATTTGCTCGAGCAGGCCCAGTAATGTCTCCACTCGTCCTAGCCCTGAGATTTTAACAGCCTTTCTTTACTCGTCATTCCCAACAGTGCTGCATTAGAGGCTCTGCAGGGTCAGGGGAATGAGACCCATCATCGTTACTGGTTTTGGCATATGAATACACCACAGGGCTGGCAGTAAACTCTTGTTAGCTTGCCAGGTTCTCCAAGAGGGAGCATTAGGCTATAAGATGTCGCAGAGCTTGTTTTATAGTCTCTGGATGTTGGCCATTGATGGGATTACATGGCACTGGGGGCAGTTTCTGGGTGTGACCGCCTAGCTACTGGAAAATGGGGGATCTGGGTGGAAGAGGTCCAGTTCTGATCCGAGCAGGCTTGGATATCTCAGCCCCGGGTCCCACACACCTGGGTTCCTCTGCAGGTTCCTTCATGCATGAGGCTCATCCAAGCATGTGGAGAGTGGCCTTGAGTATGACTTTGGCTGGGTTCCGGAGCTCTTCGGCTGCCAGGGCTCTGCTTGGGGCAGGAGGGAAACTCAACTGGCCCCTTCTGAGGGGCCCCGGTAAAGACAACCAGGCTCAGGGGCAAGAGACTCTGTCCCAGGTTCATATTCTATGGAACACAATATGAAGAATTACCACTCCCAGATAGGAATGGATCTTCCATACAACCCAGTCAATCACTTCTTGATATCTTACCCCAAAACACAACCCCATTAATTTGAAAGGATGTATACATCTATGTTCATTGCCACACAAAAAACAATAGCCACTACATGAAAACAATCCAAATGCCAACTACAGACGAATGGATGAAAAGAAAGTGCTCTATATACACAATGGAATGCTATGCAGCTCTATAAAAGAACAAAATCATGCATTTTGTAACAACATATATAGAACTAGAGGAGATCATGCTGAGTGATGTCAGAAGGTGAGAGATAGATACAGAATGATCTCTCTCTATCATGGACCTCAAGATCCGCAACAAGGGAGCAACAAAGGGCCAGAGACAACACAACCGAAGAATGATCCACACAGTTGATTGGGGTGGAGGGGGTGTTGTTTGAAAGGGAGGGGCATTAGGGTCTTTAGGAAAGGGAGTTGGGTATATTGGCAATGGATGTGATAGAATTATGTGCACAAGACACCATTATAAATGTTTTGTAAACCACAATCAATTTTTCAAAAGCAAGGTGTAACCTGGACAGCATCAGAAGTGACCCTGGCCACCAAGCAACACAGTCTGTACAGCATCCACAGCTGAAAATAAAAAGTAAAGAGAATTTTAAGAGAAAAATATTCTCGAGTGAAACACCTTATTTCTTAATTATGAGCACTTAGATATTGCGTTTGGAACAGTCAGAGGAATGCAGTCATGGTTTCTTTTTAGCCAGTTTCCGATTGCCTTTTTGTTTTGTTTTGGGGCACCCCTAGCTGTGCTTACAGTTTATTTTTGGCTCTTTGCTCATGGAAAACTGGCTTGGGGGACCATGTGATGAACCAGGGTTAGCCCTGTGCACCTTAACCCCTGGGTTATCTCATGTGGCCCATTCACCTGCCTTTTGGATCTTTGATGTCCTGAAGACAGAACTAAATGTTCTTATCCTTGATCTAGCTCTGAAGAGCACAAATCAGGTTATTTTAAACATTTTAGTTCTGGTGGTAGAATTAGTATTGAAACCTGTATGCCTGAAACTCAACGATGAATAACTTTGTAAATCACGGTGCCTTTATTTAAAAATTTAAATTTGTTATAAGAATGTTTATTGTAATGTTTATATCAGAGAAAACAAGGAGGATGCTGTCATTTAAAATATGGCAAAGGATGCACATATCTGGATTCATTAATATCAGGAGAGAGGCAAGGGGCTGATGAAACCAGCCAGCAACTCAGGGTCGTACAAAGAAATCTGTTCCCAGAAGTGAAGTAGATGGACCAATGTAAGAGCAAGTGGCAATGTATTATGGTATTACAATCTTCCTTTAATTTCCTACAGGAGTAAAAACTGAATGTTTGAAAATAACTGTGGAATGATATTTATGGCACAGAATCAATAAAATTGTCACTTGTGATGTGAACAACTAAAAAGAAGATAAGACACCTATCATGAAGTATTATAGCCATGAAAGTCACTTTAAATAAACATTTATATGACATAAAAATATTCATGACAGTGTAAAAAGTCAGAGCAACAATGTGTATTTCTCGGTTTAGATGAGTAGAGACACACTGGACTACTTTCCAGGTTCCATTCTCAATCTTTTACATGGGTGACTAATATGGAAACTTTCCAGTATGTGACCTTGAGTAATTTGACACTCTAATATTAATGTACTCTTCCTGACAAATGAAGAAAATTACACAACCCTGTGATTTAATGAGATAATGCTAAAACATCTAACTTTGTGTTTAATCAACAAATCCTTGTTTATCTTGTCTAGAATGTGTTCAGATTAAACTGATTAGCTCTATTACTATTAATGGATATAGACTATCTATATTTATAATCTATTACTACTTAACAGTCACATCAATATGACTTCTATATTCTTTAATGACTTCGTAACTGGAAACGCAGTTGTCAAAATAATTGCAAATTCTTTTACTAAGAAGAATTCATGTACGAGGCGAAACATGGCACTGAGTTTTTTTCAGATGTTAGAGTTATGGAATGTTTACACTTCATTAATTTTCCCTACCGTTTTGGTTTATTTTGACTTGGTCATTTTGAACAGATATTTGATTTTTTGTTTCTTTGTAATTACTGAGCCACCCTATGAGGTGCTCAGGGCTTACTCCTTGCTCTCTGCTCAGAAAGAGATCATGAGATGCTGGCCATCAAACAAGGGCTGGAGCCCTCCCTGCTGCACTATCGCTCCAGCCCTGAAGAACTATTTGAATTATATTTCATGATTATTAATGACAATAATTTTAACTTATATGCTTGGAGTGTATTCTATAATGGATCATTAAATGATTTTAATGATTATTAAAAGTACATTTTTAAGCTGTATAATACAGCATATCATGGTATTAATACAATATGTTATCACAACATATTATCAAATCATCCTATTTGAGATAATAGAGGTATCTGGCAATTTCACAAATGATTATGTTTCTAATTTGTGTCATTTTTCAGTAGAACAAATGGAAAGACTTTTTTTTTTTACAAAAGATGCAATGACAGGCTATGTCCAGCAGATGGCAATAATGATTTGTAAATAAGAATTCACATTCATGTTTGGTTCTGTTTAGGTGCCACGCCCAGCAGTGAAGATCAGGCCAGAGGCCTGGCCCAGAGTGCTGTCATAGAGGTGACCAAGGGTCATCAGGGCTACACCTGAAAATGCTGGTGCGAAGTGGTCTGGGGATGACCACGGGACGCCAGGGGCAGAACTCAGGGCTGGCAATGGCAGGCAACTGCTGGAGCCCCGGGAGCTAACTGCCCCAGCCCTCAAATTTAGGTGATTTCTGGCATTCATTTTTAAAAATAAAACATTTCCCGCAACGGGAGTAACTGATCCATACAATGGAGTTAAGGTGGGGTGGTTGAGAGGGAGGTGCATTCGGTTCCCCAGGGGAAGGAGGTGATTACACTCCTGAGGGGTGTGGTACTGGAATTATATGCCTGAAATACCATTATTAACCACTATAGGCCACTAAATCTCAATTTAAAAGAGAAAAACACTGCCATTCTTGGAATAAATTAGATATTAAATGTGGGGAAATTTTAAATAAACACATAAAATAATTACATTGCATATTTTATATATCAAAGTAATCATGTACTCTGATTATCCAAATGTTAATAGCTTTGCTTTGTTGTTTTTTTTGGCTTTTTGGGTTACACCCAGAAGGCTCAGGGAGTATTCCTGGCTCTGCACTCAGATGGGATGCCGAGGTCTAATCCAGGTCGGCCGTGCCAGACCCACGTTCTCCCACTGTATTATAACTCTGGCCCAACAGCTTTGCCTTAATTGATCTAGATGCTTTTCTATCAAGAGTAAGTACTTTAATTTTACATACCTACATATATATCTCTTTAAGTGAACAGCTAAGCTACCTCTCTCTCTCGTTATATATGCCAGGAAAAATAGGTAGCTTAGTGAACTTTGTCTGAAAATGCTATTCACTTTTCCACTTTTAATTTGGTGGAATACTTATTTCACTCTTTGGGATGAAAAGTTGATTTCACTTGTCCTGTTTACAGCTTATTATATATTGAGGTAGTTTGTTCCTGTCTATGGTGTAAGGAGTTAGCTTCTCAGCAAAGCCTGCGAGCATTAGACACTGTGATGCTCACAAAGTTCTTTGCGTGTCGTGTGGTAGCTGTAGTTGTACCATATTTTCAAGACCATTAGAGCCATTTGATTTAATAAGTTTTTCATTTCAATGAAGAAGTTCTTAAAATAATAAACCAAATGGGTTTCAATTTTTATATTGAAAATGGAAGTGTAAGGCCCCCCTATAATTTTAAAATCATGAAAAAATATTTCTAATTATGTATCAGTTTTTATCTCCCAAACTAGGAAAGTCATAAGTATGACTTAATACTATTGCCAATTTTTTCTTTTATCATATGTTTGAAAAATTTTCCAAATACTTCTTCAGCAAATTTTCTACAGAAAAGAAAATCTCTGCACATATTCATTTTATAAAATACATGCTTCGGTCTAAAACCATTATATGTCTTGGATTGATTCATTTTAAACAGTGTTAAATTGATAATTATATTAAGTAATATTATACTTAATAATACAAATTATTAAGTATGCTTACATTCGAAGCCTGCTTACCTTCTAGCTGAATGCAGGTACTTCAAAGGAGGAAATGGCAGACCCCGTGGCAGTGAAGCCATCAGCTTGCAAATGCATGTGTATGTGATGTTTACCAAGATACTTTATCTAGAGGAAACAGGTGTCTGTCACAAGTTGGAATTTTCTAGAAATATCTACTTTCTGTGTACTTGAGGAGGCTGTTCTGCTTTTAAAACTGGAGCTCTTACAGTGAGTGCCTCAAGTGAAACCAAAATAAAAAATCAAAAACTAAAACAGGAGTTTGTTCAGTTTGTATCAGGCTTATATTTAATGAGTTAACCAATACAATTGGTCAATTGCAGCGATAGTACAGCGGGTAAGGATTTGCTTTAGAAGCAGCCGACCTGGGTTCGATTCCTCCTTCTCTCTCAGAGAGCACAGCAAGCTACTGAAAGTATCTTGCCTGCACGGCAGAGCCTGACAAACTACCCATGGTGTATTCAATATGCCAAAAACAGTAACAATAAGTCTCACAATGGAGACGTTATTGGTGCCTGCTCTAGCAAATCGATGAACAATGGGATGACAGTGCTACAGTGCTACATAATATATTAAATGACTTAACCAATGTGTTTAGTCAAGAACCATACGCATATATACATAAACCACACCCCCAAAATCAATTTTTCCATGAACCCAAAGATGATAATTCTGTGTACAAGCTCCCACATAATAAGATTACTTTTACTTACCATCAAAGTAACTGATTTAAGAACTACTATATTCAACACAAATAAGCAAAGGTCAAATATATTAATGAATGAAATGTAGAATATAGATGGGCAAATTAAATGCAAATCATCCCCAAACAGCAACTGTACATAAATCATCTATGTGCCACCTTTAATATGAGATAGTATTTTTATTGTATTTAACTTTGACTCTGGTATAGCAGTCTAGAAATATCACTGTCTGACCTCAGTATATTTGTGGTTGTTCAGTTTTCTAGATCTTATTTCCTCAAATACAAAACAAAAACTTTATTCTACAGGATCTTATTAGGATTTTTATTTAGGTTTTTGTACATGTGTTTAAGTAACTGTAAAGATTTACCGGTGGAGTCACAGAGTACCCTGTACATAAACTTACCAGTTCTTCCTTCCCTCCTCTGTCTCAAGTTCACCCTGAACACTTTACTCTCTGTCTTCCCAGTTTGTCCCCCATCCTGTCCTTCGGTTGCTACCTTCTCTCCCTTCCTCTTCCTTCCCTCCTTTCCTCTCTCCCTCCCTCCCTCCATCTCTCTCTCTCCCCCCTCTTCCTCTCTCTCTCTCTCTCTCTCTCTCTCTCTCTCTCTCTCTCTCTCTCTCTCTCTCTCTCTCTCCACCCCACTGTGTGTGTGTGTGTGTGTGTGTGTCTGTCTATCTCTCCTTAGACCCAATGTGACCACGCAGGCCCTGGTTTGTTTCCTGCTGCCTCCCACAGTCCAGTTACTGTCTGCTGTGGGTACAGTTGGCTTCATTATTTTTATTTTTATTTCTATCCTCTGGCAACCTAAATGACCATAAAATGTCCCTAAGTAAAAGAAGTATTTGCACCAGGACCACCAGACTCTTGCTTTGGGCAGCCAAGTTCTGCTTCCACATAGATCAATACCCATCCCCAGAAGACAAATGTGGAACTTCAAAATTCTCTAGTCTTTGCTAAAATCCATTGAAACAATTCCTAAAATGCAACCTACAATTTGTTATCCATTGGGAAAAAAATTGTTATTAAAAGTCATATTTTTATTTTTCTTAATTAAGATTATGTACCTGGGTTAAGAAGAGGCAAAGTAGACTTTGAAATACTTTTCCTTAAAAATTTAATAGGGGCTGGAGCGATAGCACAGCGGGTAGGGCGTTTGCCTTGCACATGGCCAACAGGGGTTCGATTCCCAGCATCCCGTATGGTCCCCTGAGCACCGCCAGGAGTAATTCCTGAGTGCAGAGCCAGAAGTAACCCCTGTGCATCGCTGGGTATGACCCAAAAAGAAAAAAAAATTAAGAATATTTGAGAAGTTTGTTCAGGGGCTGGAGTGATAGCATAGTGTGTAGGGCGTTTGTCTTGCACATGGCCAACCTGGGTTCAATTCCCAGCATCCCATATGGTCCCCTGAGCACCACCAGGAGTAATTCCTAAGTGCATGAGCCAGGATAACCCTTGTGCATCGCCAGGTATGACCCAAAAAGCAAAAAAAAGAAGCTTGTTCAGTGTTTTAGTTATGAATTCATACCAGATTTGAATTGTTTCTCATTTGCTATCTATGAGCACTTAATCTCACTAAGCTTTAATTTTCTTGTTTAATTTTCAAATAGGTATGATAATAGTCCCTTCCTTCTACAGTCATTGCAAAGATTAGACTTAACTGTGCATAAAAAGTATGTAAATATTGTTTTATAATAGGCAGAAATTGCCATGTCAAGGTTCAAGATGGAAAGGAAATTATTAATTTCACTTGTTCTTTCTAAAGAAAAAATAGGATATTAAAAGAAAATAATGTGAAAGTACAAGTCCACATAATGAGTTATTTTTTAAATTAAGGCAAGGGAAAGATTCTGGACAAGTTAATCAATAAGTTTTAAGTAATTTTTGTATGTTATGAAGATGAATTTTGCAAGTATTTTCTCTTGCTTGTGACTAGTATTTTTACTTTAATAGTGAGTTTTTCATAAGTTTAATTTAAATGTAGTCAATCATGATTTTCTCTCAGAATCATACTTTTACTATATCTAAAAAGCCAAGATTACCTAGAGTTTCTAGAATGCTCTCTTCTACACGCCCAGCTAGCTCTGTTGGAAGAGCATGAAACTCTTATAATCTCTCTTTGGGGAATTTTATGGCTTTGCATTTAACACTAGGTTCTTGTTGAGTTAAATTTTGCAAAAAGTGTAGCAACTGTATTGGAATTTATGATTCTGCATTGTCTCTCTACTCACTTGCCCCTTTGTCAAAGATCAGATAACTGGATTCATACTACTTTATTCTCTGTTCCATTGACCCACTTGTCTGCTCTTTCACGACCACCACTGTGGGAAATCATCCTGCTAAAACAGACCCCAAGCTTTGGATGGTCTCTTGAGTAAAGTAAGTTAAATATGGGAATATGCAAATATGCATCAGAGTCACAGATGTGTGACAAAGCAAGAAATGTCCTGCTAGGAATATACAGAATAGGAAAATTAGCTTAGTGAGGAGGGACACTGAAGATGCAAACGTGTATCAGAGCCAAAAACATAAAGCAAAACAGGAAACATCCTGTTAGGGATATGTGGGTTTAAGCAGGTTTACAAGCACTGTAGTCATGTGGCCTGGCAGGGAGTATCGGCTCAGAAACACAAGACCATCCCTTTAAGAGTACAGGCTGCTTGCTTATCTACAAGATATCCGTATGCTATGGCTATGTAAATCCTTTGCTATAAGATGAATGGGGTACTTGAGGGAATGAGAGAATTCAAAGGCTAACTAAATAAAATGTCCAGGCATTTAGAAGATCTCATTGCCTGGCCAGCTGCTTCATCTGCCTCATTCTTTGTGACTGACCCCACAGGACAGGACTGAAGTCATTGACCCAGTTGGGGAATACCCCGATATACCTCCCTGTCTTTACTATGATAGATTCATTGCAAGTTTTGAAGTTGGGTAAGTTACCACCTCAGCTTGTTCAGAGTATTTAGTTAACTACTTTGGGGTTTTTTTTTTTTGCCTTTCCATATAAGCATTAAAATAAATTTCTTGATAGACACAAAACTTTCTGCAATTTTGATTGGGACTTCCTTGAGTCTACAGATCAAATGAAAAAGAATTTACATCTTAATTGTATTGAGTCTAGTCAGCCATGAGCATGGAACTTTTCTCAAGTTTAGAACTTGAATCTATTTCATTGGAAGTTTATAGTTTTCCTTATATAAAGATCTAAAATATTTTGTTAATATTTACATGTAAGTAAACTTTTCCCCTTTGGGAAGTTGCAAATATAGATGGTGTTGCAGTTTTTAATTTCAAACTCCAATTGATTATCGGTGGTACATAGAAAAGTGCCAACTTATTTACATTAACCTTGAATCCTACAACATTGCAATAATTGCTCATTAATTTCATGAATTATTTAAACTGAAAGCATTAATAATCTGCTTTCTTAAAAATAAAGAGAAGGGAAAACACTTAAACTAAAAAATAAACAAATAAACTGTGCTTAAAACTGCAAACAAGCACCTAGTCGGGAGGGCAAGCAGCACTTCCTTTGGGCATGTACTGTGAGGAGGAGAAACAATTGCAAATGGACCCTGAGCCCTTTCTAGATTTGTTTATTGTAGTTGTAAGAGTGAAGCAATATGGAATTATTGGTGGGGAAGGGTTGATGTTGTGAGCCGTGATTCTCTTTAGGGAAGAAGAAAATTTTTTCTTTACATGTATTTACAAACATGAAACTGGGTAGTAAAGTAATGGGGGGGAAAAACTCATTAACATGCACTGCAATTTGAAGTATCTATAAAAACTCATCATTCAAATGCATCTTATACACATACATTCCCAAATGCAAACAGGTGAGCACATGCTTCTATATACACATGCAAATTTCTTATTAGGTTAGCTGAAATTACTTTGAAGCAAACACTCCAATAGGTACATCTGCCACACAGAGCTTGGTTCCTAGCATGGCTTCCCGACTAGAAGGAATCTGGGATCCTTAGAGAAATGACTGGTTCCCAGGCTGGAAAAGGGGGAGGTTAAAAAAAGCCTTGAACTTGTTATGTCAGAAATTGAAGAATTGCTAAAAGAAAAACCAAAAAAAAAAAACCAAAAAAACAGAAACAAAAAAACAAAAAGCCCAAGATATGTCAAAAGGATACAGAATTTAACTAAAGATAATCCTGATTAAATCTAGGATGACTGAATCATGAATCATGAAAATCAGAATGGTAGAGCCTGAGAGATAGTACCAGGGGTAGGGGACATGCCTTGCACACCATGAGCATTGCTAGTTAGGTGTGGCTCCCCCCTAAAATAAAACAAAGAATGATCATCAGTTATAAACCATTCAAGTTCTTTTGTTACAAGGGATAACCAAAGCCTGGGGAAGTACAGGATTAAGAGTCCAAAGCAACAAGGACATCACGGGGTCATCTGACATATTGGAGTAAGTGCTGTACCATTGTTGCAGTTCCTGAAGTTGCTATCGTAATGTGGATATTTAATTAAATTCCTTATTTTTAGGATAGCCTTTGAATTACCTAGAAATGCTGAGCAATGATAAATTGTTTCTATACTGATAAGTGTGTGTGCACATGTGCGTGCATGTGTGTAGTGCCCGTGCACACACATTCACTCTTATGAATACAAAGGATAAGGCAAACTGAAGCAGAGTTAACAACTGAAGAATTAGGGTAAAGAGTACTCAGAATTTCTTTATACTATTCTTCAAGCATTTCTTTTAGTATGGAATCATTCCAAACAGAAGATTTGTAAGACTCATCTTTGGCGTGCACAAAAAAATGAAGGCAAATTGACTTCTGAAAGCAGAAAGTATGATAATATCAATATTTTTGAAGGACTGTCATGTGGAAGAAGGATTAAGACTTTGAATTTGGCTAATCTTATTTGTGTCAGCCTGCTTAACGTAACAGCATTAGAGCACATATATCCAAGAGTTCATGACTAGAATAAGAGGTAGCAGTTCCTTAAGCTTTATGGAGTCTTGGGATCAGTAAAGAGAAGCATATAGTTTCACAACTTATAAGCTTCGTGAAATAGAGGAAATGAGTAAAAGGGATTGCAGGAATATGGGAACTGGTGGGGACTTGAGAGCTATGTCTTCTTTGAAGACTTTCCAATGCAACTGAAGATAAAACAAAGACTCTGTACCATAATCCAGGGTGCTGGGTCTGGCTTCGTTGCGGCCGTGACAGTTGTGACTGTCCTCATTTCTTCCAGAAACAGGCTCCAAGAGTCACCGTGTAAGAGTCATCTTCATGTGTAAGATAATGAAAGGTGTAATGTGTGTATGTGTATCAAAACCACACTGTTTTAATGAAAGAAATTAATATCCACACATTGGTACTTATGTACAATTTTGGGTAATATATAATTTTAAGCTGCTTACAAATAACATGTAATGCTTCAAATATTACATAATGTTGATAATACATTTCTAGCAGAAATAAATATATTGCACTTAAAAAGAACTTCATTAGATGTTATCTCATAGTATTAGGCTTTCTTTTCTCATAAAACATTTCCCATACCCTTCCCCCCACCCACTCCTCACACACTCCTTACAGTGACTGTTCTCACACAATTAATTCATTAAGCAAATGAACACAGCAAACAATAGAACTGTGACAGAGTCTACTACAAAGGTTATATCCATACAATTTTATCTTATAAGAAATAAAAAAAAACTTCCTTTAGGTTTTAGAAAATAGGAAAAAAAAAACCAACTAAATATAGTATTTTAATGTACCAGAAGTAAAATACAACTGTGTATTTTTTGTCCACATGTTATTATTTTCCAAAAGTTTCTAATTTATTTATTATTAAGGAAAGGGATTCAAATTGAAAAAGACAAGAAAAATAACTAGAAAACACGTATGGATTATTAAACCTGTCAATTATTTATAAATGAACCTTTGCAGATTTAAACATGCTGAAGAAGTATTGAAATATTTTGCAAATGTCATGGATAGCTATTTTTAAATATTTTTGTGGTTTCCTAGTTTTCAGAATTTGTAACCTTTCCTTTGGTTTGCTTACAAAAAAAGTCATATATTCTGAATTGATATATTTTTTAAAACCCATCTTCCACCCTAGTCTAGCTTCCTCAAGGAAACAGTTGAAAATCTTTTCTACCCAGTGCTTTATTTCTGTCCAGTACACATTTAGGGTATATTACATTTTATTGGTAATAATATTAAAAGTTAAGATATTATACATTTCATATACAACAGTGAAAATCATTTCACTAACTTAGTCAATGGGAAATTTAGTAAAATGGTGTTTTTCTTGCAATAGGTGAACCTGCAAAGTTCAGAACTGGGTTTTTATTGTTCTGTTTTTGAACTTTAATTTTTTTGATATGGCTAAATTTGGTGTTATGTAATAGGGGTGGTAAGGTCATTGGACCCATTTTATTTAAGCTCATTTCCTCAATATAATTCAGTTTACATGTAAAAAGACAGTCTGAAAAGCCAGTGTGAAGTTTCAAAGTGGGATAAATAGACAAGCAATCTGGAATGAGCCTGCTTCCCTCTAGGAACACTGTACAGAGGCTGCTAGAGGGCTGCATTTCCTTCTGGGCGACCTGTGCAGTGGCTGGAGGAGGGCAGTGTCAGAGACGTGGGTGTGGTGAGAGAAGGGGAGTGCCCAGAATCCCGTGCAACCATGGTCAGCCCAGAATTGTCAGTGACGATGAATCATCATGTTCTGATCATCTCCCACCCTGTGCCCACCTGCTGGGAAAAGATGCAGGCCTGGCAAAACCAGACACTGCTATAAAGGCAAAAGGCCAGCAAGGCAATACATGTTAATTGAGACCTTGTTAGCTAACAATACTGCTGAGAGCAACGGGGAAGATTTACTAAATAAGCACAGGAAATACTTGAACTTTGAAGTCTTGACAAATGCTTTACAAACACATGATAAATGTAGAACCTACTGAGTTATGAATTGCGAATTAGTGACTTCAGGTCAGATAAAGCACGCCTGGAGGGTCTTCTGCAGTCCTGCACCTGTGTGCCAAGTCAAATGTGGCCTGTGACACAATTGGGAAACCCTGAATCCATCTCAAATATGCCATAACTCAAGCTCTTGAATAACCTGTTAATTAACTGGTTCTTACAATGACTTTTAATAGAATAAACTTTAGGATTTTTATTCTTCCTGATACCAAATGTTAGAATAAACAGCCAGGATAGTTCAGAAGGGAAAGGTCTGTCCCGCCCCCACTGCTCTGGAGGCTCTGATTGGTTAAGTTCTATTTCACTTATGCTGCTTTTATCTGGTTCAAATAACACTAACTTCAAATATATATCCAACTAGGAATTTCAGGAGTGACATTATAAGGGTGTGCTTTGATATTTCAATCTGATTTTCTCTAAGTTCTCTATTTTTAGTCTTATTTTTCAGAATTTCAAAACAAAGTATGAAATCAGAAAATAATGATGTAAAAGCATATTTAAGAAAAACTTACAAAGCTGCTTTGAGACACACAGATCAGAGAAAATGTCAAAATAATCCTTCCATTCTTGTTGAAGAGAAAACTCAGACACGGATTCACTTTAGTAGAATGATAATTTACCAGGGTACTGGGTTATCATCTTGTTAAGATAGCATTACTTTTGTTATTTCTGCTTTAATCTTTATTAAAAATGGAACTCTGGCAACAGGCCAACTATTAAAGTATTAAACTCCTATGCTGTTATAAGGATAATTATGTTAAACATTAGCTATTTTTTTAAAAATAGCTGCACATATGTGCTTTATTTGAAAACAAACTACTTGTGAGTACTATAACCTAACATGCAAGAAGTTAGAAATTAGCCTGCAGTGTCTGCCATAAGACTTGGGGATGTTTGGTTAATGCGGTCCGTGCTTCCCTGTAAGAAACGTAAGTGCAAAATCCAGCAATAGCAATACATAGACAAAGTATGCTAGTACATAGGGTGAAAATACCCAGAAAGGCAATATTTGGAAAAGTCTAACATTAGAACAATCAAGTAAAATCTTGCCAGAGACCGACATGATTAGTGCACTCTTTATACTCTCGAATATCAGTACTCAGAACAGCAGTACTAGCTGGCTCTTAGTAACAGATTTCATACTCCTATAGTCAGACAAGAGTAAAATGAGTATTACTTATAAACATGAAAATGAGTATTTTGGAGAGTTTTGAAAAGAAGATAGGTTAAGTTCATAGCTAGAAAATACTGTAACTAAAACTGAAGGACTATAAGTTCTATTATCTGCCATAAAAGAAATAAGCTGTTGAAAAATACCAGATGGGCTAATTTGGCCATTAATGCTAAGATGTAGAAATAAGAGAGACTCTGTACGCTAAAATATGATCTACTAGCATCATAAACACTAGAAGACAAGAGTTAAAAATCAGGTGGATAAATGCTTCACACTGAATCAGAAACACTGCCAGTGCTTCAGTCAGGGAGTCACTGAGTCAGCATACAATATTATGGGCCTAGAAAGGCAGTAAAAGAGTTGCTAAGTGTGAGACAAGAGGAAAAAGTATCAGATCTAAGGACTAATAAAGCACAAGCACAGGTGAAAGGCTGGCTGAAAGGGCATGTCTGAAGGTCACTCACAAACAGACATGGGAAGCGGAAATTTGGTCTACTTCATTTTAAGGTTCACCAAGTTCCCCAAAGCTGACATAAAATTAAAGAGGCTTGCAGTCCCTATGGCAAAAACAATCCGTCATAATATAGCAAAACTTTTTTTCATCAGAGCCATAAATGAAAGCAAGTCTAATGTTTTATAATGTGTCACCATGTAGAAATTTTAATGTTCCTAGTGAATAAGTTAGTCATGTTTTTAAAATGCAGCTCAGAAAAATAAAACCTTTGTAACACAAACAGTCTCTTGTTTCAAAATTGTGTATGGAAGATTTTCCTCTTTATAAATAGCATGTAATTTCTAGAAAGAGAGTAAGGAATAAAAGATGAAATTGTGGAGGGGAAAGTGCTTTTCAGGTACTGGTCCATCTGTACCAGAATGAGAACCTTGTGAGGTCATCACCATCCATCCATCCACAAAACAGGATGCATCAACGTAATCTCATCTCCTTCCCCAACAAACTAACACAAAGGAAAACTGAACATGCTTAAACTACAGCACTACAAATATCTCTCTATTGGTTCTCATTTCTACAAAGAGAAACGGACCTAATTTAGATACTATGCATATGGTATGTTATACAGTATTGCCTCTTGAAAATTGTTTTAACCTGTGGAAAGCAGAAAGAAAACCTATACATGTTGATTTTATACAGTACTGCATCAACACAGCATTTGAAACAAGAATAATGCACCTTAAAATTCATCTGGTTTGTTGTTATTCACTTGAGGGTAAAACAGAGAGTCTAGTTGCATGACTTATGCTGGCTGAGAACCTGACAAAGATTCTCAAGCACAAGAGCTATCCCACTGCTCCAGACAAATCCTGGTCCATGGCACAAACTTCAGGAATAGGTTTTACTGTGAGTCCAGCTCTCCTCTGAATAAGTCATTAAAGAGCTCCTGCTCCAGTAGCCCGAACCCCGCCCACCTCGTCTTCTCTGATATTTCCATCCTTGTCTGCACATTCTGTATCTGGACTTCTCTGCTCTCAGAAGAGTCATACGAATGGTGTCATCACAGCAGAGGAATGGCGCAGTCCCTGGATAGCAGCATAGGGGCCCTGCTGGAAGTAGTGGTGGTATCTGGGCATGTGGAAGGAGGGGAATGTGGGGCCACTCCCCTGCATGGAGCTGGCAATGGCTGAGGGGGTCAAAGGCATCCCAAGGCGGCTGTATGGTGGCAGAGAACCCTGGATGGGGTGCGGAATGGGTGTTGCTATGGATGCTGTGCTGGTGCCGAGAGCAGTCAGGGACTGTGGGTGCTGAAATCCAGGGAAACTAGATGATGATGATACCCAGGAGCTTAGAGACAGGTTATCAGACGTGGTGAAGGCTGACCCTATAAGGAGAAAAAACTCATTATACCAGACTCTCTTTCAAGGAGCAAATCAAGAGTTAAATCACTTTTGAAGGGGGGCCGGAGCGATAGCACAGCGGGTAGGGCGTTTGCCTTGCACGCGGCCGACCCGGGGTTCAATCCCCGGCATCCCATATGGTCCCCCAAGCACCGCCAGGAGTAATGCCTGAGTGCAAAGCCAGGAGTAACCCCTGAGCATTGCTGGGTGTGACCCAAAAAGCAAAAAAATAAATAAATAAATAAATCACTTTTGAAGATTCTTTTATTTTCACATACATATGAATGCATGTATATATGTTTATGTACACATTTACAGGTCTGCAATTTTAGAAGACAGACAAATAAACCATGAGGTAAACCAACCCTATAGGGGAAACAGATATACCCCTATAGAAGAATTTACCAAATGGAAAATGGCCTGACTCATTCAACAGCCTACATATTCCCACAGAGTGGTCCAAATTCCAATACCATGCTGATGGTAAAGACCTAACTTCCTCAAGAGAAACCCCCAACAGCTGGTGTCATTCTTGACCTCCTCCACACATGTTGAAAAGAAGTCTGAAGACTCTTGACAAAGCTACTCAGTTTCCCAAATCACCATGAGAATACATTAGAGATTGGTTTTTGCTTTTCTCTTCGAAAGAGGGCGGGGACTTAAGCCACATTGGCAGTGCTCAGGGGCTCAGAATACTCAGGCGTGTCTCCAGCTCTATTCTATTCTAACCAGCCCTGTTCTCAGAAACGTCCCAGGTGGTGTTCAGGGAACCATGTGTAGAGCCCCACGCTGAACCGAGGTTGGCACAGTGCAAGTGTCTTACTGCTCTTCTACATTTCCAGCTTCTTATTCTGATCATTGTTATTAAGTACTTAAGAAGCTGCAAGGCTAACTTTTTCTTACATGACAGTATCCAGATGTTTAGATGAGTCTGAACATGGACATTTCTGATTGCAGAAGCAGTATGAACCTGCCGGGATTTCACTAGGAAAGGTCCTGTGTTTGACCCAGGATATTTTTCCACTGATGGACATACGTCATATCAGGGCATCCACCCATGTGAACAGCCCTGCCCCTGGGGTTGGTCACTGTGGGTTCCTTTTCCCAGTTCTGCCCAGCTCAGCACCATGGCCACTCCTCTATACTGTCCACCTAAAGGAGACCCCTCTTTTCCATTGCCTTCCTTAGATAAGCTGAAGAGCTCTATTTCCTGATTTTCAGACTATAAAACTGAGGTTCAGAAAGGTAAGGGACTTTCCCCAGAGTCCAAGAGCCCTGTGGTTGTAGTAGACCTTCGGTTGGTAACTCATGAGACTTGCTGTATTTATTTATTAGCAAACAGAAATCATAGAAAACCTACAGCAGCATGATCACTTGAGATATAAAAGCAAAATATAGGTTGGGTGGCCATCGGCCTCAGGGGCTGCTTCCCCACACCCTACCCAAAGGACTACTGAAAGATTTCGGCCAGCAAGTGGTGTTGGAAGTGGTGTTGCCTACCCACCTTCCTTGCCTGTGGGTGTCCCCGCTCTCAGTTCCTGCACATTTGGAAGGTGACTTACCTCGATTTTGTGCCACCTGGCTCTCATCTCCCAGCACATCTTCTTCTCCTCCATAGGTACGGATGGGTGAGCGGGCATAGGAATGCTTCTGAATCAGGCTTTCCACACTCTCCCTGTCAAGAGAGTGAGATGCAGGCTGAGTAAACTCAGAACTTAAGCACAAATGGAGATTAGTTTCTGGACTGTTAGATAGTATAGTGGGGAAGGTGCTTGCTTTGCACACACCACCAGGTATGGACCAACAACAACAACAACAACAACAAAGATAATTTACTAACCAGAAAAAAATTTCAGCCAGAAAATCAAAAGCAAGCCAAAAATCCACCCCTTCAAGGAAAGATTGCTTTAATCTGCTGACTCTTCAGAATCGTGGTCTCAGGGTTATAAACACAATACAAATGCAAAGAAGGGGTCATTCCCTAAATGAGAGAAGAGAGAGAACAGAGAGCCCTGGAACCTCTCCACAGGAGCAGAGTTCTGGTATGTGGAGGAGAATGCTTAGATGTCCTAGGAAGTTATGAACGTTCTCCTTGACTATGGTGATCAAACATAAACATGCAACTGATAGGAACTGCACTGGTTCGACCACTGTTGAAGTGTTGCCAGTAGGTTCACAATATCCTTAATTGTCAAGAGTTACACTAACAAACCGGGTACATGCATAGCATGTATGACAATATGGATAGTTTGGATCATGGCCATTTTGAAATTCTTAAGACTGAAAAAAGACAGCAAGTATTTATTAATTTTATTAGTCATATATAAAAGCACAGCTTATTTTAAAATATTGTCCTGTATTCTGTGACTTTGTGAGATATCCTGATTTATTCTGATAGGTAACTTTCATGGAGATTTTTATTTTCCATAGTTGATGATGTGCTGGGGCTCATTAGTGGAGTCACTGTCACTGTCACTGTCTTCCAGTTTCTCATTGATTTGCTCGAGCGGGCACCAGTAACGTCTCTACTGTGAGACTTGCTGTTGTTACTGTTTTGGGCATACTGAATACGCTATGGGTAGCTTGCTAGGCTCTGCCGTGTGGGTGACATACTCTCGGTAGCTTGCTGGGCTGTCTGAGAGGGGCAGAGGAATAGAACTCGGATTGGCCGCATGCAAGGCAAACCCCCTTTCGGCTGTGCTATCACTGAGTCTAGGTAATTTTAACTCTTTCTTTCCAATCAAAATGAATAGCTCTATTTCCTGATTTTCAAACTTCAAAGCTGAGGTTCAGAAAGGTAGGGGATTTTCCCCAGAGTTTTCTTTACTTTTCTAGTTTTCTTCTAGTCTGCCAATGTGTTCAATGTTACTGACTGAATTTAAAATGTTAGGAATATTTGCATTGTGAAACAAAAGCCTAGTTAGTCATGATTCTGTTTTGCAATACAGAGATTCAATTACACACATTCTGCTCAGCATTTTTCCATCCACTTTCATGATGAATGTTGGAGGATAATTTCCTTTCTTCCTCAGGTGTTCCCTAGTTTTAGTACCAAGGTGATGTTTGAGTAGAACTGTCACTGATCCCTTGAATGAAGCCTTCTGGGATGGAGTCTTCCTTGTAAAATGGTCTAAAAGTATAATCCCAAAGCTCTCTGACATCTTTTCTATTGAATACACTTGGGGGGGAGTTAAATGTGCTGTGCTCAGAGAGATTCCGATCTCTGTGCTAAGGGGTCACTCCTGGAGGTGCCCGTGGGACCAAACCCTGGTCAGTTCTGAGCAAGGCAGCATTCTACCTACCTTACTATCTCTCCGGCCCTTTGGTTAATAACTTCTTAGGGTGAATACCTTTACTAAAATTGTCTATTTAATTTAAATTGTTAAAACTATAAACTTCAGTATCTACAATATTCCTTCATCATCCTTCCTTTGGCACCTGTAGCATCTGCAGTAAAGCTGGAGCCCTCCTGGTAACAGTAATCAGGTCTTTTTCTCCTTTTTTTATTTTGTATGAAAGTTTTTAAAAATTTTTTAAATTTTATTGAATCACCGTGAGATAGTTACAAGCTTTCATGTTTGGGTTACAATCTCATAATGATCAAACATCCATCCCTCCACCAGTGCACATTCCCCACCACCAATATCCCGGGTATACCCACCCTTTTCCAACCTCCCCCTGCCTCTATGGCAGACAATATTCCCCATACTTTCTCTACTTTTGGGCATTATAGTTTGCAACACAGACACTTAGAGGTCATCATGTTTGAGTAGAGGTCCATTATCTACTTTCGGCATGCATCTCTCATCCCAGCTGATTCCTCCAGCCATCATTTTCTTAGTGATCCCTTCTCTATTCCTTCTGCCTTCTCCCCTCTGCTCATGAAGCAGGCTTCCTGCTATGGGGCAATCCTCCTGGCCCTTGTATCTACTGTCCTTGGGTGTCAGCCTCATGTGATGTTATTTTATACTCCACAAATGAGTGCAGTCCTTCTATGTTTGTCCCTCTCTTTCTGACTCATTTTACTTAGCATGATACTCTCCATGTTTATCCATTTGTAAGCAAATTTCATGACTTCATCTCTCCTAACAGCTGCACAGTATTCCATTGTGTAGATGTACCAAAGTTTCTTTAACCAGTCATCTGTTTTAGGGCACTCGAGTTGTTTCCATATTTTGGCTATTGTGAAGTGCTGAAATGAATATATAGGTACAGATGTCAGGTCTTTTTCTCCTTTAAACCTGACCAGCCTTAGATGGTATCTACTTTATTAATGCCCCCTTCTTTCAGTTCCACTGATTTTTGTCTATTATTTTTCCTGTTGTCTGGTAGATTGATTTCTACTCTGATATTTCTTATCTGCTTCTATTAACCTAAGGTTTTATTTGCTGTTATTTTCCTATTTCTAAGACAGAATGTAAGGTCATTGACTTTAGATTTTTCTTTATTTCTAAAAATAGGGGTAAGCACTTAAAAATACCCTTAAGATACAGCAATATTCTACAAGTTGTTTTTGTTGTACTTTCATTAAGTTCAACATTGAAAAATATTTCTTTTTGAGATTTTTCTTGCCCCTGAGTTATTCAGTTTCCCAGTATTTGGGAACCTTTCAGGTAGCTTCCTGTAAATTTTCTAATATGATGCCATTGTGGCTAGCGAATAAAGTTTTTGAATTTACTGTGTATGGTCAATTTTAGTATATATCATGTGTGCATTTGAAGAGAAAGTATATTCTGCAGACACTGGTTAAAGCATATTGTAAATTTCAATTGGATCAAGTTGGTTGACAGTGTTGCTCTCTCAGTTATTGAGATAACTTTCCAAATAGTAATTTACTGCTATTAATACTATCTGAGAATTCTCTAGCTCTAATATTCTCTTGTATTTTAGTAGTTGTTTTAGCATTCATAGTATGGATTTTCAAATTATCACAATCTACTTTTAAGTGGTAACATTCAAGTATAGTGTCTGACACAATAATTTCTGAATTCTTCATTACAATCTTTATTCCATACAAACATTTTATCATTATAATAAATCCCACACAGCATTCTTATTGTTCTTTTATTTGTTTTTTCTTTTTACTTTTTGGGTTACACCTGGTGATATACAGGGGTTACTTCTGGCTCTGCATTCAGGAATTACTCCTGGTGGTGCTCAGGGGACCATACAGGATGCTGGGAATTGTACCTAGGTCAGCCACGTGCAAGGCAAATGCCCTACCTGTTGTGCTATCTCCCCAGCCCCCTTTCTTTTATTAACTAGTCGTTATATATTTGAAGCATAAAAGAATTACATCTACTTAACCTTGTAGTGAACATCTATGTTGCTCTTTATGCTCTCTGTAGCTCCAGGTTGACATCTGATATAATTTTTCATTCACAGAAGGGGATGTTGTTCAGCCTCTTTGAATTGTACACTTAAGCTTTCACTAACATATTGATGCCTGTGCATATGGCCGGTGGCTCACCTTTTATCCCATTGAACAGCCTGTACTAACAAAAATGGGTTTTGTTGCCAAATTTTCATATTACACTTAAGTTTGGGGCCATCTGATAAGTCTAAGCACTACTAACAAGGCCACCAAATGGGGTGCCAAGCATCAAACCCAGGTCAGTCACATGCAAGAGAAGCACTTTATCCCCTATACTATCTCTCCAGCACAGTTAATTCTCTTTACTTTAAAAATTGCTTTCTGTTCCATTTCGGTTACTTTCTATTGATATGTCTTCATGTTCACTAATCTTCCCATCTGCAATGTCTAATCTGGTTTTTTATCTCACCTGATGTATCTGTCACTTGATACATTGTAGCTTTTATCTTTGAATTTTTATTTTAATCTTTCAGGGATCTTTTTATGTCTTTAGTTTTTTTAAATATATGAACAATGTTTATAGCAATTTCCTTAATGCCTTTGTCTTTTAATTATAATATTTATGTCAGTTCTGGGTTTTGTCACTTGATTAATTTTGTTGTGGTTTTGGTTTTGGACCATAACTGGTGATGCTCAGGGGCTACCTCCAGCATTTTGCTGAGGGGCTGCTTCTGGTAGTGCAGTCCTCTGGTCTAGAGCAGGTGATCTTCCCAAACTAGTCTGAGGACCTGGCACTGTTTGCTTTAACTGATTCCGGTGCTTTTCTATACCTAGCTTTTGATCATTTCCTTCCTGTTAGTTAGCTCTCAACTGGACACTCAAGACAGACCTGTTGTTCTTCCAAGTTCTCTTCTTCTGCTCTTCTCCTTTGAATTCATAGTATTATTTAATTGAACTTTAATTTCTGATTACAATAGAGTCTAAATTTTCATTCCCTATGCCATGACCCAGCTATGCTTTCATGCTGTAAGCTGAGACTATCATAAAACTATTTTTCATCCCTTGTTGAATTACTGTTTTTCACTGTTAAATTATCAATGCCACAAAATGTCCTTTTTATCTTTTTTCCTATTTCTTAGATATTTAAGGCAAGAGGAAATAATTGATCTTTGTGACTTTAACTTTACCTGAAGAACATCTCCCTCTTGGGGAAATCTAAAAATCTCAAAGCCCAATTTCTACTCTCACAATAACAAATGGTAATTTCTGGGGATAAGACACACAGTCTTAGTCATTATTAAAGCTCCCAGGTGCTTTCAATGGGGATAATAACTTAGCAATGGATAACAGTGGATGATCAATACTGTCCACCACATATACCTCGATGTACTTGAATTTATGACCTGTGTATTGTTTGTTTAAAATTAATCACAAATCACAAAATATCTTAAACCTCTGTCCCTCTCCGAGAGCCCGGCAAGCTACTGAGGGTATCCCACCTGCACGGCAGAGCCTGGCAAGCTACCCATGGCATATTCGATATTCCAAAAACAGTAACAATAATGGGCCTCATTCCCCTGATACTAAAAGAGCCCCAATACGGCAGCGTTGGGAAGTACGAGTAAGGAGAGGCTGATAAAAGCACATGACAAGGACGAATGGAGACATCATTGGCACCCAATCAAGCAAATCAATGCTCAACAGGATGACAGGTGATACAGGTGATACAGGTGATACAGGTGAAGACTATACAACTAACCAATAAAAAGGAAAATCTTTCTGGTATAATATTGGAAGTTGGTCAGCCTGTTCACTAAATTGATGAAACACTGCCACTGTCATTATTTTTTATATCAGTATAGTAGATGGGAGACAAAGTTTTATAACAAAAATATTGATTTTTAGCTGTATATAAAAAACTATTTGCCCACTGAGTAAACTGATGAACAACGGGATGACAGTGATACAGTGATGACAGTGATACAGTGATTAAAAAAAAACTATTAAGACTGAGACCTCTGAGAGATTCATGGAGTGGGGGCGGGCAGCCCCCTTCACACCACATTCTGAAAGCCTCGGGAGCCGCTCCCAATTCCCACAGCCAATGGCCCTGCTCTGCCCATTCATAACTAAATCTCTGGGGAGATGCACACCAAGAAGCTAAAATTCATGGGCACACCAGTCCTCCCACCCTCAACTGAAAACTCTGGGGTGCCCTTAAAAGGTGGGCAGACCAAGAACTGTCCTGCTGAAGACCCAGCAGCTGCACCCACACCCCACTCCTGCAGCCACACCAAGGGCTCAACTCTACCACTTCATGAATATTCCCTGCAGAGATGCCATCTGTGAATAATTTCAGGTACTCTAGGATCCAGGCTGAGAACTCTGGAGCCTTCTTGGAGTCGGGGTATGCAGCCTCCCAGCAACATCCTGATCCTTCTGGAAGCCCCAGCAGCCACGCCCACCTCCCACAGTCACCACCCTGCAGTCTCACTGGCCAGACGACAGATCCTGAAGCCTCTGGATCACATGAAACCTGGTAATTCCACAATACTGACAGCTCAGCAGAAGCACACCGAATTAGATAGAAAGTAACATAGATAGAAGCCAACTAAACTTATCAAAAACAGTAACTCGACTATCAACAAACTGCTTAGTAATAACTCCATAGATAAGGATTTGACAACCCCATGAACTAACTATATTTTGAACTATAATAATTTTCACATAAAAATTATTTTATACTTATTAATTTTAATGTTAGAGCTTTTATCTAATTGATTTCAACTCTAGAATTGTTTTGACAGTTGTGGTTTTAGTCTACATTAAAATAAAATTTAAAATATTTAGTCTGAAATTCATTCATTGGATGGATAAATATATGAGAAGACGATCCACCTAGAACTATTTTTTCTAGAAACTATATGACTTCACTAGTCCCTCTTTTCATATGTAAATTGGGAAATGCATCTGCCCCAAAAGACTATTCTTTTTCTAAAAACTACTTTATTGCATTTTTGTCCTATTATTCTACATGTCACAGACAAGCGAGATAATACAATGTATTAAAGTAGGGGTATGCCTAAATCACACTTGACCCCAGACTATAGGGAGAAAAACAGAGAAGGAAAGAAATCTAGAGTGTAATTAAAAAGAGGTGATGGGAAGTGATGGGGTCAGGGGTCAAGGGACACAAACACATCTGGGGTGTAGAGGAGTGGTACAGTTTTATATATATAGATATACAAACTGCAAACTCAACCACACCAAAAGTATGAGATCCAAATAACAATGACTAAAGGCATCTGTCAAAGAGGCAGGCTGGATGGGGGCAACCTGGGGTCACATGTAGAAGGAACTTGACACTCATAGTGAGATCAGTACTGGAGAAGAATATGCCAAAATCCAACTATGAATAACTTTGTAAATCATGGTGTTTGAATAAAAAATAAAAATTTTAAAAGAATATTTATTAAATGTTTACAGGGAGAAGGGCAGTGAATAATATGCACAATATAAAAATCCTTGTCTAATTAATTGTTAAAAGAAATAGAAGAGTCAAAGAAATGGAAAGATATTCTGTGGGCTAAAAGTAAATGATCTTAGAATGGCAACCTTACCTAAAACAGTTTACAGTTAAATAAAATTCCTACAAAAGCTCAACAGTGTTTTTCAAGAAAATAGAAAAAATTCTAAAATTTGTATGGAATCACTCAAGATCCCCAAAGAAGTCAATCCTTAGAGAAACAAAGAAAATTGAAGTTACTGTGTTCTCTGACTTAAAACTGAACTACAAAACAGTAGTAGTAAAAATAGTTTCCTGTTGCAGAAAAATGGGCATGCAGACTAATGGAATAGAGTCCAGAAACAAACTCACTCATATATGGACATTTAATTTATGACAGAGGACCCAAAATCACTCAAGGAAGAAAGGAAATCACTTCAACTGATAGGGTTGGGAAAACAGAAGAGCCAAAAGCAAACAAATAAAACTAGATCAACTAGCACTGTGCACAAAACCACACTCAACAGAACCAAATACTGAGATATTAGACCTAAAATCACAAACACACAAATAAAACAGAGGTGAGAAACACCAGAACTACACACTGCAGGAGTTTGGGGATGGAAATGGGAAAAAAAAATAAACAAATGTAGTTACATCAAATTAAAGACTGATACAGTAAAGCAGCTCATAAATATCAAGGCAATTATCAATGAGAGAAGACATTTTTATATCGTACAAGGACTGGAACAATAGCACAGCGGGTAGGACATGTGTCTTGCACTTGGCTGACCCGGGTTCGATTCCTCCGTCCCTCTAGGAGAGCCCAGCAAGCTACCGAGAGTATCCCACCTGCATGATAGAGCCTGGCAAGCTACCCGTGGCATATTCGATATGCCAAAAACCGTGACAACAAGTCTGACAATGGTTATTGGTGCCTGCTCGAGCAAATCAATGAACAACGGGACAACAGTGCAGTGCTACAGTACTACAACTAACAAAGGGTTGATCTCCAAAATAAATGAAGAACTTATACAACTCAACAACAAAAAAATAAAGCAACTCAATATAACAAATGAGAAACAGACCTAAATAGACATATGGAAAAAAATCACTTATTACTGGTGACAGGCTAATCAAAACCACAAATATCACATACCCTTAAGATATTGTATATAGAAAATACAATCTCTGAGCACTGAGTCATGAATAAGCCCTGAGCATTGCCAAAACAAAACAAACACACAAAAGTATATCAGAAATAGGCTAAAATATTTTATTCTCTTAGAGTGAATTTTCCTACAATTTTTGTACCCAGAGGAATAACACTAATTCATAATAATATGATACAAACAAAGAGAATTTTCCTCAGGGATTCAACACTAAAATCACCATAGAGCTTAACTCAGCTGCTATTTGCAGTTCTACACTAAAATTATAAAAGATGAAATGTTACATTGTAAAGAGTCTTTCACCATTGGTTTTTAAGTGTACAAAATCCTTTTAACAGGTTTACTGAAATTAAATATTTTAATTTACTAAAAGATAAGAACATTAAATGTAGTAGTTAATTGAAAGGATCCTTTGGTATGTTATAGACCCTGGTCATTTCACCAGCTGACACATCTTTTACTTGATTTTTTTTGCAAGGAGTTGGGGCACATCCGTTGGTGCTCAGGGGAACAGGGGCAGAGAGAGAATCTGTGATTCCACATGCAAAGTCTGTGCTCCAGCCCTTTGGGCCATATCTCAAACTCCAAGTGTTTTACTCTTTCTGTGCCCATGCCCAGAAGCCTTAAGAGCCAATGTCATTAAAGAACTTAATTCCCACAAGATTAGAAAGTAATAATCGCTCTGAGTAATGTGCATTATGAAGAACAAAGTCAAGTGAGACAAGCAACCCTTAAACAGACACCCAAGCTTATAAAAGGTCCTTCAGTTTGAGTCATATGCCACATTGTTCATATAAAATAAACTCAGAAAAGAATCACCCAATTGTTTTCACAAAAGGAAGGAAGGAACAGACTTCAAATATTCTAGCAATCATCTTCTCTTTGTACAATCAAAAAGGAATGAGCATCACTGGGATTGATCAAATTATGGATGGCATATTTTAATACTATGCACACGCACAAGACACAGAGCATGTATGCCTAACTTGGAGCAGCAAATACATTCAAAGGCAGAATTCAGTATTCACCTCTATAAAGAACCTCATAAAAATGACAAGCATCTTTCACCTATGCATACAAAAAAATTAGTTTCCAAATAACCAAATATATCACTGTCTTGTGAAACACTTTGCTTTTTTTCTAAGAAGTAAATTATACTCATTTTTGCCCTTGTAAGATCACTGGTGTAGGATGACATTACTTTGTCCTCTCCCTCCTTGCCATGAGTAGCTTGTCCAGGTTTTTCCCGGAGTTTAGGCTTACCCTAGTCACACCCATCAAGGTGTTCCCGTATCTCTCCCATCCCTTTGTTTAGCTACAATCACTTCTCCATGCTCTCTTCCCCAAAAGAGTTAATTCGAAGCTTTCCCTTAATCTGACTCTGCTAATTTGTAAGGTCAGAACTTCCTAAGACACTGAATATTATAACATTTCCTTTCCCTCCTCTTTATGCCTTTTGAATAATTTACTTTAAAGCTATGTCTTTTTTGTATAGACACAAGAAGACAATATTATGTTTTTGTAACTTGGGACTTAATTGGCTTCGAATATTATTCCCTCCTGGGCATCTGCTTTCTCCTCTTAAGCCTCAGTTGCCCTCAGTTCCTAGCACCCCAAAAGCAGGGTCCCGACAAGGGATGGGATGGATCCAAGGCAAGTGGTGAGTTATGTGCTACCCTGGCATCGAGATGGGCCTGGCCAAAGTGCCTAATTCTTAACTATAAGTTAAGAGCTTGATCATAGACAAATACTGTCATGATCCAAAAGTAATGATGAGACTAGGACCCTGCTAGGGATAGGAAAGACTGATCTGGCCTGAGCACTGTAGTCTGAGATTGAGATGGCCCCAGGAGAGCAATTCCATAAGCTTTAATGCATCTCTTATTGTGTCCATACAAAATGATTAATATTATGAATTCTTATATGTTTGCTGGCTGAGAAGAGAAACACATTCATGGGACTCCGCCCTTGGGTGGATCCTCCTGCTGAAAGAGAATTAAGTCCTAGGAGAAGCATCCCCTAAGGGAATGGAACCTCAACCCTATTGATGGTGACCACACCTAGGTGTAGACCCCAACCCCCTCATGCTGGGGAGATTTAATTAGGCTGTAAGAGTGGGTTGGGGGGCCAGATCCACAGATCCAGAGAGAGACCGAGAGCGGGAGAGAAGCAGAGAGAGAGAGAGAAAAATGAAATAAACTGATCGAGCAACCAGTCTGGCCTTCTTCCTTCCGTCACCTGCCCTTGACCGACAGCACACACAGCCATTCCAGGGCACCGAACGCAGGTGGTGAGACAGAGCCGCCCGGAGAGCCCGCAAGTGCTCGCGCCCTTTGGCGAGCTTTAGTTTTTTACACACTGGTATCATTACTTACTCTTGTCTCTAGGAGGAAAAAAAGGGATTTTTATCAGAGTGATGTCCTTGTGTCAGGTCTGGGACTGAAAGCAATAGCAGCTCTTACAGAAAGAATGGCATAATCAAATTATTGCCTTTTAAGTGATTGAAAACAGTGGTGCATATCAGACCCATCTCTTCAAAGACGTTACGAAGAATAGACAGCCTATGTTTATTTTTCTGCCTAATTTCTGGTTCCAGCAGAATGAAGAGTGCAAAGAATTTGTTTAGTTTGGAAGCCTACTAGAAAATATTCTAATCTGCTGTGCCCTGAAAAATAAGGGATGGTTCACCTAACAGGTTAAATGATTTAGGAATTCTAAGTTATTGTAATACTTGGTGTGTTATATCCCAAAGCAAGAGAGTAGTACAGTAAATTATTTTTCTAGAAATAAATACTACATGTGTATCTCTTTTGACTACTCTGTCACCATTAATCTTAGGTATAACATACATGTAAAAGACCCCCTCAGAGCCCCAAAATGTGTAAGCTAAGAGGGTAGCTACAATGATTATAAAGATTCTGCCACAATGCTCAGAATCCTCTGAGATCATCTGAACAATGTGTTTAAACTTTAGCCTAGAAAAACCAACATCTGCTATCAGTATTGGGACTGACTGTCCTTCCTCTACCTTCGACATGAGAGTGCAAATTTCTCAATTCTTATAGAGCTGCACCAGACCTTTCTCCTCACATTTGCCTTTCACCACCACTGTACCTAACCGATTTCTCTTCTACCGCACTCCCAAGATTGACAGCAATTATGTTTCTGCCTGGCTGTCTCCACTACTACTTGGATAACCTCTGAACCAGGGAGAGACATACTTTATCCAGGCGGCGATTCTTAGACTGCAGTGTATGCTATGATTCATGTTGCTGTCTCCCTCCCCGGAATTCATGCTGAGATCACAACCCTTAAATGATTGCACCATGGGTGGGATATTTGGAAGGAAATATGGTCTTGAATGTGGAGCCCTCAAAAATGGGACCACAAAGGTCTCAGCTTGTATGTCTTGCTGCTTCCCCCACCTGAGTACAGAGGTCTTCTCTGAACCAGGAACTAGACTCTAGTTCTCTCGGGGAGAATCTGCCATCAGCCTCAAGAGCTATGAGAAAACGCTATCTGCTCTTCTGTTCACTTATTCTGTTGGTGTTCTTGTTATAGCAACAGATTAGACAGAATTACCTGGTGGGTTGGGTTCATAAAAATACAGGTTTGGGTTTCCACCTTTAGAGATTAAATGGAAGATATCTGAGGCGCGCCAGTGGCTTTTCAAGCAATGCTATTACTGCTGCAGGAAGGCCACACGTGGAGAACCTCTCCTCAGTGTAGCCGTTTGAAGGGAACTTGGAGTCATAGGCAGAGTAGATAGGGTATACTTGGAGCAGTTAATGCAGCAGTTAGAAGGGTTCTTGGAGTAATGAGTACAGTCCTTGGATAGTGAGAGTACTTTGTGCAATAGTTCTGAAGGTACTTGTTGTAGACACTAAGTTCAGATTCTAGCTCTGTCACATACTGGTTGTGTGCTTGTGGAGAAATTCAGTTTTCCATGTTGTGTTTTCTTAACCATAAAATGAGGATATTAGTATGTTCTTGCTCTTAAGAGTCATTAAGATAGAATGAATACACAAATAATTTTTATATTAGTACCTGACACAAAATAAGTGCTAAATGTTTTAAAATAACTAAACCAAATTATCTAATATCATGTTTTTCCTATCACTGATTACATAATCATAATCATCTTTGATGAATTTGAGACTACTGACTGCATGCTTTGTTTAAACCATCCTGTCGTACATCTCAGAGAGAAAATAAAACAAATATTAAATTTTATTTTAATTTACATTCTAGCTTTCTCTCCTAAATAAGGAACTGGGAAAAACTGTGTCCAAGGAGAAAATGTCAGATCTATTCCAGTCAAATAAAACTGAAAGGAAACAAAATATTTCAATTTGGATTTATTCATCAATTTTATCATATTTATGTTGTATCTTACTGGGTATTTATGAATAACTCTTTGCCTCAATAATTTTTAAAGATGTATAAATTACTGAAAGATAATATATCAATATTTGTAGTTTCCATAAAGTACTTAATAAATTAAAACTTGAAATAATCTATTTTGAGATATATTATAAATCATTATTTTTAATTTAAGAACTAAAGTATACTATGCAATGCATTCTGGAAAAACAAAGTTACTGTAAATCAATTTTTGAAAAGCTTTATTTTTATTTCAGCGATAGCACAGTGGGTAGGGCACTTGCCTTGCACGAGGCTGACCCAGGTTTAATTCCTCCATCCCTCTCGAAGAGCCCGGCAAGCTACTAAGAGTTTCCTGCCTGCATGGCAGAGCCTGGCAAGCTACCTGTGGCGTATTCAATATGCCAAAAACGGTAACAACAAGTCTCACAATGGAGACATCACTGGTGTCTGCTCGAGCAAATCGATGAAAAACGGGTCGACAGTGCTACCACACTATTTTTATTTACTTGACTTATTCCTACAATTTTTTTCAGTAGTAATATATATTTATGCTTTTATATTATCATTAACAACTAAAGTAAGTACATTGTGCCACTGGAAAAATATTCAAAAACTGTTATACTTCATTTACTAAATCTGGCTATGAAAACAAGAAAAAAAGTCTCCCGCAGAGCGCTGATCATAGAGTTTCTAATGATATGTTCCCAAATATATTAGACCTAACATGTTCTGGAAAAAATTGTTCACTGGCCCTCTAGATCTCTACCGTCCTTAACAGGCAAAGAAAAACTCTCCCACCTGCACGCAGAGCTACCAGTAGCCTCTAGATCTCTGCTCTGGCCCTCGGGGAGAGTGCCCTGTGTCCCTCCATATTGGGAAGGACTGCTATAAACAAACTTTAGTAAATGGTCAGGCAGGAAACGCATGTCCTTCATACAAAAGCAGAAAAATAAGTGGGCAATTTACAATAAATTATAAATCACATTACTTTATCAGAATCACTATTTGTTTGATATTGTTTTAGAAAAGAATGTTTCCCTTAGAAAACTTGGACAAATGGGTACGGTGCCACATGAGCAGACCAACCTGTACTTCCGGGACTAGTGCATCAGCAGCCTGATGGTGCCCTCAGGCTTCCTGGTACCCCAAACTGCTGCTGTGCCTCTGGCTGGCCCCCAACAACTTGGGACCAAGCTTCCCGAGAACTTAAACAGCCAAAAGTTGGGTATATGGAGTCATGCCCACAAATCACCTCTGGCTCAGCTATACAAGCTCATTTTAAAGCTTGCCTCAGGGAACCAAAAATAAATTTCGAAAGATCAAAATCAGAGATTCACAAAATGAGTCTCAGAAGAAATGAGCACGTTGCAGAGATGTCTTCCCGCCCTGCGCCAGGATGATTTCACTGGGGCACCTTGGAGGAGGTCAGATGTGTCCCTCCACCTGCCCCAAATGAACCCGGCAGCCACAAACCTCCAGAATCCAACTGCCACCACACTCATGGCCGACCTTCACAGGCTCATCCAGAGGCCGCACATGAGAATGAATCTGCTGAAAAGCCCAGGTATGCAGGATCAGTGACTGAAAACTCCAGGCTTCACAGAGTCGGGGATGGGTGACCTTTCCCCCTCCCCCCACCCTTCCAGTTTCCTGGAAGTCACACCCAAGAACTGCCTGTGGGCACCATTTAAGTGCATTAATGACCATGATCCAGAGATTCACAAATGAATCTTGAAAGAAAGCAGCATGCAGCAGAGATGCCTCCAGGCTCCAAAAAATTATTTAGCACTGCCTATGGGGCAGGCTGGGGTGGTGGTGGGAAAATTTAAAATAATGGTGGTGAGAAAGTGTAATAGTGGTAGGATTGGTGTTGAAATATTGAATATAAACAATTACTGTGAACAACTTTATGAAAATAAAATATAAAAAATTAAAAATTAACAGTTTGAACATATAAGCATATGTAATTTGGGGGAAATTACATATTTTTGAAAATTGGGGCTGGAGCAATAGTACAGCGGGTAGGGCGTTTGCCTTGCACGCGGCCAACCTGGGTTCGATTCCCAGCATCCCATATGGTTCCCTCAGCACTGCCAGGAGTAATTCCTGAGTGCAGAGCCAGGAGTAACCCCTGAGCATCGCCAGGTGTGACCCAAAAAGCAAAAAAAAAAAAAAGACAAAAGAAAATCATCTCTCCCATTTTATGGTTGTTATCAACAGATTATTTTAAGTTATTATAGCTTTTATTAAAAAGTGAAATTCAAACTGGATGACAAAATATTGCTTTCATTTTCAGCATTAAGGCATCTCTTATACTATTTTCATTTAATTAAGATTTTTTTCTGCCGCGGGATACCGGGGCAGTCCGAACCGGGGCCGGTGCTCAGCTCCAGCCGGGTGCCCGTGCCTCTGCACAGCCGGTGGATGTGGAACGAGCGGGAACCAGAGACAGCTTTAGGATTTGGGGTTCCAGCAAGTGCTTGCACCCATGTATGGAGACTGTGAACTAAGCTTTTGCCCCACGCTGGCTAACGAGGAAATATCCTTCCTTCTTGGTCTCTCTCCCCTCCGGGAGAAGGCGTGGTGTCCGACATTTTGTGGGTCCTTTGAGAAGGTATGAACTTTTGGCACGGAAAAGATTTTTTTCTAAGAAGTTGTACATTCAGATTCTGAGTAACTGGGTTTTTTAAAAAGAATACCTTATAAATGAGGATGCATTAGGGAAGTGGCGAGCCGGATTACATGGTCTATAAAATTAATTATGTCTCTAATAACTTATGAGTCTATGATCATGCTGATAAAAGTAAAAATTATAAAAGTAAAAGCAGCAATTTTAAAAGAGCCCATTAGTAGTTGCAAATCCAACTCTATTAACTAACTGTATGACCCTGGCAAATAACTTTGCTCGCTGGGATTTAGTCACCTCACTGCTGTAATGACAGAGACAAAGAGGTTAACAGTCATATGTTACTTCACCCTCAAAAAAAACATCTCCTAGAAAGTTGCCTAAACTTCATTTGAGGGCCAAAGAAATAGCATAAAGCAGTTAAGGCTCTTGCCTTGCACATGGCGGACCCAGATTTGATCCCCAGCACCACATGTGAACCCCTGAGCACACCAGGTTCCATCCCCATCATTCCGCAGGCTCCTCTGAGTCTCACCACGAGTGATCCTAGAGCACAGAGCCAGGAGTAAGCTCTGTGCACTCCAGGTATGGCCCAGAAACCAAAAAATAAATTTAAAGAAATTTGCAAACTGGTTTATGAGCCATAATAATTTAGTTATTCTTTAGGCTTGAGTTAAAGCATTTATTTATCTCCTCACCAGAAAACTACATTTATATTAAATACTGTAACAATTATATGTTTTGGTTGATATAGTACATATAAATTTAAAATAAATTACACAAAAATGCTCTCCTTTTCCTACATCTTTGTCGCTGATTTACTTCTGAAGTCAGAGTCTCAGAGAGAAAGGAGAATTATGGTGCTGGGTATCAGTTTCTCAACTAGTAATCTGATAACTGCATGCATGGCTGGCTTCAGAAGCCAGGCCAGCAAGAGCCTCCCTCTTCCAAATGAGCCAGGAAGCATGGAAGGAAGGTGATGCTTTCAGAGTCTAACACCTACTTTTCCAAGTGGCTTTTTATTTTATTATATTTTGTCGTTTGTTTTCTGGGCCACACCCTGTGGTGCTCAGGGTTTAGTCCTGACTCTGCACTCAGGGTTCACTCCTAGAAGGCTTGGGGGACCAAATGGGGTCCAACGGTGGAACTCAGGTCAGCCACGTGCAAGACAAGCACCCCACTTACCGTACTATTGCTCCAGCTCCATATTATTTGTTAAGGTGATAAGACTTCCAATAATGTTTATGCTCTTGGCATACAATGTTACTGCCCTACAAGCACCATCAAAGCCTTTTATACTCTTCTCTTTTAGGCAATGTAAGTTTCTAATACACTAAAGGAGAAAAATGATTAAAACCTATGTTTCAGTTATTCCTAATAACTGAGGTGCATATTAGAGGGCAGATAAGATAACGCAAGTAATTAAAATATACACAGAGTTCTAAAGTATGCTTCTTAAAGCACCCACCAGCCTACCGCTGTCATCTTTCTTCTGGCCTGAACAAGGTCCTGATGCTTTGACAGGATGTCTCAACTGTCACTACAAGGAGGAGAATGTTAGGTTAGATAGGATAATGCCATCTTTGCAGAGCCAGGAATAACCCCTGAATCGCCGGGTGTGACTCAAGAGCAAAAAAATAAAAAAGAAAGAAAAAATCTTAAAAATATAAAATCCCTGGGTCACAGAAATCCCACTCCTCAAAATATTCCCCAAGGGTCAAAAAGAATAATCCAGAAAAGCCATCTACACTCACTCCTATGTTTACTACAATACTCTTCACAGTAGCCAGAATCTGGAAACAGCCCAAGTGCCCAAGAGCAGATGACGACTGGACAAAGAAGTTGTGGCACATATACACAAAGGAATACTACTGGGCAGTAAGAAAAGATGAAATCAGGCAATTTGCTGCTACCTGGACAGATCTGGAGAGTATCACATTGAGTGAAGTTAGTCAGGAGGAGAAGGACAGAAACAGAATGATCTGTCTCATATGTAGGATACACAGAAACTTTGCAAGGAAATAACAAAGTCTGAAAGGAATAGAAACAAAGTGCAGAACTGTTCTTCAGTAAGAAGCCTCCTACTGGATTGGAAGTAGGGAAGATAAATTAAGGACGGCAACACGGCAACAGGAGTGGCAGGAAAAAACTGCCTCCTCTTCAGGCAGGCTGGGGCTAGGAGGGAAACGGGACATTGGTGGAGGGAAGTGGACACTGGAAGGGATGGGTGTTTAAACATTGTATACTTGAATCTTAATGAATAACATTGTAACTCTATAATTCACAGTGATTAAAAAATTCTCCAAAAAACCCCTCTGGTTCAGATTTTTCTTTTCTACCAATATTTTCACAGACCCTCAAAGCTCTAAGCCAGCAATCAGCTAGCTTCTCCTGTTGAGGGCCAGGCCAAAAATTCCTGAAGCGCAGCTGACTTCCCCACCTGTTGGGTGGGCTCACTTCAATTTCTGGAGCATGAAAGCCACTACATACAACATACATACAAAATAGCCCAGCCATGCTCTAAAAGACTTTTATCTATAGACAATAAAATTTATGTAATATGCTGCCAAAGATCATTAATAACTTTCCAACCACTTAAAATAGTGAAGCTCATTCTCACTTGTGGAAAGTTCCAAACAGGTGGGATGTAACAGCATGTAACTTTCCTGGAACGTGAGAGCCCTTGTGGGTCCAGATTGATCCCACTGCAAATCTTACTCTCTCCAAAACTCTACAAAGCTGCCTATAACTGGAGACCCTAATTCTTTCTAGCACCGAATGTCACGTGAAAGACAATACCCATAAAACATGAGACTCCAGGAAAATCTGCCCAAAAACTGCTCTATAGACCTTGTAGAAAAAAATGCCTATTAGCCCTCCTCCTCCTAAATTGACAACTTTTCTTTTCTGAGGTTTCCTTCTAGACTAACAGAATGTGTCTGAGCTCTTAGCAAAAAAGGCCTGACTCCCACTGGCTGGTGTCCAAATGCTATGTGTTTGAAAGATTTATTCGATGCCAAGAGTTTAAGCATTTTATAGAGACTCTCGGTATGAATTCCAATGGTGAGATAAGCTCATTTAATTATTTGATCCACTGACATGACTGAGAAAACAATAGGAACTAAAAATATCAGGAAGAATGCCAATGGCATAGGAAATGAATGAGGGAAACTTTAACTACGTATCCACATACAAGGAGGAAAGTCTTGTACAGGCAGCTTGAATAGCTTCCCTTATACCCCACCTTGAGCCCTGGTGACAGGAGGGGGCAGATGTCTAAGCAGCTGTAAAAGCAGATTTGTACACCAGACACTAGAAAGATGGAATCAGAGACCAGTGAGAGGGCCACACCCACAATAGCTCTGAAAAATGAGATTGCTCTTTGCTGGGTGTGGGGAAGAGCAAAGATTTCTTGCCGCTGTCTAAAAACAGAAAGACAGGGCAGTTTAATCATCATTATTCGAAAACTCCCTTTCCAGCTTATGTCACCTACCTACCCGAGGCCCTAGTCCAAACAGAGCAATTCTATTTCCACCTTGGCAAAACTACTTCAAAGTTAAATTATTCCTCCTACTTTGGCAGGTAGGTACCTCAGAGACATTACAATATACCCATACTTTTGTTCAAAATTACCTCAGCTTTGAACAGTTAGACAAACCAAAATTTCACACTACACTTGAGATAGAGAAAATGATTGGACAGTATAAAATCACAACCTGTTTTTTTTTTTTTTTTTTTTTTTTTTGGGTCACAGCCGGAGATGCACAGGGGTTACTCCTGGCTCTGCACTCAGGAATTACCCCTGGTGGTGCTTAGGGGACCATATAAGATGCTGGGAATCGAACCCGGGTCGGCCGCATGCAAGGCAAACGCCCTACCCACTGTACTATCATTCCAGCCCCCTGTTTCTTTTCTTGAAACAGATGTGTTCCAAGAAACCAGAAGTATTTTAAATCTCTGATTTGTATTTGCAAAACTCTGCAAGACTTAAGAAGATTCTAATATTAAAGCAGGAACAGAGTAGTAGCAGGTATTAAAAAGAAAACAATGTGGATATGTAAACGTATTCTCAGAAGTCAAAAAATAATGAAAGGAACTCAGTGGAGGGCTGGGGAGAGGCACAAGGGAGGAGTGCATGTGTTCCCCGGGGAGTCCTGGGCTCAGTCACTGCGACCATGCAGCTCCTCACCCTCCAGAAGTTAATTATAAGAACCATATCTGAAATGCTTCTGAAATTCAAACTAAGGCATTGTAGATATGTTATTAAGCATAAGAGGAAAAAATACAGGGAACAAATTTAGGAGATGTGTCACAGAAGTTTTAAAAATTCTGCATACAGAAAAAAATCTGCATAGAGGAGGTGAAGGAGAAAAAAAGAACAAGCAAATATTCCTGAGATGAATTGGGTTTTCAATTCAAACATCTTCACCATACTGTGAACACTAAAAAATCTACATCATGGCTCATGATTCTAATAAAGTTTTTAAAAATAAAACATTTTTTAATCTAAAACTGAACAAATTCATACAATTTCTACATTTCAAAGCAAATTTTCAAAAAGCGTTTTATCCAGGCAGAGGAAAAAAATACAAATTACCATCAAAGGGAAAGACAGGGAACTGCCAGCAGTTTTGAAAGCTAAATGACAAAGGGAGGTTCAAAGAGTCAGAAAAACTGTGCCCGAGTCATCTTTGTACATAATAGCAGCAGATTTTCTCAGATACACAAGCACACATATTCCTCTGACCCACTCACTCAGTGTCTATCCACAATGAGAAACAAAGTCAGGCCTCAATGTAATCATTAGGCATGTATGGGAGAAAAGTAGAAAATGATGAGATTTGCATTTGTGGAGTCAGATTTTAATCTACAATGTGGCTGATGTGTTCAGATCCTTACATTAAAAATAATGCTAGAAAAGATAATGCATAAATAAAAGTCTGGATTTAAAAATTCCAAATTTAAAAAGTAACAGATTATTTAAATTGAAATATGGGTAAATGGGATAGGAAGGGAAGATTCATCGGCAAAAGACCTTATATTTCACAAGCCAAGGAAAGGTATTGTCTCATTCCTGACAATGAAAGAGAAATATCAATGTTAAATACATGTTTTATAGAATTTAGAAGCACTAATTATTTAGAAGAAATGTAATGAACAGTAGAGACTGCATTTTGATTTCAGACAAACTAAACTGGATTTGAAGCTCAGCTGTCACAAATCATGTGAGCTTCGATAAAGTAGTATTCTCTCAAAATTTCACTTATCTCAGCTACAAAAAATAAGATAATGGTGTCTTTACTGAAAGATTATTTTGATGGGCAGTTGAAAGTATATAAAGCAGATAACTTATTTTCTAGAACACTGTCAGTGTGGGATGTTAGATAAAATTTTGATGAATAAAACAAAATACAGAAAGCGATAACAAAAGTAAAAGAAATAGCTATATTATGCATAAAAAGTAAAAAATATATAATAATAAACATATAAATTATCATAATAACTGTAGATGAACTAAATTTTTATATCAAAAAACAAAGACAAGCTACTTATTAGTCAAAAAATTATGAGCTACAGGTTTATGCCTTTTCTCTTGGACATTCTTTAAAAGGGAATTTTTCTTTTTAAATTTATGATTTTAAAAACCCTTCTCTTAAACCAAGTGCAATGCATGCACTATAACTTTTTTTTAAATAAACACTACTAATGTGATAAAGTCATGTAAACTTGGTACCAATAGCAAAAATGTTCACGAGGCTAATTACTATTTTCCTCTTAAGTGTATTTATGAATATGTGCTTGTTTATTGCCTAAGTTAGTACATGTAATTTATTTCTACAGAAATCAATGCAAAAAAAGAAACCTGAAAATTGAAACAATTCAAATTAAAAAGGTCAACTTCATTTCACTATCAACAGTTATCCTATGTTCATTCCTCTACTGAACTAAGTTCTACTCCATTTTCATTGAATTTTGAGCTATAATACGTAATTATGTATCATTTTAACACATCAACAAGATAATACGCCTGATATGTTATCATCTCAGTCACTTCAAACTAAATATATTTGGGGCTGAGAAGTTGTATAGGAGGGAAGGCGCCAGGGGTCAGTCAGGAATAGCCCCTGAGCACTGCCAGGTTTGGCAGAAAAAGAAAAATAAACAAACAAAACTTCCTATATTTTCTGCAGAACTTGATTTCTAATTACACTTAAATCTTTAAAAATATTAGGTGTCTAATTTTATTAATAATTAAAATCTTCAAAACCACACATTTTAAAAAATACAGATAACCTGTAACGTGTATTACAGATACTTGAATATTTTCTATGAACCAGGCTTGACTCCACATTTTGAGGATATGGTAGAAACCTAACACAAAGTCTTGACGCATGAAAACTCTGAGTGGCTCCATACCAGGTGGTGAAAGCCTGGAACCAGAATGGGTCTGGGCTTGTTCACAGCAGAGTGAGGAGGTCACTGTGGCTTAAACAGAGTGAGCAAGACAAAGGCAGGGGAGAGCCTGGGATGAGAGGGAGGAGCTACCTCGGATGCTGCAGGCCCCTCTGGAGCTTAGTGGACCCTGGATTAGGCTGTGATGAGACGGTGGGTCAGTGGAAAACTCTGATGTGCTCTGACTTCCTTTCTTTGCCAAGATCACGCAGACCACCTCACTGAAGATGAACTCAAGTGCAACACACCGTGAGGTGGAGGGGTGAATTTGAAAATCAACAGAATAGTCTAGGAGAGAGGCAACAGATGGGGGGATGTGGCAAATGTAGAGAAGTTATATTTAGTGTGCTTTAAAGTTACAGGAAGTGAGATGCACGTCAGACAACCCCAGCCTTGGGCAGGAACAATGGAAAGTTGTCAATGGTTGAGAGGAAGAAATACAGGAAGAGCAAATGTCAAGGGGCACTGTGCTGGAGATTCTATTTTTGATATATAAATCGAAAGGGTGCTGTGGACAAAAGAGTAAAGCCTCATTCGGGACTCCAGCGGCCAGATGTAAATTTGATAGTAGATATCAGATAATTGTATTTAAAGGCATAAATCTGGATCAAATCACCTAGAAGAAGGCTGAGAAGTGGCCAAAGGGCTGGCATATGTGCGCACATACACACACACACACACACACACACACACACACAGAAGGAGTTGAAGGAGATGAGGGGGTAGAGAGAGAACCACCAAAAACGTAGAACAAAGCCCAGAAGAGTTCCAGGTCTTGGAAGTCAAGAGGGAAAAGGGAGGTGAGAAGCAACAGTGCCCAGTGCTGCCGGTAGGACAGGTAAGATGACTGAGAAGTGGCATCTGGATTTTGAGCAAGAGGAGGCTCTCCAGGGACCTGCAAGAGGCTAGACTGACAGAGATGGGTGTAGGAGTATTCCTGGCAGGAGAAAGGAGGAGAATGAAACACAGCATGCGCAATTTCTCAAAAGAAGTTCTACTGTAAGATGAGCAGAAAAGTGGGAAAGTGAATAACTCGAAAGGCAAATGAAATCAAGGGGTTGTCTTCCTTGATGAAAAAAATATTGAGTATCACATAAATACTTTGACTCAAAAGAGGGTATATCTAGTTCTATAGAGAAAGGCTTTTCTAATTTAAAAGGCAATAAAAAAGCCAAATGTTTCCAAGGATGACAATATAAAAGTAGACAAAGAATTAAAGACAAAATTAATTAAATGAGAGTACCAGTTAATACAGAGTTGGTCTGAATATTCTTCAAAAAAATAGTGTACTCACAAGAATTTATGAGCATGATTATAAAATTTTCAGGTAAGTCATAGTATCTTTTTTACTTAAAGTGATCTAGATAAAAAAATGAAGGGAAAAAACTTAATTTGAAAAAAAGTATCAAAACTGCTAGTAAAGAGAGGAAAAATAAAATATTTATTATCAAAACTGATATAAGAACTCAAAATAAAATGAAAATATGCTAATTCAAAAGTAAACTAGAATCAAAAGCCCTACCCGCTGTGCTATCACTCCAGCCCCTAAAGCAGGTAAATTTTTAATTAAAAATTCTATTTTTAGGAGCAAACCTTCTTCCCTACTGAAAGTCTTCCTATAAAGTGCTATTCAATAGACAGGTAACTTGAGCCACATATGTAATTTAAACTGTCTGACTGTTAAATTTTTAAGTTTGAAATTAATTTTAACACATTTTATTTAACCCAATATGTGGCTAAAACACTATATTTTAATAGTCAATAAATACCTTTGAAACTATTATTAAGATAGTCATTTTCATATTTAGTTTTCAAAATCAGTGGAACTGTGCTTTTCCATTTTCCTTTGTCTTTTTAAATTTAGTTTTATTATTATTTTACTTAAAATCCCATATTCCATTTCAAGATACAACAGCCTCATTTCAAGTCCTCACAAGCTAAGTGTAGCTATACTCCTCCTGTCACTGTAAATAACAAAAAGTAAGAAATCTATATAAAAACGAATATATAGTTTAGTTGTATATTAGTCAAAAATATTGGTCAAATAAATTGTGGTACACACAGAATTGGGCCTTCATTATAGAGCTGGACAGCGGGGCTGGGGCCAGCTCAATGGGCTGCACACACTCCTTGCATGTAGGAGAACTGGATGTATCCCTGTAGTCTGTGGTCCCCAGGCACCTTGGGGAGTGACCCCTAAATAGCTGGCAGTAGTCCTCAAGCATCAGTGGGTGTGACCCAAAAAAAACCAAATAAAAAATAAAATGATTTAAAATTAGACATTTGCCATAAACAAACATCTATGTGTGTATTTGCACAGAAAAGTATCTGAAAGGATATACAAATTTGGGGCAATGAGTATTTGTAAATGATATTGTTTTGTTTCTCTTTTAATTTTTTTGCCTTGCTTATGGAAATTTTTTTACAATGAACATAAGATATAAATCTATATACTATAAATCTAAATACATTAAGATACTGTACTATATACTATATACTATAAATCTATATACTATAAATCTAAATACATTAAGAAATCCTTTTGTCTGTTGTCTGTTGGCTTGAGGCTTAGCTATCTGCTGAAGGTATAACCACAAAACATCTAATGAAAATACTTTCTACTTTTGGTAATGAGATAGTTTTGCTTTAGCAAACAAGGAAGAAAATTTATGCAGAGAAATATTATGCATGAAATATGTGGAACATCAAAGTGTCTGAATGGAATCTAGAGAAATTAAAGCAAGAAAGCCTTTAAATGTTTCCAAAAAGCTTATACAACTGTAGAAGGAATAATACTATGAATTTAGAGGTATAAGGCAAACATATCCAATATTAAAGGCAGTTTTGTTTGGGTATCTTGTGCAGTAGTTGTAAATCTGGAACAGGAAACCTGAAATCATTAAGGTCACATATTTATAACATCATATTCAATTAGGTTGGAAAAGTGCAATTTCTGTCATCATGTCATAAAAAGATGTGTTTTTCTCTCAGATCTCGTATAAAGAAAAGCTCCCTATATTGTTACAGATAGGGCTGTTTTCAATCAGTTACAAGGAGCAATTCAATTACTAGATGGTTTAGTGCAGTAACTGACTCCAGACTAATTTAATTTCTTTAGGTCTCTAAAGATCAATTGATCTGATTTGTCCCATCCCCAAAGGCTGTTTAGGAAAAATTCAGACTTAAATACCTGGAAATGAAATCCAAAACCTTGGCCAATTTCACACTACTTAGGTCATCTTGCAAACTCTCAGCTAGTCACATCAGATGCTCTCTGGCCTTCAGACCACTGAAAGCTCCAGAGTTTCATGTACAAGTGAGTGCTCCCCCACCCCATTCTTATTCAATCAGTGGAAAATGGGGCTGCAGCATTATCCAATCTGCCGTGCTAAAGGGCAGTCAGTCTGGAAAACTCGACAGTCATGCGCACATGAGCAACGCGGGGGCTATTTTTACTCTAGGCCTAGTTTATTAAAACTATTAAATGACACTTGTCTGTGGGGAGAAAAGAACATTGTATATAAAGTACATGTAAGTACAGTCTAAGTAGATGAAAATAAACTATTTTATTTTACACTGTTAAGAGTCATAAAGCCCTTTCAGAAATATCTTGATTCTCTTATTCTAGCTTTTAAGGGAGCTGGTTTATTTTCTCCATTATCTTGGGGAGGAAGTAGGCTTGGAGGCTGGCTGACTTCTCAGGGACACGCAGCCAGCCCCGGGCAGGGCTGGGATTCTGAGCCATGAGTCTGCTTCCCAACAGTGCCTGCTCACCCCAGTCCCACAGCAAGTTGTGTGTGGCACAGCGCCAACCTTTCAGATACCTGGAAGCACCCTGTGCCAGTGGCGCTGCAGAACCAGAAGACAGGACCCAGTGTCCAAGAACATGACTGGACAAACAAACTCTGGTACATAGACACCACGGAATACTCCTTGACTATAATGGAAGATGAAATCATGCAAGTTGGATGAATGGACTTGAGGAGTAGCATGCTGAATGCAGTTAGTCAGAAGAGTCAAATGCAGAATGACCTCTCTCAGGCGTGGAATATATAGAAACACAGCGAATAAATAACTAATGTGCAAAGACCACTGAAACTGAGAGCTGATTTTTAGTAGAAAGCTGAGGGCCGTTGGAGGAGGGGAGTTACTATGGCAGGAGGCACTGGGGCAGTGGTGGAGGACAGTGACGGACATTCTAGTGGAGGGTATGTCGCTGTAACATTTCCTGCATGAAGCCCTCCGTTGAGAGTATTGTCAATCACGGTGCTTAACAAACAGGAGAAGACATGAAGGGTCGTGCCCATGTGCAGACAGCCTGTGCCAGGCCTCACTTGTCATGCCCACTGCTGACACCACATTCTCCTTCATGTGAGTCCCACCCAAAAGAGAGTTACCCACATTCTGCAGTGGAGTTTCAAACACAAGCTCAAGTTTCCTTCCTTAATCTCAATATCCCAACCACTTATCATGCCTCCCAGCCAATTAAACTTCTTTTAGAACTCAGCTCCTTCTGGTGGCTTCTCTGCCTCCCATGGTGCCTCCTTTCCCCAGTTCAAAACCATAGCCCACCTATATTCTACGGCACTTTGGAATGGCTTGGGAAAATCAGAACAATACTGCTGCAACATGCAATTATCCACCACTTTACCCTGTTGGGACAAGTGGAAGAAATTTGCTATGATTAGAAGATTAGGCTGTTGGACTGCTGGGAATATATCCCAGAAAAGCCAAAAAGTATAGTCGAAGTGACATATGCACTTGTATGTTCACCGCAGCACTGTTTACAATAGCCAGAATCTGGAAAAAACCCGAGTGCCCTAGAACAGATGACTGGTTGAAGAAATTCTGGTACATCTATACAATGGAATACTATGCAGCTGTTAGAAAAAATGAGGTCATGACGTTTGCATATAAGTGGATCAATATGGAAAGTATCATGCTAAGTGAAATGAGTCAGAAAGAGAGAGACAGACATAGAAAGATTGCACTCATCTGTGGAATATAGAATAATAGACTATAAGACTAACGCCCAAGAATAGTAGAAATAAGTACCAGGAGATTGTTTCCATGGCTTGGAGGCTGGTCTCTCATTCTGGGTAACTCAGGGAAGGGACCACCAAGTAAAATGTGGTTGGAGGTCATGTGGGGGAAGGGTGATGCGGGCCGAATACAGACTAGAGACTGAACACAATGGCCACTCAACACCTTTATTGCAAACCACAACACCTAATCAGAGAGAGAGAACAAAAGGGAATTCCCTGCCATAGTGGCAGGGTGGGGTGGGGGGAGACGGGACTGGGGAGGGGGGGAGGGATGTTGGGTTTACGGGTGGTGGAGAATGGGCACTGGTGAAGGGATGGGTTATCGAACTTTGTATGGGGGAAACATGAGCACAAAGATGTATGGATCTGTAACTGTACCCTCACGATGACTCTCTAATTAAAAATAAACTAATAAAAAAATAAAATAAAATAAAATCCCCCCCCCCCAAAAAAAGATTAGGCTGTTGGGTAGGGAACAAAGAGTGTGGCAGAAACATACAGCAGTTGTATATGTTGTGTACACTTACAACAATATAGGCAGTAAGTGTCAATGGGCTGACTGCATACTGTGCATGCACAAGTTCCAGATTTGGTCCCTGGCACTGTAAGGTCCCCTGAGTACTGCCAGGAATGATGCATAAGCAACACTGGGTATAACCAAAACCCAAAAATAAATGAATAGTATTGGCGATAAGATAAAGCAGAAGGTCACTGAGCACAGCCCCCCACCATTCATAAAGACTCAGGCTGCATAAAAGAACGGAATATAGAAGTGAATACGATTGCAGGATCTCATTAAAAACCTGGTGACTATAGTTGATAGTGGGGCATTGTATAAGTGAAATTTGCTGAGCTTAACTCAAAAACCTTCATAAAGAAGAAAGTTATGTAAGAAATGCAAATAATCAGGTTCAGAATCTTGTTTGAGAAATAGATTTTTGTATTCATATTAGGCAAACAACAGTGTCTGAATACAGATATTATCATCACATAGTCTCACACAGAGACATTTAAACGTACAGCTACTTGCTTCAGAATTCCAAATTACCTTTCTACACTTTGAGCCAGCAAATATATCCATTTCAGAAAGCAAAGGCTACCACATTTCCACTTCCCAGCAGGGTGATGCCTAACATCATCAAGAGCACTGAGTCTTGATAACAAGGAAGCCCTATTTTTCACAGATGAATAAATGTCCCGATCAAAGAATCTGCACACAGGACAGATCCAGCTGCAGCAGCTGTCAAAGTATAGGCAGTCACATAGCATGAGGGGCTTTAAGGAGAAGGGAAGTGAGGGGCAGAGAATTAAGGATTGTATGCAGTTAAGACTGATTCTTTGGCATCAAAAAGAAAGCGTTCTTACAAACTTGCCTTCCACTTTCTCTTATCTGGACATAAAAGTAAACAGAAAACTCTCATTACCTCTCAATGTCAGTGAGCCTGGAAGAGTCCCGGAATCCCTTGGCAAAAGGGTTGCTATCTATTTTCAGCTTGGTGATCTGGAAAGGGAAGAAATGGGTAACAGAACAAAATCATTTCCGAGGTCAAAGAAGTAGAACCAGAAATAGTCTGTTCATTTTCCATGACCCCCATCCCCAATATATCTAAAATTTCTCAGTATCCTGAGAAAGGTCGGAAGTGTTAAAGAAGTCCGCAAGGAGAGACAGAGGTTCCCATGGCAGAGGAAGGCTTCAGAGAAAAGGAGGTTTTTCCTGACCATGCCGGAGGGAAGAGAAAACAGGACGGGGTTCTATCCTAAGCAATGTGGCCAGCGTGTGAAGGTTTGAGTGGAGGGAGGGCAGGTGCTTGAGGGAGGAGAGCCATCTAGAATATCAGCACTGTCAGATAATGAGGAGCAGAACAAAAAGGCTGGCGCGCTAATCTGGCAACCTCATTTGTTAATCTTAGGGCACGTATATATGCCATGATGAATAAAAAGAGTAAATGGTCAATAATGTCCTGTCTACAACATTAAATGCATGACATAAAACTTTCAAAATCTATATTTACCTCTTATCCCCTTTTCTATTTGAATTAGAATCAAATTAGTACAATTTTTGTTATGCTTCCATTTCATGCCATTTCTAGAACTCGGCGATAATATGGAAAGCAAATCTTACTGATAGTGCCTCTGCAATGCTCCTTTTGGCCCAGGAATATCAACAGTCCTGGAAATGGGGGCTGGAGAGATAGTACAGCAGGTACGGTGCTTGTGCTGCATGTGACTGATCTAGTTTGATCCCCAGCATCCTACAGGGTCCCTCCAACCCTGCAAGAGTGATCGCTGAGCACAGAGCCAGAAGTAAGCCCTGAGCATCACTGGGTATCAGCCCTAAAACAAAACAAACCATTGCTAAACTCCTTTTCAGCTTAGGGGAAAGTGGTAAACCTGGAAAGAAGGAAGTTGCATAAGAAATTTTTAAAAAAATAAGTATTGAGTTACTTTAAGTATATCTACAAAGAAATATTTACATAAGACTTGAGGTTGTTTCCAAGTGTGGTCATCAAAGACTTAGAGAGGGCTGCGGAGATCGTGTGAGGGTTAAGGCTGCACTGCCAATGCCAGTTCAATCTTCTGGTTCAAACCATATATGTCCTCCCAAGCACCTTTAGGGGTGTGACCCCTGAAGAGACCAGAAACCCCTGAAGAGACCTTTTGGGGGGAGGGAGCCCCCTCCCCCCAAAAGGGAGCATACTTGACACAAATGTGTTATAAAATTGATGTCACTGTATTACTACCATAATTTGAAAAGGCAAGATAATTAAATTCAACACAAAATTTCAGATTACTTTGGAATTTTCCTTTATTGGAAAAGTTTCTATTACTGATATATTTTCTGTTTTCATGGGGGGAGGTGGGCAATTTGTGCCACACCCAGCCGTGCTCAGGGCTTTTCCTGCCTCTGTGTTCAGGTAACACTCCTGGTGGGGCTGGTGGGATGTGGAGCTGGGGAGCTGGCGATGTGCAAGGCAAGCATCTTAACCACAGTGCTGTCTCTCCATCACCCTACCCAATTCATTCTTAGACGCTAATTAATATCCCCAAGACTATTACTTCTAATTCCTTTCCATGCTGATAAAAATTTCATACTACAGTAAAGCTTTGTGAATAATACAACAGTTCTTTCACCTAGATCAACCAGTTATTTATAGCAATGATTTAACTCATTATTAGTGTAATGATTTTAAAAAGAAAATAGCTAGCTATTTTTTCCACCATGGACCACTTAATTCCATATGATTCTTTTGGGAAAGGAAAAACTCTGAAAGGATCTCTTATCGCTAAAATTCTAAGGGAGTTGGGGACTGACACTGCATTCTGAACAGGTTTTATGGAGTAATGGTTAACAACTCTAGGTTTATGGGTTAGCCATATATATATGTATGTATGTATACATTCAGATAAATATAGTTTTTGTTATTGTTGTTTGCACTGAGGCCACACTCTGAGTTTTTAGGGCTCAATCCATGTTCCATGTTCAAGGTTCACTCCTGGTGGTGCTGGGGGACCATATGGGTCCCCATATTCAAGCCAGAGACTGAACCTGGGTTAGCTAGCATCTGTGTAAGGCAAGAACCATGTCCACTGTACTAGCTCTGTGGCCTGCACTAGCCTTTTAAATGAACTATCATGCTCACTGTGATATCACAAGATCCTAAACCTAGTAAAGTGTCATCAAAACAGACTGCAGGCATATTTGTTGAACTATGCTTCAAGAACAACATTAGAAAAAAGACATTTCTGAATACAGTTTTATATGCTTTTATAAAATTTGGGACAACTGCAAATGTTTCACACTGAGAACTGAAGAACAGGAACAATAGATAGAAATTTTGTTATGAAGGATTTTCCTGACAGAGAACTAAAGCAATACTGTTGAACAGTATCATCTATGTCAAAGACGTTACTGAATCAGATCCAAAACTAGTAAACTACCAAATATAGTATGCACAGAAACCACTGGACTAACTTTTTTACAATTCAAAATTAAAAGTTAGGGGCATGAGAAATACTACAGTAGGTAAAGTGCTGGTTCTGCATGTAGCTGACTTGGATTCTATCACTGGCATACCATACGGTACCCTGAGACCTGTCAGGAGTGATTCCTGAGCACAGAGCCAGGAGTGACCTCTGACCATCACTGGGTGTGGCCCAACACCAAAAATAAATAAGTAAATAATAAGCACTGTAGCACTGTGATCCCATTGTTCATCGACTTGCTCAAGCGGGCACCAGTAGTGTCTCCATTGTGAGACTTGTTGTTACTGTTTTTGTCATATCTAATAAGCCACGGGGAGTTTGCCAGGCTCTCCAAGAAGCATGGAGGAATCGAACCCAGGTCAGCCACATGCAAGGCAAATGCCCTACCTGCTGTGCTATTGCTCCAGTCCAAATAATAAGAATAAATAAAAATAAAAGGCAAAAATGCTTCTCATTTTGTGATGGGAAAGCATTTATAAGTCAGGGCAAAAGTACTTAGCTCTAAATGCTTAAAACCTGCAATCAGGATGTATCTACATATACACAAATCACTGACCAAGCCAAAGTGTACCCAGTCTTTCATGCATTATCTCACTAATATATAACACAATGTGTTTGCTAACCAAAGGCCTTTAGTTGCAACATCTCCTTTATCTGAGGATAATAAGTGGATATATAACTGCAGGGCAGAGTTTAACCAGCTGTACCAGAGGAAAGGAAAACCTTTGGTGGTAGTTCTCATGCCATGTGGTATCAGCAGACTCGGGATCCAGCTGGGGTTCCCAGACACAGGGAAAAATTGGCCCTCAAAGACCATTTCTCCAATTATCAGAGAAAAATCTGTCCAAAGGCATTTAAAAATGAAACCTGACCTACACTTCAACTCCACAGCAATGGTCTGCCGGCTGCAAAACAATGTATGACCTTTAAATCTTAAATTATAAAATAGTTTGTTGAAAGTGTAATGTATTTAGCTTTTATCTAATAATGTAAAGAAATGCAATCATTTCCTTGGAAAAACCAGAGAAAGAAATAGCAAAAAACATCCCATTTTTATTACTTCTAAATAATATTGCTAGCCACCATCAATGAGAAGCTTCTTCACAAATTTGACTGGAAACTTAGATTTAGCTTTTAATACATATAAAAATAACAGGTCTTTGTAAAGTTTAAGAAAAGGTAATCCTAAATGTGAACTTAATTTTAAATCCTTGTTTCTCTCTGTTTTTGTACAGGGAAAACTTCTAATATTTAGAATATATTTAATACAATTTTATTTCTTAATTAATTTTACTGTATGTTTGCTACAGGAAAAACCTATGTATGAATATGGAATAGAAGCCTAAAATAATCAAGAATCATTTTAGAAAACTGTATAGGACAAATGAAAATACTAACACCAAAATTGGTTTATGCACTCCTCTTATGGTTTTTAAAAAACCATAATGAAGTTTTATTCCTCTAATAAGAGTTATAAAACGTTTTGTTTTAACTGGCCTGTTAGTAAGCCAAGTAAAATGTCTTATATTAAATGAATTTCAACTACATTTATAAATATTATGGTTTTTAAAAGGTGGGTGTACAAAACTAAAGTCAAACATAGGCTCACTAAATAATTTAACTTAAGTATTCTATTTTCAGTTGTCTGGCAATGAAATTGTACACTATTCATATTGTCATAGTGACTAATAAGAATTAATGATCAAATGAAATATAGGTAGGCATTGGTGCTTGATTTTAAACTCACTTATAATCTCAATAAGAAATAATCATTTGCAAGAGGGCAAATACTGTTGGGATGCATTTATTAGTATCTTTACCTATTTTAACTTAACAAAATTTTTAATTTCAGTTTTCAAGACTTTGACACTGTCAGCATCCACTTCCTTGGCCTTGCAATCTATTATGATGCCACCAAAAAGAAGGAATTAAGACCTTGGCAGTCAAATCTTCCCAAATCAGTGGTCTTGAGGGAACATTTTACTTACTCTGACCCTGTTTTCCCATCTGCGAAATGGGGTATAGGGGATGTTCTTTAAGGAATTAGTGTAATGGGTCCATAAGATAGTGAGGAAAAAAATGAAGGGATTTTTATATACTATAAATCATTATATACATATATTTATATATATAAAGTAATAAGTCCAAACCATGTATTTTAATTGAATGCTACTTCAGAAGTAAAAAAAATATTATAAAAGACATTTGTGGTCCACATGAACTGAATTTACATGGTAGGAAAATACTATCAATTTTCCTAGCTGTGACAGACTACAAATATTATGTTACACATGTCATTTCATACTTACACAAAAATTTACAAGTAAAATATCATGATGCATACAACTATATTTCAAATAATTCAGAAAAGGAAACACGTAAAGATAGAAATTGAGGGCAAGATGAAAAGAAAATATAGCAAAACGTCACTTCACTTCTCTGGATGGAGAATCCTTAACCATGTTCAAGTTTTGGAAACTGCATTTTTCTAAATAAGAAGGCGCAGGGGAAAGAAGCCAGTAAGTGAAATGATGATGTTGAGATGGAAACGCCTACGAGATGCTGCTCTCCTCACTGGCAGGTCTTTCCGACCTGCAGTGGCTGGTGACCACTTGGTGCTGCCCCGTGTGGACAGCATGCACTACACAGTGAGGGTTCGCTCCAAAGAGAAAGATGACGGTAAAGAGTGGACGCCTTCTAGGAAGTTTGTCTCAAGAGACCCTCTGGACCGAAAGCTGAGAGGAGATAGAGTTCTGCTTTCTTGGGGGTACCAGGCTGAAGAATATCTCTTCACCTCTAATCACCTGGGGTTAAACCTGGGATGGGAACAACAGGGACGCTCTGGATGAGTTATCTGACTCTATGCCTCAAACACTCCCATTGTGAAATGTGGAGAGAAACACTCTTCCTATCTCCTAGTATTACTAGGAGAGTTAAATAAGACAGCACATGTCAAAGGATGCCTTGCACATGGTAAGCTTCCAAATAGTGGTGACTATTTATATATATACATATGTATGTATATATATAAAATATATACATATATACACATAACTTTTTTCAGTATATTATGTTTGGAAAGGCCTACATCATTTACTTAACATATTTTTCATTCATTAAATCAAATCTAATGCATTATACTTAAAAGCTTCCTTTAATTTTGTTCCATTATTTTCATTCAGTAGGACTGGAGCAATAGCACAGTGGGTAGGGTGCTTGCCTTGCACACGGCTGACCCAGGTTCGATTCCTCTATCCCTCTCGGAGAGCCCGGCAAGCTACCAAGAGTATCCCACCCGCACAGCAGAGCCTGGCAAGCTACCTGTGGCATATTAGATATGCCAAAAACAGTAACAACAAGTCTCACAATGGAGATGTTACTGGTGGCCGCTCAAGCAAATCGATGAACAGGACAACAGTGCTACAGTGCAGTGCATTTTCATTTAGAAATCGAATTTGCTTATTTTTAATTTTGTTCTCTTTTATAGAAATCACTGTATCACTGTCACTGTTATCTCGTTGCTCATCAATTTGCTCAAGCGGGCACCAGTAACGTCTCCATTGTGAGACTTGTTGTTACTGTTTTTGGCATATTGAATACACCACGGGTAGCTTGCCAGGCTGCTCTGCCGTGCAGGTGAGATACTCTTAGTATGTTTCTGGGCTCTCCGAGAGGGATGGAAGAAATGAACCCAGGTCAGGCACGTGCAAGGCAAACGCCCTACCCGATATGCTATCACTCCAGACCTTTTTTATAGAGAACCCTGATTAAAGTTCCTACACATTTTTATTTCATTCTGAACCATTAATGGGTTTCTTGTATTAGTATAAATAGAATGTTCCATAGTACAAAAACTATCAATTTACTTAATATAAACTTAACAAAATGTTTCAGGAATCTTGTTTGGACCTATGATATTTGCATTATCTGTAATTCCAAGTAAATTAAAAATGGGATTGTGGGTTTCAATGCTCCAGATCCCCAAAGAAAAAGGATTTTTCCTTTAGGATCTCGTGGAATTTTCTCTATCCAGAATTTTAGTTTGGAAAATTTCAGTATTTCCACTGTTTAATTATCTTGGTAATAATCTTTTGCAGGGCAGGGGGAAGAGTTTTTATTGGTCTTTAACATGAAAACAAAATCTGGAGGTGGGAGAATGAGAAGGTGGGGAGGAGCCGGCTGCTGGGCCAGGCATCTGAGCGGGGCTTCAAGACTCAAGTCTGGGTCCCATAGCACAGGCTGACTGTGTTGCTCTGTGGTAGCCCAAGAGGAGCAGAGCAGGGTGAGTGGGGAGTGACAGTGAGTGGCCGGAAGACGGGAGCACCAAGGGGCAGACCTGCAGGGCCAAGCCGGGTGGCTGGCCTCAGTTCACAAAGGCATCTTGGAAATCATTCAAAAGTTAAAATAGGGGCTGGAGCAATAGCACAGCTGGTAGGACATTTGCCTTGCACGTGGCCAACACGGGTTCGATTCCCAGCATCCCATATGGTCCCCCGAGCACCTCCAGGAGTAATTCCTGAGAGCAGAGCTGGGAGTAACCCCTGTGCATGGCTGGGTGATGCCCCCAAAAAGAAAAAAAGGTTAAAATAACTGTGTTTTTTTATTTTAAGGTAATTTGTAACACATTTATGTATCTCTGTAAAAATCACACCACTTAGATTCCTAAATACAAATGATGACAAAACCTCTTTGTACATCACAGAGACAGTTTACTAACAGTCACATGCCTCTTAGAGGGATCTGGACAGTCTCCTATGGCTACACACAGCTTCCCAGTCAACCCTTACAGCAATCTCCTAGAAGGTCTGAGCACTTCTGAGCTCCAGCTTACAGATAAGGGAAACAGTCAACAGAATAGAGATGTGAACTCTGCACAAAGTCACACAGACCTGGCAGGGCTTGTGCCTTTCATAAACATGCATCTGCCCACATCCCTTCTCTGACTCCTATTCCCTGGTGGTGTCCACTACCTGCGCTTCTGCTCAAGGTCTGGCTCCTCCTGCGAACTACACCTCATCTAGGACACCGACCCCACCTCCAGACTTCTACACACAGCACCTAGTAGTGACTCAGAGCTTGCAATACTTTTTTCTTTTTTTAACAGCTTGTTTCTTTGAATTCTCCCCAGAACCATAACTTTCTCTCTTTCCTTTATTTATTTATTTATTTTTTTTGCTTTATGGGTCACACCTGGCAATGCACAGGGTTACTCTGGGAATCAAACCCGGGTCGGCCTCGTGCAAGGCAAACACCCTACCCACTGTACGATTGCTCCAGCCCCAGAACCATAACTTTTTGATCCAAATTATTTTGGTTTTGTTTTGGGGGGATTTGTTGGGGGAGGCGTGGACCATACCTGATGGTTTTCAGGAGTTACTGATGGCTCAGGGTTCATTCTTTGTGGGCTTGGAGGAACATATGAGATGCTGAGGATTGAACCCAGGTAAGACAAGCGCCCTAGCTGCTGTACTATCTCTCTGGCCCCTTGGAGCTTCAAATTAACGATATCCAAATCAAATAAGAGCAAAATCATTGGCTACGTACAACACATCAAATAAAAATAGGATGTGAAAACTTAGTGACGGCGCACAGCCAGGTGTGTAAAGGGAATGACATTTGAGTTCTCCTCACTCAAGCCCAGCAGAGGGAACCTACTATTGGTCCTTCTGCCCATCACACTCCCCATCGCCCTGGTATCACCTCCTCAATCAAACTACTGCAGTTACCATGAGTCCCTGTGACTGCAGCCTGTGAAAGAAGAAAACCAACAGGAATGTATTTCTTAGTAGGACTTTGATGAGTATTTACTAAGTTGAACAAAGCCTTACAAAGGATATATACATTATCAATGTGATGTGCAAGAGAGAGAAGAAAATGTGCAATTCAATATTATAAATAAGATATCCTGATGCTAGTTGGGGGACACAACAGTCCCCATACCACAGCTTATTATCTGAAGAAACATTTAAAAATCACTCTTCTAGAATTCTTACTAAATACTTGAGCTGGAACATATATGCTAACTTACCTAAAAAACTGAGTTTCTAATTTATTTGTTTTGGGGCCACACCAGCAATAGTCAGGGGTTGCTCCTGGCTCTGCACTCAGGAATTACTCCTGGTGGTGCTCAGGGACCATATGGGAATATAGGGATCAAATCGACTGTGTGTAAGGCAAGTACCTTCTGAACTATCACTCAGCCCCTGAGCTTCTAATTTTTATGAAGCAAGAATGTTTAGGCATATTCACCATGAGTTCCTACCAGGAGAATGAAAAGAAGGTCATTTTCTGGAAAAGAGATTTGAAGGGGAATTTGGTGCAGGTTTGGGTGGGGGGGGTAGGCTGCATGCCTCCTAGAAGCATAACAATTCTAGAGTAGATAGCGTATTCAGAATCCTAAACCAAGGTCACACGGCACCCTCAGAGGTACCAGAGCTGACACTCAATTGGTCTCTGCGAAATAAACTTGTCTGAGGACTGGGATAGTCGTTCTTGCTAGGAAAATGTAAGAGCCCCTGAAATCCTTATTTTGATCAGAAAATTAATTGGTCTACAGAACAGTTTGCCAAGAGGTTGAAAGGAGGGAAGGGACTTTGCACCATTGGTGAAGGGATGCTGAGACTGCTGGGGGCGGGGGTGCCGTGGAGCTGGAAAAATGGATGCCAGAAACTCTCTTATTAACAGTATTATAGCCGGGTAGAGTATTCTTGGTGAGGCATTCATTTCATGAAGTTTTTTCACTATATCCCACCATTGTCTTCGGGCTTGGAGGGTTTCTTCTGATAGGTCTGCTGTGAATCTAAGGGGTGCGCCTTTGTATATGATCTCCTTCTTTGATCTTGCTGCTTGCAGTATTGTGTCTCTATCCACGGCATCCATCATTCTGACTATGATATGCCTTGGGAATTTTCTATTTGGGTCCCTTTTAGCTGGCACCCTTCGGACTCCTTGTATCTGGATGTCCGTATTCTCTAGATCTGGGAATTTTTTAGCAATGATGTCTTTAATGGTGTTTTTTTCATTGGGATTGGTTCCGTGTGGTTCCGGCACTCCCATGATTCTTATGTTGTTTCTCCTGAGGTCATCCCCTAGGACTCTAACTCACTCTAGAGCCATTTTGAGGTCTTTTGCCATTATTTGTTGTTGCCTATATGCTATTAACAGTATTATAAACCACAGTATCTAAATAAAAACTGGGAAAAGGAAAAGCGTACATCAGCATACTAAGGTGCTGGAGCAATAGCACAGCGGGTAGGGCATTTGCCTTTTACGCGGCCGAGCTGGGTTTGATTCCCAGCATCCCATATGGTCCCCCGAGCACTGCCAGGAATAATTCCTGAGTGTATGAGCCAGGAGTAACCCCTGAGCATCTCTGAGTGTGACCCAAAAAGCAAAAAACAAAAACAGTAACAAACAAACATCAGCATACTCACCAGTTGATTCTGGTAGGCAGTCACAGCGGTGAAGACTGTTTCTGGGAAGATGAACGTTCTGAACTCTTCAGACTTCAAATTGAGCAATGAGGCCGTGTGGTCTTTCTTCTTAATGATGTGCACACGGGGCTGGTACTTATGCATTGAGTTCAAAATGATCTAGAACAAAAAGTACTGGATTTTAAATACTTGTACTGCTAATTAGTCAAATGACAATGAAACAAACAAGGGGCCATAAAATCTACAGTTTGTAATTAAGTTTTTTGGGTGTGTTTTTTTTTCCAGGGGATAAGCCATACCCAGTGATGCTCAGGGTTTACTCCTGGCTCAGCACTCAGTGATCACTCTTGGAAGTGCTCAGTGGACCATATATGGTACAGGAATTGAACTCAGGTTGGCTGCATGCAAGGCAAGTGTTTTAACTCTTGTACTTCCTCTCCAGCCTCTACAATTCAGTTTGAAGAACAGGATTTTTATTTATCTTCTCAAGGCAAATTATCTTCTGAATAGTCATTCTTGTGAATTATATTTTACCAAAATAACTGCAAATAATATAGGGCTCTTTAAATGTCCTTTTTAAAATAAAGGGGGGTGTCATCTGATGACTATTTATGCATGCATTGCTATATAATATTCAACATCTACTTTGCATTAAAAGGCCACTTTGAATAAATCTTCTGTTCAGTGTCAGTTCAATGACACAATGCTTGACCTTCAGGTTTAATTGTGTATTTTTAAATGAAGCCATTATAATTTTTCTCCCTTGTAACTAGCCTGGTGAGACTAGAGGATGAATATCTAAATTCTCTAAAGTAGAATTGATATATTCTGGGAATCCAGATCATGAATGTGGAAAAAAAAATAAAACAACACAGAAAGTCTGTGATAACGGACAGTCCTGGTTAGAATAATTAATCTACTATTTTCTAGCTCTCTAAGGGGCTCAATGCTCCACTGGGGATTTCCTTAAATGCAAACAATGTACTAATTTAGCAGAGTCATGGTGAAGATTAAGGAACACAATCCTTGAAAAAATCCCATAACAAGTAAGGGGTACTGGCTAAATAAAAATGTTATAATTCACCAATTCTTATCTCCTAGTTACAAACTGAACATGACTAATAGTGATGGCTCATGTTCCATTTGTTAGCTAACAAAAATGGCCAATATTCAGAAATCACACAAGATATTAACAAGAAATTGCTTCTGATTCTTATAAACAACGTATCTAAGATAAACTGCAAAAATTAAAATTTCTCATTATGAAATCTGAATGAAATTCACTTTTAGATATAAAGGTTTTCCACATCTTCTCCCCTGGCTCCCAGACCACTCCCCAAATCTTCCAAATCTCTGTCCTGTCTGGGCTCACGGGGCTCATGGTGGCAGGGAGCCTGTCCGGAGGGGTGCGGGCAGGGGCTGGCAGGACTGATGGCACCCTTGCTCTCTTAACTAACGGGCATTTCCGGTGAGTGCTCCTGCTGGCCTGCTTTGCCCGAGTTTAATATAGTCACTGCAGGACTACTGATGCAGAATCAAATCTCTCTCTTTGCTGAGATGTAAGACAAAGTAACAGGGCATTAGCAGCTGCTCAAACTCTGACTCTTTCGGGGCTGATATACAGGACAGTGGTACGGCACTTGCTTTGCAAATGCAGAACCTGAGTTCCATCCCCAGCACCACCCGGAGTAAGCCCTGAGCATCACCAGGTGTGGCCTCAAAATAAAAAAATTCAAAATTGGGGAAATCATTTTATGAATCTAAATCTGAAAATAAAAGAAACAAATGAGAGCTTTCAGAGGAATTGAACTACACTACTTTTCAAAGCTATCTCCTTGAATATGTTCATTCCAAAGAGTTCAAGAAACCTAAAATTAAAATAAACTCAAAGTGATATCTGCCTTATATAAGAAAAGACTGAACATTCATTTTATATATATACGTATATAAAGTTTAAAAGTTTTATTAAAATTTTACTTAGAGAAATGTAAAGGGAGAGAGAATTGTTCAAGAGAGTACAACACACACACAGAAAAAGTCCTAAGCTATACATAAGTTTCTCTCTCCCCATTTCCATCACGCTAAAATCAGTTTCTTTAGGGAATCTGTCCAGATATATTCGACCCCAAACTGGCTATCAGAGCCTAGCGGGACTCCTGACTCTCTCAAGCCCTCCTGGGACAGGCACTAAGAGAGATATGGACTTTACTCATGCAATCGAGGAAATGAATCCTAGAAATAAGAAAATTTCCAATTACAAATTTTAAAGTGCATCAATTAGAGGGGTTTCTTCAGAGCTCAATCAAATGCCTACCTAAATAATAGGACAATTAAGACTGTGGTTTACAGAAGACAGTTTCTGGTTACAATTGCTTGCAGCAAATAAACATATTCTAAAATGGAAAATACCATCTAAGACTAAATAATTTGTCAAAGTCAAATGTTGGCAAAATTGAACTAGAAACCAGAGTCCCTGATATCAGGTTCAGTCTGCCTCACCCATGAAGATGAAGCTAGAGCAAAAATACCAATTCTACTCTCTATTGTGAGCTACTCTCACAACAAATGCTTGTGTATTTCAGGAAACATCAAAGCAGTTTTTCTAAATGTTCCACACATGGAAAATACTAGGACCATAAAAAATGTTATTTCTCCCTGCAAAAATATCAATGAATCACAAGAAATTTTAACCAAAAAAATGATATTAACAAAGATCATTGGCTACAATGTCAGGTACTTCATTAATTTTAACCTGAATACAAAATTTCCAGTTGAAGTAATAAAATAGAAACAAAGGAAAAATATGCCAGCAAATCTGTAAAAATAAATATCAATTATCTTTTCCAACACACAAAATTACAGAAAGTTATATGCCTACTTCCAACCTTCCTCCGAGAGTGCTACCAAGAATCCCAGGTTCTTCTGGTCACTCTGATTTGCTCATGATAAACAAAGTCCCCTCTGAGCACACAGGCAGCCGGCAGTACTGGAAATAATTTATTTGGGTCCCAAGTCAATCCAATATTTTGAGATCATGTCTACAACTTACTGCTTCAGTATTGACAATAACCAACTTTTCTGAGAAAAGTTGTGGAACACTTCTAAACTGCACACACCCAATAAAAGCTAAAACCTTAAAGTAGCATCAGACTTCATTAAGGATCCAACAGATAAGCTAGTTGTAATATCTAAGTCACAAAACAACTATGAAAGTACCAATGTGATTTTTTGGCAATAGCAGTAAAAGAGAAGCAATATTCTTTTGATAAAAAATACTGACTCTCCTGAAATTTTCTTAGCATTAAAACTAAAACGGAAGTATGTAAATCTTTAAGATCACTGATAATACATACAGTTGCCTTGCAATGATATTTTTATCAAAGTTTTAAAGGCCTTTGTCAGGACTAGATGACAGATATTACTACTATTAAGAGATAAAATTCTAATTTCTGGTTTTTCTACATTTCAAATTCCTTATTGACAGAATTAAGTTTCTTCATTTCCAACCTGCCAAGATTTCCTTTGCTTTAGTATTCTTGTCTCTCTTTAAAAAGAAAAAAGGAAAAGAAAAGATATGTAATGAGGAAACAACACTTGCTACAACTTAAGAAGAATCTGAAAGGCCCTAAGTTCTAATCCTGGTGACATGTGGTCCCCTGAGTACATGGGTTGTAGCTCCCAGCAATTGGGTAAAAAAAGTTCCCCAAAATTACATGGACATAAAACCCTCTTGTACACCACATGGGGGTGTTCTCTGGAACTCACGGGAGGAACTCCCTCCTCATGCCCTGCCATCTGATATCTCACTGACAATACGCAGATGATTATCCCAAGAGAGGGTTGCAATAACTCTCAAAAGACACTCTGTAGGATGACCTAGTCGACAGCACGGTCAAGGTCCTCTGAAGGACAGGTGCATAGTCTCATAGAATGACTCAGAGACAAGGGTGAGAGGGGAAGAGGAAGAAAGGGAGAGACAGAGGGGGGGTGAAGTCCTGCATGATGTCTCCATCCACCCCAGGGAACTGGCGTGTTCCCAAGCACTGGACTTACATGGCCGTGTTGATCCAGTTCATTGTTAGTGAGTTTCACCTTTTCAAAAGACACCATCTGTTTCAGTAGCTGCTCACCAGTGAAAGGAGAATCTGGATGTACATACAGCCTGTGAAAATTATGAGAGAATTTCATTGAGAATTTCATTTAATTTTATTTAAAAAATCTATTCTCTGTGCATTGGATATTATATATATTCTGACTATAAAGATACACAAAACCTCTTATAAACCCTGAATTTTATTTCACCCTATATATCTCAAATTTAATTCTATAGTAACACCAAAATAACTCTAAAACATTGGTTTCTTTAGGTGTCAATGATCTAAAATGGATATGAATAGTCAGAAACTGCTGAGCAAATATTTTTAAGTGATTTTTCTTCCACTTAGCTAATCAATTGCTAACCTGCTTTGGTCACATATAAAATCTTATTGTTATAGGTATTTTCAAAAGACTGGGCTATGCTAATTTCATAATGAGATCCTAGAATAAGCATTTCTGAAACACAATGAAGATAAAAAAAACTTTAAAGAAACTATTTTAGAGAATCAGCTTATTTAAATCTAAAAGTGACTCAGATCGAAGTTTGTGTTCTTTATTAATATAAGGCAAACTAATTTTAATACAGTAACCTAGGTAACATTTTAAAATCCACAGATAGTTTGCTTCCACACTCCTGTTTTCACAGCATCTGGCTAAGCACTCACTGAATGAGTGAAGCAAGCTAGGCTTCAAATTATTCAAAGTATATCACTTCAAACAGCCAAAATGAAAATAAGTTGTGAATGGGGAGATATGCATTTACTACTCGCTGATAATCAAACCATTGTTCTATGATCATACTCTGTGTAACTATTTGTAAATCATGATTCTAGCATCCACTCACCAGAAGTCTTTACAAAATTGGGGTGATCAGAAAAGTAATGAGGAGGAAAAGCAAAAGTTTTCATTGAAAAAAAATAATTCCTTTAACTATTTAATAAGCTATTTCTATGTAAGTTTTGTTCAGGCTTCTTGTAACTTTAACTAAACATAAATATTTTGGTTGGGGCAAAGGGGAAAAACTCACAAACCTTTCTGTGCATCATTCATGTAAAGAACGGAAGGGGGGCAGAGATATAGCAGGTAAGGTGCTTTCCTTATACATAGCAAGTTTTTGATCCTAGTTACCCCATAAAGTTCCCCCATGAACCGTCAGAAGTGATCTCTGAGCACAGAGTCAGGATTTAACCCTGAGAACTGCCTGGTGTTACCCAAACGCTAGAAGTAAAACCAACAAAAAGGAAACTAGAAGTTTGTCACAATTGGTCACACAGAGGACTAAGAACAGAAAAGTCAGGGGGGCACATACTAAAACTCACCAAGTCCGCCAGAAGTAAAGCACCAAAAAGAGGTCTATAAAATAAAGTTTTAAAAAAACTAGAGAAAAACTTCAAAGGCTGTAATATGCTTGTATGCTTGTTTGCTTGACTTTATTAAGGAGTGTTCAAAACTGCCTTTCCAGTGGAAATATTCTTTGAGACAGATCCCCATGAGCATTTTAAGTGCTATCTCTCCTGAGAATGACTCTATAGGAACACGATTCCACCCATTATCACACCAGATCCTGCTTATCCCCGCCCCCCCCCAAAAAAGGGTCATTTTTTTTCTAAATTCCTAGAAGCCCCAGGATATTGGTGGTGGGGAATGTGCACTGGTGGAGGGATGGGTGTTTGATCATTGTGAGATTGTAACCCAAACATGAAAGCTTGTAACTATCTTACAGTGATTCAATAAAATTTTAAAAATTTTAAAAAAAGAGTTTTCTCTTTATCAATAACTGCATATGCACTCACATAAATAAGAGTGATAATGATTAAATATAAATTACTTTAGAGAAAAGGAAAAGTCCCTTTATGAAAACTTAAAATTCAAGTGACTTATACACTACTATGATCAAATGATATTCTCTGGTGTCTTACTTCTTCTGGTTAGGAATGACTGACTGATAAGCTTCAGACTCAAATAAAATGCTTCAAAGACCTAAATCCACAAGGAAATTCCACTGCTATTACAAAGAAGATTACCTTCCAAAGTCTTCTCTTTTAGAAAATATTTCATCTAATGCTAATTGTAATAAACAATTACTTAAATTATCAGTAATACTTCTATATTATGATGCACTAAACATGTTTAATATCAATAAAAATAAGAACTCGGGCATATGAAAAAGTATACAGGAAACGCCGCCTTTCTGAAGTCCCCTAGGACTTAAAATTCCAGCAATAACTTAAACATACTTCAGTTAAGATAGTGTATTGGTACATGCTTTCCTTCTCCAACCAGAACAGACCAGTAACATAAACAAGGCATATCATATTTTCAAAGCCCTACCCCATTCCCCGTACCTTCAGATAGGAAGAAAACATATGTTAAATAATAGTGATTAACTTCTTAGAGGAAAGACTTTAAAATATATATAAAAGGTTGCTTGTAAAAATGATTTAGCTTTGGTAAAAATATTAAAATACATATTTTTTTAAAAATCTGCTCAATGTTTCTTTTCCTCTGTCATGCTCTCTGGCTTAAATTGCTACTTAAAAATATTAAAAATTAAACTATAGAGTAAAAGTAAATTGACTAATAGTAAATACCAGAGAACATAAATTCTGTGCCTTTTACCATCTATTATAAAGTGGTAAGTCTTTACTCACAATTTAAAATGAGTGACAAGTTTTCAAAAGTTTCTTAGTCCTGCCTTATTTAATATACTACTGTATCTAGTCCTTGGGAAGATAGTATACAAAATTTCTACTGTGAGAATGGAAATACCTCATATCCCAATTTTCATCTCTTCTGCAGTGCAGTTAGCATATTGTAAGCTCACTGAGAGAATCAATATTAATCACTAAGATTAATATTCTGACATTTATATAGAGATATATAGGCTATCTTTTGTGAGTCTGTGTTTTGACTCCGATTCTAAACTAGACACACAGACAGGCTTGACTTCAAAGTTCCTAAAATACATATATTTAACTAAACTCTACCTCCAATATAAATTTTCAATCAGTTACAAAAATTAGTCATAAAACAACTAAAAAGCATCAAGGCTTGTTTTAGAATTAAATATAAAAACAGTGAAGACTGTTTTGTATTAAAGTATGCAGTTACATTCCACTGACTTCAGCTTCTGCTATTCACATATGCAAATGAATGTTCATTGGAGCACCACATCAACAGTCAAGGTTTGTAAGTGATTCAGTCAAAGGAAAAAATATTCCTAGCGGTAAACAGCTCAAAAATAAACTCAAATGAACCCGAATATATTCATTGAGGTGGTGTTTCATGAAAAAGAATATTAATCTGGTATTGAATTCTATCCATTCACTAGACACAGGGAGAAACTAAAGGAGTCTTTTCTTAAAATAATGAGTCCCTTCACTGTTCAAAAACTACATTTCACTCAAATAACATCATGGTGTGCAGGAATAACCACACTGTTAGTAAATACTAAGCAACTACTTTGCTAAAATTACTCTATTAAAAAGAATTTGAGGCAACTACTTGATGTAGTCTATCCAGTCTGATGTTAAAGAACGGACTAGCCATGACAGCTACTATATAAAATGGGTTTAGACTGCTAACAAACATTTAACAGGAAAATTTAGGAACACTCCAAAATAAATCATAATGAAAGATAAAATCAAATACAATGTTTTGTTTATGCAGACTAGCTCTCTCCAGACCTACTGTGTAGAGCCAGTTCGGTATCTGGGCTTAGAATGTTTTCCTGCCAGAGCCCAGGGCTTGGAAAACAGACTGCTTAAAATGCAAACTGCCAGCACCAGAGAGAACCCGTGGGGTCAACCAGCAGGGCTGAGGTGGGGGACGCTGTAGGCACCCACCTGGCAGGAAGCGGAGGGTCCGCCTTGCCGGCCACCAGCCAGGAAGAGCGGTGATAGGCGTAGCGGTACCTCTTGTTGTCCACAGGCACGATGTCCATCAAGACGATGTACTTGGCCTCAGGATCTACTCCCGAAAAGGACACCCGGATGGTGGGGAACATCCTCCTGGCACCGGAAGACAAAGACAATCTGCTGGGCTCTCACCGCCTCTGGCGGATGGGGCAAGAGGCAGGAAAGGGTCGCACTCCCCTTCTGCCCACCTCCCGTACAGTCAGCGCCTGAAGCTCCCAGAGGTCACAGAGAGGCAGGGGAGGGGCCCAGACTTTCCCAGAGTTGGATCAAGGTGGTTCGTTTTAAGCGTGAGTTTCACACAAACCCAAAAGTTTCTAGGTGGAATTTTGGTATTCTTTAGTTAATCATGTTCGAAAATATGGGCTTTGATAAGGAAGGAAAATTCCACGCTTTCTACTTGTGAAACATCTTAAGTTTTCAGTCCAAGATGAGAAGGAGAGAGGGCGCGAGGGAGGGAGGGCTTTCCTGAGACCTCAGGGGGGCACCTGGAGCCCTGGAGCTGGACAAAACAGACCAGACTTTGCCAACAACCAGCCTCCTACACACCAAAGCAGTCAGCAGCCCTGAGTTCTGTGCTTTGGCCAGGCACCTTCTGCCTCTCTGAGGTGCAGGGGGGATTCTGCAGAACAGTCTGTCCTGCTGGGCGAGTCCTTTCAAATTCCCTCTGCCAGCCCGGCTATTAATTTGTTAATTAGTTTTTAATGGAAGCTGGTGGCTTCTGCAAAGTGAGATCAATAAAAGGCAAGCCACATCTATCTAGCAGCCCACTGGGGTCCTTTCCTTCCAACACCAGCTCAGTAAATATCCCCCAGCCCCCACAAAACCTTCAGGGCTGTAGGAGGGCTGAAATCCAGATTCCCTGTACCATCTCATCAAGGCAGATCTGGAGAAAGCAGAACTACCTGGAAGCCTGTTCTCAGTAGCGAAGCCCTTGAAGCCTGTGGAGGAAGAAAGACCCACTCTCTCCAAATCCAGGCCCAGGCCCCTCACCAGCTCCTGGACACCGCTGTGAGTGGTTCAGCCTCCCTCTCCTCCCCCCACTCCACACCTAGCCAGCTAGGCTACCTGCCCGACTTGGTGATGATCATCTCAGTGCCCAGCTCGTGAAATTTGTCCCAGAGCTCCTTAGTCTCCAGGCTGCAGGCGATTTTGGCCATTTCTTCGCTGGGGATGATGGGGGTGGTTGGGATCAGCGGCTCGGTGCACAGCGCAGAGGAGGGGGGGCTGCCGCCACTGCTGCCGCTGCCACCAAATTCCCCGTGAGTGTCCAGGCTGGTCAGCTCCCCGAGGGGCTGGGCACAGGAGGACTTCTCAACAAATTGCTCTGCAGGCAAACAGAAAGGAGAAAGAATGACAGCAAAATCAGAGGATAGAGAGGTGTGTACAGGGTGGAAGAGGTGTGAGCGAGAACTCTGTAAATGGAAACTCAGAAACTCCAGGGGAAATAGTGAAAGCAAACCCGGTGCGTAATGGTGCTCAGCCCTTGCTGAACCAAAAGAGGTCCATAATCCCCAAGGCTCTGGGCTGTTCACTACTCATAGCAAAGCCCACTTGGAGAATAAACCCCGGAATTACAGAATGGGCAATGGTGATACTGAAGAAAGAAATCCCAACACTCCTTATTTGCTGTCACTCGAGTTCTAAGCTCTGTAGTCAGTGATATCTAGTCCTGCCTCTCCGACAACTTCCAGGGTGAAGGGAACACCACTTCCACACTTTGAGAGGAATTACCTTTCTTAGGAGACTTCTTAATTGGGGGAGATGGAATTGGAGTAGAGATGAAGCCCCCAAAATTAACAAACATAATGGCAGTGACTTGACTCCTCTGCCTGGCTCCCTGGCTCCTATGCTTGAAGCCCTTGGCTCAGGGTGTTTTTATTATAGCGTTCCTCCTAGCCTGAGATCCTATGAAGTGCTCCACGTTTCGGGCATTTAAAGAGAAGGGGTGGGGGGAGGCGGTCTTTCTGCAATAGGCTTGAAACAACTGTTTGCTGAAGCAAGGTGTGGGACTTTTTCTCTCTCAGCTTCCAAGAGGTCTTATTAGAGTGAGCAAAACAAGAAGAATCCAGGCTAACTGAATGGCAGGCAGCTTTGCCACCAGCAAGCACCAGGCTATGGACGCATTCTCCAAGCTGATAAGGGCCTGAACTACAGCAGTCACTTTGATGGAATACAGGGGGACTTCTGTAATTGTCCTAATTATCTTGCATCCCTTAAAAAAGAAACTACTTGAATCTGCAATGTGAAACTGATCTCCAAACAACTCCATTCTAAGTGGCCTGGAGGGAGCAAAACAAGGTCTAAATGTATGCACTAGACAGATGATGTTGAAGGCATATATTATATGCTTATGTCATACAAAATGTTTCACTTCATATTTTTCATTCTAGTGGCAGATAAGCTGAAAATAGAAAAATTTACCTTTTCTTTTCTAACAAGAATCACCATGAAAAAATTTTAGATGAAAAATATCAAATTATCTTTGCATTCTCAAATTAAAAGAAAAAAATAACCATACCACAGAAAAATTTTGTCTACTAGTATTTAGAGGAACATATTTACATAATGTCTTTTTATGGGATTAACAAGCGTTCTCAGAAAAAAGCATACTTCCTAAATGTAGGATGAATCATTACATCAGGATTGGGAAAAGAAGGAAAAAATTTACAAATGTTACAACAATTCTATGCGCTGATTAAAATTTTTTAAATAAAATTTCAAAGAAACATTTTCGTTTTCTAAGGCAGTACTAAGTGAATTTAAAGTTTCAAATGGGTAATGGGAGATACTTTGCTGCTTCAACACCTCCCTGTGTTTCAAAGTATTACATCTCTTCACAGAATTTCAGATATTTATATTGCCAGTCCTGTCTTATTGTCATAATTGTTCTTTGCTGACTTGACAGTGAAATGGACAAGAATACCTTCTCCTCCTGAAGATCATTTCCAAAGTGCAGGGTGGGCGAATGCTCATTTCTGGCTCTGCATCCTGCATGTGCACTAAGAGCCATCTGAGAACTTAGAAGACAGCTTCTCCCAGATAAACAGGAAGAAGAGAAGCAGAAATGACAATGAAGGCTGTCATTGTATATTAAAATACCTCCATCAGGAATTTTAATCTGGGATTCTCTTTACTGGTCCTTAATGCTGGGGAGTTCTACAAACATATCTCTAAAGTGGAAAATCATCTTTTCCCCCAAAATGGTGAGATCTAACAGATCGGTTGTTTTCATTTCTCTAGATGAAAATTAGGTATGAACAAAAATGGGGGGTCGGATGAAAATCCTGGAAAAGTTTTTTCATAGTACTCTTTCCTGGCTATTTTACTTCCTGGTCCCTCATTCCAAGAAGCTGGGAGGATTTTCATTCTCTTCCCTGTCTGCCCAGACCCCAGTTTCCCAACACTTTTCCTATCATTATCGTCCTTTTTTCTGATGTGTGATGTTACCGGGTTGGGAAGAAGAGGAGATGAAAGAAAAGAATTGGGAGGATTAGAACGAAGTTTGTGGTTTAATGTCTTTAATGTTTTTAGGGTAACCAGATGAAAATAAGTGCAATGAATAGTTTTCTGGGTACAAGGGCTGATACTAAGGACATTTCTGTAAAGGGACTTTCAGACACGTAATCCCAGCTGCTCTTTCCCACAAAACTAACTCACTCGGGCTAAAACCACCATCTCTGTTCTCCCTTGTCGCGGTGTGGAGCGTCTTCTATAAATGGAAAAGGTTGTTACATAAACAGTATAGCTAAAAGTTGAGGAATTTGGGAAATGGTTACTGGTCAATGTTTTTGCCAACCTCCACTGAACATGACGGCGGCTATAAAACTGCGCTGAGTACAGGGTTTCTGGGAAGACAGGGGCAAATGCGAGGAGACCCGCATCGCTCCACCGTCCTGTCTAAAAGCAGGCTTTGCTTTCCAAGCCGGGCGCAAAGCAAAATCAAACTTGTCCGTTCCGACGCCGCCGAGCCCCTCTCCGGGATTTCCCAGGCTGGCCAACCCCGTGGACCATACACGGGCCTGGTCATCACTTCTCCCTCCACGTCTTCAGTTTTCACTTCCACACTCGCACCCGCGTGCACCCGCGCCGTGCGGGAAAGAACGAACGAGACTGCGGGCCGGCAGTCATAGCTCGAAGCGTGCCCAACGCCAGCGGGGTCGAAGGCGCAAACCTCGACCTCTCCGCGCCGGGCCCGTGGCGCTCCGGGCCTCCCGCCGGCCACGGCGGCCACCAGCGGCCGCAGCGCGGGGACGCGGCCGGCCGGCGCCCGACTTACCCAGCGGCTTGATGGTGCTCTCGGCGGCCTCCTTGTCCTTGGAGCCGCCGCTGGCCATGAGCGAGGCGATGGAGAAGGCGTTGGCCCGGGAGGAGAGCTGCGGCTTGGGCGACGACGTGAACTCCATCGCCGCGGGCCGGAGGGACGCGGGAGCCCAGCTGCGGGTGCGACCGGCGCCGCCGCCTCCCGGGGCGCCCCGAGCCTGGCCCCGCGCCCCGCTGGCCCTCGGCACGGCTCCGCGGGCGCCCGGGCAGCGGCCGGGACCCGAGGGTGGTCCCCGCGCGGGGAGCGGGCTGCGGCGGCGGGAGCGGCGGGAGCGCCTGCGAAGGGGCGGGCGCGCGGCGCGGCTCGGGGACTCTGAGCCGGCGGGCCACGGCCCGCGCCTTAATTTGCTGGCGGTGGCGACCCCCGGGGCCCGCAGCCAGTCAGCGGCGCCGCACGTCACCGCTTCCTAGGGCGGGGCCGGCGGGCGGGGAGGGCTGCGGCCGCGGCGGGGCCGTGCGGGCCGTGCCGGCGGGGCCGCCCCCAGCGCCCACGCCCCGCCCGCCCGGGGGCGCGGAACTGCCGGGGCCCTGGAGGCGGTTTTCTCGCGGCCCAGGGTACCCGCGGGGGAAGCCTGGACCCCCGAGGCCTCGGGAGTCGCCGCTCCTCGCAGCCTTTTTCTCGCTAAGCAACCGCGGCGCTCTGAGAGCGGCCGAGAGCCGCGCGGCAGAGCCGGCGCCGACGGCCCCGGCGCCTCCCGCAGGGGAGGGGGAGCGTCGGGTTCCCACGCCCGGCGCCCCGCGTCTGCCGGGCTGGGGCCGGGCGCGCGACGGGAAGAACGCAGCTACCCGAGCGGCGAGCTCAGAGTCCCCGGGCACGCACACGCCGCGCCTCAGTCGTCCGTGGGGGCTGCGCGGGGCTGACCTGGCTCCGCGCGGGTACCGAGCGTGGCGCCGAGGCTTGAAGTCCAGCCTGGCAGCGCCCGCTGCTCTGCCCAAACCACTCCTCGAGTGCTGGGCTGCGCGCCGGCTCGCCGAGGCTTCGCGGAGTCGTCGGGTCGGCCTTCCTGGGCTCGAATAGCACAAATTCTCTGAATGCTCAGAATGATGCGCTTCTCTGGAGCCGGTGCACGCACACACACACACACACACACACACACACACACACACACACACACACACACACACACACGAGCTATATGTGAATAATTGCTCTCCCGTCCCGCTGGCGGGTTTGGAGCTCAGGAGCCCGTCGGTGGGGTCCCTTTTTCTTCAGCCCGTTTCTCTTAGTGGCACCCCGGGTTATGGGGCGCTAAACTCCCAGCAATCAGGACTTGTGCGCAAGCCCGTTGTCGGAGGCTGGTGAGTCTTGCGGCTCGGCTCGCTCCTGCTGGGGGCCACGTTGCAGCGGTCTCTAGTTCGCAGCAGGAAGGTGACTGGGGAACGAACCTAGGATCTGTCTCCGCGTGCAGGCCTATGGGACACTTTTGGGAGGTGCGCGACGCCGCCACGGCCCCGCCGGTCCCCGACAGCTAGCGGCTCGCCAGGGGCGCGCAGAGGCAGACCCCCTGCAGGCGAGAGGCAAACGCGGCCGCCTAGGGATGGGCTCCGGGCCGTGGTGCTGCCTGCGGAGCGGACCGAGAGCCCGAGAGCGGACCGCTCGGGCGGCCAAAACAGGCACGCCACGAGACGTGCCCAGGGACCCGCTTTTATCCCCAACCTCGGGATTCTTGAAAATGTGCCCTTTTGCCAGTGCAGACCTAGCCGAACCCTTTTCTTCCTAGAGCCCCACCTCGCCCACCTGAGTGAGACTTGGCGATGACTTTTCCATTGGAATGGAAAGTACGCGCTACATAGGGGGTCCAGAAGGTGGCGGGTTTTGTGTTTGTCTAGTGTGAGGCGTGGCGGGACTCAGACGTCGTGGTTAGTCTAAGACTTGATAGATACTTCCATGGGCCATCTGCTGAAAGCTCAGAAACCGTCTGTAGAACTGAAACTCCGTTTTTAATAAGAGCCATTGCCTTGCATTTCGCAAAGGAAGGTCCTACTGGACTTTTATAAATTCATAATCAGGATCCCTTAAGGGAAGAAAAGTGACAAGGGGGAAGCCAGATTACCTCCAGTTCCTTCTGCTTTTCTTTCCCACGTGTTCATGCGGCCTTAGCCCATCTTTTGGTGTCGAGGGAACTCCAACCGAGCATCCCAGAAAATGTAATATAGGAAGAAGAGAGAGAGAGAGAGAGAGAGAGAGAGAGAGAGAGAGAGAGAGAGAACACACTAATCGAGCCCTCGGATTTGGGGACAAACCAGAGGAACGGAAAAGCAAGAGAATGGGCTCACTTGGGGGTCCCTAACCTGCAATGCATCTTGTTGGTGTTGAAACCACGGTAGTAAAATGCAGGCCACAACATGATTATTGGGGAAGGGTAGGGGGCAAGGTCTCTAGCCCTGGATTTATTGCTTTTGCCGATCAATAGGCTGCTGTGAAAATGGGGTGGGGGCAGGGAGGGGCTTCGGGGAGGGGCCTCCGAGTGCCATTCAGAGACTCTAAGAGCCAGGGGGGAGTTCCGGGGTTCCTTCCAAAGCCCGGGTTTGGCGCGGAATGAGGCGGTAAAGACCCAGGGCCCGGGGCCCCAACTGGGCAGCGGCAAGAACATTACTGCTGGCCTCCTGGGGTCAGGGGGTTGCGGCAGGCACTGCGCTCGGGGAGGGCTTCGAGCGCGACTTTGGGTGGATTTCCCGCCGGCTCAGAGCCTGGGATTCGTTGTTCTCTCTATTAAAGCGGGACCACGACCCCCTTCTCGCTCCCACTTCCCAGCGAAGCCTCCAAGCTTGGGGGTCCGTTCCCAGGCTTCACTTGGAAGAAAGCGAAACGGTTTATGTCAATCGAACGGAAATAGTGTTTTTGCTTTCTAAACCGCGATTTCGCCGTCGTCGCAGAAGGGGCTCTCTGGTGTAGGGGGCAGTTTTGGCATCATCATCGGAGGGTTCGGGCACGCACGCAAGTCTAGGGCCTGGTAGACGCGGAAGCCTTCCAAAGTCAGGGGCCACATTGAAGCAGTTGCACGGATTGTAAGGGTGGTGGGTGTCTCCTTGCACTTGCCCTCGCCTCCCCTCCGGGATACACGGATCCATCCCAGAGCAGCCCAGAACAGCAGTAGGTCCGGTGGGACCAGTGTTCCTCTTTCAAAGGACGCGAACCCTGGCGCAGGCTTGCTCCTTCAGTGCTCCTTGCTCAACGGACTATCACTCCACTGCCAGCTGGAGGGGTCTCCGGGGCTGACTTGGCCGGAAGCCGCGCCCAAGCTTGGCTGCCGGGCGCCGGCGGGGTGGGCAGAGGAGACCCGTTTGGCGGCTGGTGGCCGAGGCTCCCGGAGTGCCCGGAATCTACTAGCGCTCTCCTGATATGTTTCAGCTTGGCCCGCTGCCTCCGGACGCCTAACTTGAGTTTAGCGCTGGAAAGACCCTCGGAGGCGCTCGAGGGATGGTGCTACCTCTGGGCCAACGCACCCCGGATTGCCCTTGCAGGGCGAGGGTGGATCCGAATTTCTGCGCGCCCGGCCTCAGCTCAGACGCGCTACACCGAGGGTCCCATTTTCTTGAACCTGAGAGCTGCTGAGATGCCGCCACACGTTGGACCCGAGCATCTTTGTCTGGGCGGACCACTCCAGGGGTCCCCACCCAGTACCCGCTCCGAGAACTTGGCAGTGATGAGCTCTCGAGAGAATGATGACCCAGTGATCCTCGAGAGGGTCGCGGTTCGGGCTGGGGGTACCCGTGGGTCTCTCAGGACTTTACGTGCACCCGTTGTGGGGTCAAGGAGGCTATACTGTGTGGATCCAGAACCTGGTGTTTCCAGCTGGCCACCCACCGCCGCTGGGTATCCCCACATTTCCTGCGCTCTCTACTCCATTTTCACTGTGCAGCGCCCAGCTGGCCGGGGCAGAGACCCACGCGGGGCTCAAGGCAGCCGCCTCTGCAAGCGCCGCTGGGCCTCGTCCAGCCTCGGAGGAGCCGGTGTGCTCAGACGGCGAGCGGGCTGCAAAACTCGGAGCGCCATCCTGGGAAGAAATCTTCTGACCCCGTGTGCAAAGAATTCAAGCCCCCTCTCCACTCCCCCTCCACGTGTGCTTCTTCCTTCCTGCTCCAAGGCGCTTCTGCACAGGACACCAGACACTGGTGCATCCTGATAAATCTAAAGCTTAGATATTCAAGCACAGATCTTGAGTTCTGATTTCTTAAATTGCTATTTTACACAATTTTCTTGATTATCCACTTCTCCAGTTCCTCTGGAAGGTTTGGGCTTGCACCCTAGTTGCAGAAGATTGAGAATTTGAGGGATAATTAGGCAAAACCTCAACGGGGAAACAATGGCCTTGAGGGAAGAAATGGAAGGGATGTGCCTTGCAGACTATATAAGTCCCTTCACACCCCCACCCGCAAGGTCGGTTGACACATTCTCCCCAGTGCACAGGGGACGTTCTCCAAAGGAGACCACAAGCTGGGTCACAAGACATGTCTCCATTAAAGTTAAGAAACAGAAAGCATGTCAATTATCTTGTCAGAACACCATGCTTTGAAAATGGAAATTACAAACAGAAAAGGGTGGGCAACTTGGACACTTGGAAATCAAGTTTTTAAAAAATTAAAGATTTAACCCAACTCAACTATTAAAAAATTAAAGATTTTCTGAATTTAAAATGAATCATTTAAAAACAATCTAAAAATATAATAAAAATACGTAGCAAGGGAATAACAGTACCCAAAGACAAGAGAACAGGAGAGTTTGCTCTGTAGAACTGAGTTGGGGAGGGGAGAGGCCAGATCTGAGCTGGAGGGGCCAAGGGAGGGGTTTTAAAGACGTGGGTGGATGTGGTGTTTGAATAACACATGCACAGAACTATTGTTATCAGTATTGTAATAACAAATGAGAGAGTGAAGAAGAGTTTGATCACAGGGGCAGATAGCAAGTACTGAGAGAGGTTAAGGTACTTGCCTTGCAGCATAGAGCCTGGGTTAGAGACCTTGATTTGATCCCCAGGGCTGCACTGACAGAAGTGATGTTGGAGCACAGATACAGGAATAAGTCCTGAGCACTTCCCATGTGTGGCCCTGAAATAAACCAAAAAGAAGGAAAAAAATTGATGGGAACTATGCTCATAACAAATATCAAAGAAGGGGTTCCAAAACAACTCTCTAGATTCTAAAGCATTGCTTCAGTGGTTACCAGGAGCTCTGGATTAACCACACTGAAGTCCTTGGGAGGAAGAGGAGTCAGCCAGTTTGGGGATGAAATGTGAGTTGACCCAGCAGAGTCTTGTCAGCCTGTGTGAAGGATCAGGGTGCTTGCTTGCATGAAACACCTTAGCTAGACAGGTACCCTCAGCCTTCAGGTTCTTTCAGAGCTGAGATTTCTTAGAGGCTTGAAAAACAAACTCACAGGGTAATGAGCCAGCTTCTGAGCAGGGGAGGGGCGGGGAAGACAAGATGGGTAAGATTCAGGTAGCAAGTGAGTTACTTTGAGGGTTCAGCAACCAACTCCTGTCCTGGTGTCCAACAATTTATTGACATAAAATATACCTTGGAAGGGATTGGGTGTGGATTCTCAAATGCCACTGTGCTTCAGGGAGCTGGAAGCATGTGAGGGAATGAAGATATATGCATTGAATGAAACATGCAGAATTCTTTGCTGTGGGCTGGAATTGTTCTTGGTTCCAGAAATAGAGCAGCGATCAGAATCTCAACATTCTGGACTTAGGATACACAAAAGCTCCTGTGAGACACAGAATTTTAACATGTAAGAGAACAGAAGAAATAGGGGGTGGGGAGAGAAAGGGTTTGTTTCCAAGTTGGTATGCTCAGGGATCACTCTTGGTGATGCACAGGGAACTAAATGCAGTGCCAGGGATTGAATCTGGGTCAGCAGTGTGGACCTTAACCCATGTACTGTCACTCCTGCCTCAAAACAGAAAAGGGACTGGAAAAAATGAAAATTGGAATGCAATTAATTTGTCCGCATTCCGTCACTTTGGACCTGGCAGTAGTTTATTGGGATGAATATGTCACTGTCACTGTCACTGTCATCCCATTGCTCATTGATTTGTTCAAGCGGGCACCAGTAACGTCTCTCATTGAGAAATTTATTGTTACTGTTTTGGGGGCTGAAGCGATAGCACAGCGGTTGGGCATTCGCCTTTCACGTGGCCTACCCGAGTTCTATTCCTCCGCCCCTCTCAGAGAGCCCAGCAAGCTACTGAGAGTATTGAGCCCACGGGGCAGAGCCTGGCAAGCTACCCATGCATATTGGATATGGGATGAATATGGGCTTGGAAAATTTGCCTATGTTCCATATCCATTAAAGAGTAGTTGAGGAGGAAGAAAGAGAGGGAAGGTGGGGGGGAGGGAAAGGAAGAAAGGAAGACCAGGAGGGCCAGCAGGAGGAGGACTACATGGACAGGGCAATTGCCTTGCATGTGACTTACCTAGATTAGATCCCTGGCACTCCATAAGGTCTCCTGAGCACCACCAGGAATGATTCCTGAGCACAGAGCCAGGAATAACTCTGAACAACACCATGAGAAAGCATGGTTAACGTTGTGGAGCAAAACAATTTGGCTCACACAGACAGTCCCTGAAAGGTTACCTTTCTTGTTTTGGTGGGGCCCCAAAACAAGAAAGAAAGAAAGAAAGAAAGAAAGAAAGAAAGAAAGAAAGAAAGAAAGAAAGAAAGAAAGAAAGAAAGAAAGAAAGAAAGAAAGAAAGAAGCAATGATGTATTCATTATATTCTGCTTAGCATTTATGTTAAAAAACTCTGTGGAATGGGTGCATATTGGTTTTAATGTTAAGTATAAATTAGGCAAAATGAACAATTTTTATTTTAAAAGCAATTGTAGAGGAAGGTGCTGAGGTCTGGCCTCAGAAACCAGCCCTGTTGGAGCAGTTTCTCCTCTGCATTTCCACTTCTGTCAAATGAGCCACTGACAACAATGCCCACATCCAGGAAGTGGATGGTGAACGGGGAGCTTTCTCTGGGAGGTCAAAGGACGCCACAGTCACTACTGTTGTCTGGACTTGGAACAGAAGTCTCCCTTTTTTATTTTGGACGATAGAATTAAATCTCATCTAGAGCTGAGTTCAAAAGCACAGACTTTCAGCCCTGCAGGAACCTAGGGATTTTGTGGGCTCTGAGATGCTCTGGGTGTTACTTAGGATTTCTGTGGAGAAAGAGGGACCCAAACAATGCTCCCCCCTCCCAAAAGCAAGATTCTGCCAGACAGGTGACTTCCTGACACAAATGTCTGTGCTAGAAAGCCCGGAGACCCAGAGTTTATCTTTCAGCTGTATTTTTTTCTCTCAGCTCCTATGCTGCCAAGGTTTTCACGACTGTCTCAAGTCTCTGGTGCTAAAGCTTTTTTGTGCATTACAAAGCGCATCTATTGCATTCTTACTATGTGCCAGACACTGCAGACTTCCGAAACAGCTTTAATGCTAATAATGGGGAGATGGGGAGGGAGGGAGAGATGGAGAGGTGGAGAGGAGAGAGAGACTCAGATGACAGGAAAGCACTTGCTCAAGAGCGCACACAGTTTCCCTGTGGACCAGGACAGGACCGCGGTCCTGCATGAACCCAATTTTCTCGCTCTTCAACGTTAACTTCTGCTGAAATCTTAAGTGATTGGTCTCCGTTTCTGGAGGAGAGGCAGTTCGAAGGCGGCGTTATTTCTTCCTAAAGCAGCCCCGCGCCCAGAAACTCGGCCTGCATGTTGTGGCCTGCGTGGGATCGGACACTCTCTGCTTACGTCGAGGGGTGCAGCGTCCTCCCGGGACTCCTAGGGGGCTCAGGTTGGCAAAGGGCCGGGCCTGTGGCACATGTTTGGCTGGCCCAGCAGATCTGAGCCCAGCGGATGTGCTGGTTCTGCAGCGAATTCGGGCGGGTCTGCGCCAGCCAGGGCACCCCTCCGAGGGCGCAGTCCAGGCTGTGGGCCCGGCTGCAGGCTCCGCGTTCCGCCGCTTTGTCCCGGCGGGCTCCAGCCCCGCTTTCCTGAGCCGAGGAAAGCGGGTTGTGGCCGGCGATGTGGATGAGCGAGCGGATCAGCACTCACGGGACGGAACGCCCGACCCACCCCGCGCTCAGCAAATCCCCGGTGCCCTGGGCCTAGACCTCCGAGATGAAAAGGCTTGAGGCAGCGCCGAGCTCGAAACGCCGTCCCCACCCCCGCCCCAGTCTCTTGGGGTTTCTCCAGGGGCTCCTCGCCAGCCCGCCGCCCTGCCCTGCCGAGCCCGCCCCGCGCGCAATCAGGACCGTTATCAGGCGGCCGGGACGGCGCCGGGCCGCGGGTGTCTGCGCCGCGGGCGCAGGCAGGGGCGCGCCACAAAGCGGGTGCGCCCGGGTGCTCGCTTCGCCCAGGGCGCGTCACCGCACCTCTCTTGTCTGCAGTTTGGGTCTATCCGGAACTCAAGGCGCGCTGAAGACGAACTGAGGTGTTTTGAGGCGGGTTCGTCAGGCGCCAGTGCTGTTACTGCTCTGGAACGAAGCGCGCGCTCTCTTTTTCCGAGTCATTTTTAACATTCAAAACAAGGCTGGGGGCTCAAGGGAGAGAGCCTGAGGTTGAATGTTTCAAGTAAGTCCAATGATTACTTAGAGACCTGCTGGCTTAATTCACCACTGACCTAGTTCAAGTTCCACTTCTGCTGTTTCAAGTGACCACTGGCCACTTGGCCACAGCTCTGTCTCTTTAGCCTTAACTGCTAAATGAATGGAACGCTAACCCGCGCATTATTGGATTACTGTGCACATTAAATGAGATGCGCAATAGAATACTCAGCACAGGGCAAGCTTCTCGCAGCACTCGCCAGCTGCCAGGGTTATTTCCGAAGTGGTTCTTTTCTCTCTCTCTCTCTCTCTCTCTCTCTCTCTCTCTCTCTCTCTCTCTCTCTCTCTCTCTGTGTATAAGTCATACTTGTTTGTTTTAAAAAATAGACCTACTAGAGCAACCGCCTCCTGGTGCTGAGGGATGCTTATGCCCTTGCTGAAAGGTGCAGGTTGAATGGTTGAATGTCAGGTCTAGAGTGGCCTGTGGGAGCGGGGGCTGGGGGCGGGGCTTGTTGTGTTGCATCACCAGACAGTGATTTCCGACATTTTGAGTCTCCTCTTTGTACTCCCAGCACAATGCCTGATTGGCACAGCCCATTCAACCATTCAAAGGTATAAGTCCTATCAGTCACTTTATTTCACGTGGCTGTTAGTAAGTCACTCACAGAAACCCCAGTTTTGGCAGTGGTACTTTCCAACAGGTAAAGTACAATTAATAAAGGAATACTATTAAAGTGACCTCCCAATAGTGCCTATTTGCAAGTGGCCCTGAGGTGGAATGTGCTGGGCACACAGCCCAATCTTTCTAATCCAGTGTTCCCAGCTCCCCCCAGAAACTTAGACTAGCTTTGAACATTCTTCCTCTGGCATGTAAAATAAATCAGTCACAATAATGCTTACTTAAATGCGTGTATGTGGCAGGCAGTCACAGTTACTTTACCCGAAAAATCTTATTTGATCCTCTCTATTCTCCCCATTTTAAAAGTGAAGCATAGTGGTGTTGTAGAATCTACTATAAGTCACAACGAGCAGGTTCTGTAGCATACGCTTAGGATTGTTTGCCTTTCCCAGGATTGCTATGATCATGTCTCAAGCTCTTACAGCCCATACCCACCTGTGACTCCAAAATGTTTCTTAAAATGAGTTAATTCGCAGGGAAACAAGTAGCCAACTCCAAAAGTTGTCTGCTTCTGTAGTGACTCCTGGGGACCACAGGCTACAATGTGTGGTAGAAGTCTGAGGGCACTTAATGTCCAGGATGACTTCTTGTTACTCATTGCAACTCGCAACAACAGTTTACTCTATTGTAAAAAAGGAGGGCAGTTCCTTGTAGAGCATCATTATTACTTGTGCTGTGCAACTCTGTTGAATGAGACAAAATCCAAATTCAATTCTGCTGCAGGTACTTTTATATACATCTCATTCTCCTTGTAAAATACATATTGTAAATTTCATATTATGATATAATCTGCTTCACAAGACGTTTGTGATGTTCTTATGAGAAAAATTATTTGAAAAAATTAACAGGACTATTAGAAATAGCAAGATAGTTTTATTTAAAAAAATGCCTAGGACAATGATTTTCAACATATGATGGTCCAACATGTGGCTGAATTTTTAAAATCCCATGAATTTTTTGTGTTTCTGAAATCCACCCCAATGACTGGACTCAGGGATGGAAAAACAGGAGGAGTGCCCGGAATTTATAATTTATATATATATATACATACACACACACATATATATATACATATATATATATATATATATATCAAGAACCCAGGAGAAAGGCTCTTGATTTCCTAGCCCTCCTCATGACACCTCAGTTTTCCTCTTGACCAGAAAATTTATATTTAACCAGAGAATACAGATGAGAAATTAACTCCTCATCTCCCCTGAGAAATAATCTGTGATTTTGAAAACAAAACAAAGCAAACAACAATAAAAGCAAAGCAAACAAAAACAAAACACACTTCCATGTTCAAACCTGTAACATTCCAAATTTCCTACTGTATCCTTAATATGAAAGGAAACTTTCAGTTGTGATCTGTCTATGGTGTCTTTCCAGGAGAATACTGGGAGGGCAGAACTGTAGCTTGCAGGGAAGAAAAGCCACCAGCAGACCCATCCAACAGCCAACCATGTGACTCAATGCACCGCAGGAGATGAGCATCCTTAGTTTGGAGAGCAACAGAGCAGAGAACAAAAGATTTCAGAATGTTTGGGAGACAAAAGAAGGGTCCTTAAAATCCATGTTCCTTCTAATTTATGGGGAAGGAAACTGAAGACTGGGTCAGAAGGTGGCAATACTCGGCGTTATGGTACTTCAGCCTCTGAAAACTCATACTGCCTGGCTTCTCCAATTTCTTCGACATGCATGCTCTTGGAGGAGGAGGAACAGAAGGAGGAGGAGAAAGGACTTATCATCTGTCATTGATTTCCAAATTCATGTAACCATGCTCTCTACATTCTAGCTTTTTAGTAATAATCATGAAGATCACACAACTTTTCTAAGAATTGAAACTCATTCTGCATCACAGCCTTTTTTAGACCCTGAGCAGGAGATAGGGCTTGAAGTACTGCCTTGCACTTCAAGGATTTGATTTACAGAGAGGTTACTAGTCATTGCGGTGATATATATTTATGTGTACACACACTACACACACATATATTAGGTTATCAGAACCTGCAGGACTAATTTGTCAGTGGTGGGGGTGGGGGTAGTAGGATATGGTTTTCATGTGATGAGGTAAAATGCATTTGAAGTAAAAATTTTAAGAAAGAAGTGTTGAAATAATGTATGCATCAATAAGGATTCTATGTTGTGAATAATGAGAAATTGTTTCCAATCTGGTTTCAACAAAGGAATGTGTCGACCCATCTCTTTCAATGGCTTACGTTTGGTTTTAGGTGTGTTCTAAGGCTCAGAGGAAACTTGTATTTCTCGTTTCTGGCTTTTAGTTGCTGATGCTACTTTTTGTTCGTTTTGTTCTGGGGTCATCGCCAGTAATGCTGATTCTGAGCTCAGGGATCATTCCTGGAGATGCTTGGAGGATCATATGGTAATGGGGATTCTACCTGGGCCAGCTATGCATGAGGTAAATATCCTACCCACTGTAGTACCACTCTGACCCATGTTCATGCTATGTTTAAGGTAGGTTTTCTCCTACCTTAAAGGACAACAACCTGCTCCTCAGTAGTTCTCATGTCTATGTTCTTTCCTGTTTGAAGTTATTAGGGATTACTTTCCTTCAAGAGCACCTGCATATAAAGGAGTCCAGAAAGGAAATGTCTTTATATTTCATTGGCCTAGATTTACGATCATGTGTCTTGAATAATGATCAAAGCCTTGAGCTACACTGATTGGCTTAACCCAACCAGGTCTCCATCTCTTGAGTCTGGGGGTAATGGAAGACTTCCCAGATCATGTGACTGGGACCAGGCCAGGGGTGACTTCAATAAGTTGAAATGAGATTACTATTAGCCAGACTTGAACTTGAGAAACCTCGCTTATTAAGATTTGTTTTCTTTTTTGGAAAAGCTGGCTTGTGTTTTCTGAATGAAGCTTTGCAGAGCTCAATTTATTTCAGCTGTCACCTGTTTTTGTACATTCCAGAGTGAAAATGGTTTTTACAGTTTCAAATGGTTGAGAAACATCAAAAGAAAATAATACGCAACACATGAAAACTATATGACATTCAAATTTCAGAGTCCACAAATAGTGTTTCATTGCAGGGGTTGGCAAAGTTTTCCTGAAAAGGGCCAGATAGTAAATATTTAGGCTTTGCAGGCCATAGGGTTCCTGTCACAATTATCCAACTCTGTCACTGTAACATAAAAGCATTACAGACAGCATGAAAACAGATGAAATGTCTGCAAACTGATAAAATTGTGTTCATAAATGCTGACATTCGAATTCTGTCTAATTTTTACATGCCGTAAAGTTATTCTACTTTTGCTGTTTTTTCAACCATTTAAAAACAGGAAGATGATGCCTGGCTAGAAGACTGTTTTGTGCAGATGAGTGACCAGATCTGGCCTATGGGACTTGCTTGGCAGATCCCCATTTTATAGGCTGCTTTTTCAGGACATCAGCAGAGCTGAGTAGCTGTGATACAGACCACATGGCCTGCAAAGCCTGAAATATTTACTAGTTGGTGCTTTATGGAAAAAGTTTGTTGGCTCATACTCTAGAATACAGCACTCCTCAACTTTTGACGTTGAGGAACAACCAGGGACCTTGGAAGTCTGAGTCTAAAGATCTGAATCTCAACACTGAATTTCAACAACATTTTGACATTGACTGTATTTAGTGGCTTGTTCACATTCGTCTCTCTGTAGCTTCTCTCAGATACCTCAGAGGAGCCCCCTCCCCACTATCAAATTAGAATCATTCATTTCAGGAGAATGGGCATCTGCATATTCAATAAGCAGATTATTCCTCTGGTATTCCTTTTGAAAACCAGTAGTCTATATGCTTTAGCCCAGACCCAGTGACAATGATTAAGAACTTGGTATTAATCAAACAATTGAACCCAAAGATGGAGAGAGGGGATTTTTGTGGCTTTTTTATTCAACAAAGGATGAATACCATGTCTAAAGAAATCTCTTTAATTATCTAATATTATGGCAGGATTATTCATCTCCTGGCTAATTTTCAGGAGATTCTGATGGTATTTTGATTTCACATGAAGGTGGTGATTTAGACTTATTTCTTGAGCAAACTAACACCAGCCCCCATTTTCCCTATTTCAGATATTCACGTATGATACTCTAGCTTTGTAAAATGCTGATAAGTGTAATGAGCAATGAGTGGGTTTTTATCCATTCTTCATGTGGAAGCACAGCTGACCCTTTCCATCAATGAGATCATTAAATTCCTTCATTATTGACTCCCTCTTTGCTTCAATCCTCCACTATTTCTTTTCCCTGAAAGTCATCTGTCTTGAAGTTTGGGTTTTTTTTTTACCTTTAATGCAATTCTAAGTTATTAATCTTTCAAAAATATTCAGCATTATAAATGTTTATAAGCTAAGAATGGGGAGACTTTAGCAGACATGAGTTTTAAAAAATTATTTTGCTTTGTTTGAAGGCCACACCCAGGGATGCTCAAGGTCTATCCTGGCTCTGTGCCTGGGGGTCACTCCTGGCAGTGCTCAGGGAACCATACAGCGGCACACAACTCCAGGACCTTAGGGGTGGGAGTGATAGCTTCTGTGTATGCAGCTGACTTGGATTCCATCCCCAATACCACATAGACTCCCCTGGGCACACCAGGACGAGTCCTTTAGCACAGAGCCAGGAGTAAGCCCCACAACAACACTTTCATTTTGTTTTAGGGAGTGGCCCTAAAACAAAGCAAACAACAACAACAACAAAATCCCTCTGGGACTGGACCAGAGAGTAGCCAGCCTGAAGGGCGGAGATTGAGCAGCCTGTCCCTCAGAGGTGGGGAATCTGCATGAGGTGAGCTAGACTTGATTCAAGCATCACCTGCAATACTGCAGGGCACCGGAGTGGAAAAGCATTACCTGTGTTCTCATTTTCACTTACTTATGACTCAGTAGTAGTTTAGTCTGTGTTTCTGCTTCTATAAACCAGGCTGTCTATGAGTACTGTCTGTCTCTTTGGGGAGAGGAAGAAGCCTTAGGGGACTGAAGAGAGGATTGGGAATGATCATTCTATTAAAAGACTCCAGAGAAATCAAGGGCATCTTGGGGAACTACTAATCACTTAACCTGTGTTTTAGTTGCTTAATATTGGACATTGATAGGTATTTTAATTTATATTTAAATTGATGGTTTTTTCAGGAGAAAAGAGAAAAATCACATAAATAAAAAATAGCAGCAAAAGTATGTATCTTGAATGTCCTTAAGTGAAAAACAACCAAAACTAAAGTATTAGGACTGGTGGTGTCTTATAGTTTTTTGGGGTGTGGGATATCTGTCTCTGTTTTTTTTTTTGGCTTTTTTTTGTTTTTGGGTCACACCCGGCGATGCACAGGGGTTACTCCTGGTTCTACACTCAGGAATTACTCCTGGCAGTGCTCACCGGACCATATGGGATGCTGGGATTCGAACCCGGGTTGGCCGCATGCAAGGCAAACGCCCTACCCGCTGTGCTATCACTCCAGCCCCAGGATATCTGTCTCTGTACTCAAGGATCACTCTTGGTGGTGCTCAGGGTGCCATCACTGAACACAAGCTCAAAGGATTGAACCTAAGCTGGCCTCGTGCAAGGCAAATGCCCTACCCGCTGTGCTATTGCTCCAGTCCCACATTAGTGATTTTAAACCAACAACAACAAAAAAATACTTTGCATAGTATTACTTTAAAACAAAACCAAATTAAATTTGGATTTTTTTTACGTTTCAGAGATAAAAGATAAAAGTGCTATCAAGCATCTGCCAGACTAGGAGTCCAAGAAATCCAAGTCTTCTGATCTCTCTGAATAATGCCAACAGTCTTTCCAATCTATGAAAGGTAGAGGAAAATGTTAGCATTCTACGTGATATTAAAAAAGGCATTTTAGCTAATTCTGGCAAAGGTTATGGTGCTTGTATAAGTCTCAATAAATGAGACATAAAGTTGTCCTTTGAAAATTGTAATTTTAGCAATAGATGTTTTGGAAGATCAAAATTGGTTAATTGAGATATTGGCAATATTAATGTGACTATTTTGATATCAAACCATTGTCTCCCTTCCCTTTCCTAGCCTCATCTTTCTTATGATAAAAATCACACATAAAAGATCAGAAAGGGAAGGTGATTGGCCTTGGTGGTTGTGCATAAGTTTGGCAAGATTCAAGTGACTGTCAAAGTGCCCACTGTCTGATTTTAATCTGTAGTTGTTTCTCCCATTCTACCAGGATGGGCTCTTGTGACCAACAGAGCAGAGTAAAAGTGGTGATACATCACCTCAAAGATTAGCTGCCAGGAAGTTTTTTTATCTCTGTCTCATCACCCCCTTTAGGGAATGAAACTATCAACCCATGAGCAACCCTGAACAGAGGCCCACAGAGGTCAGAACAAATGTTTCTGCCAACAACCAAGCTTATAAACACACCATCCAGACCAAGTCAGTGTCTGATGGCCCAAGAAGTTGACTACAACCACATGCGAAGTACTGAGTTGTAACCAGCCAGGAAAGTTCCTCCCACATTCCCAATCCTTGGGGACAGAGAGGAATAATAAATGTCCACTGTTAAAACACCAAGCTTGGTTCCAAGGTGGAGAGAGAAATAGTAGTGGTGCAGACAGTGAATTCTCTTAGCTAGAGACCACTTGACCAAGAAAACCTGTTAGGTGTGCATTTCTTTGCTCATAAATTTAGCTTTCATAAAAATGGAAGAGGCAGAATGTGAATAAATTATAATTTAGTCCAGTAAAGTATGTTTTGCTACTAATATCATTGACATTATAGCACACTAAGAGGAGGAATTCACCAGGAGGAACCATGGGTGAGACCTCGGCAGAAGCAAGTGGAGATGAAGATCCCACATCAAAAACTTGCAAAGTCTCACTGGTTGCTGGTTGGGTCCTAGCTCTGTCGAATGTGTGTTATGGGTGTATAGTGATATCACTGGCATAACGGAAGCCCCGATACCTGTTCACCCATTACTTCTTGTTCTCTTTTTCCTCCTTTGATTTCTTTCCTTCTCTGCCTGTTTCCTCACTAAACATGGTCAAGGATGACCTAAACACCCTGCTTTGACTACATTTCCTCATCTGTATTCTATATTTATAATAATGTAGAATATCCATAGTCATAAGAACATCCATAGTCTCATTCATTCCCTCCCCTCTATCTGACAGTGCTCAGGGCTATTCCCAGCTCTGTGCTCATATGATGCCAGAGGCCAAACCCAGGCCTCCAGCAAAGCATGCACTCCAACCCCTTGAACTATCTCTGAGGACCCAAGGCTTCTTCAAGTTGAAGGTTAGCATTCCTTAGCTACTAGCAAAGAAGTGCCTAGGGTGAAGACTGAAGTGAATGCATACATCGATACATATAGGCAGAAGTGTCTTACAGTAAATAACTCCCCAGAGAAGCTGTCTAAAGGGAAAAAGGCTGCTGCTGCCTGCCGGCTCCTCCGGGGAGCAGGCTTATTATGGGAAGGACACATATGTGGGATGAGACTGTAAAGGGCATCCCGGGGCAGCAGCAGAGAAAAGGGCCACTGGACTCTGCAAATCAGGTATGATGGATGACCTTTGGGGGAGCGTATGTGAGAACAGTTGGGGCTGAGGCCGGGTGGCTCTGGGGACCCTAGGACTCACTTTACACTGCTGCTGGCATATCTTGGAGAAGTTCCGTCCTGGCAGGTGAGAAGACATCAGGGTGGGTCAGAGTGTGGAAATCCCACACCTACCCCTTGGGACTCCATATTAAAAGCCCTTGTCTCATGCTGGATTTTGATGATATCTTGGGCAACATCTCCTCTTTGGACAAGTTCCTGGCTCTGGCTTTTCACTAAATACTGGGCAATGCTATGACAAAGTGTATTGATTTCTGTTATATATATATATATATATATATATATATATATGTGTGTGTGTGTGTGTGTGTGTGTGTGTGTGTGTGTGTGTATGTGTGTGTGTGTAAATGCTTAAGTCTCATGTATGTATGACAGCTTCCCAGTCTCCCTTAGGTAGCCAAAGTCACAGCGAGTGACTTCAGGTATATAGGCTGTCTTCATGGGCACCCAGCTGATTTGGATCAGAAAAGAAATGGTCAGACATGCATGACATTGCAGAAATGTTGTGGAAAGTTTGCCTGGGAAGGTTTCCTGAAGGAGGTATTGAAGGGTGCTTAGGAGTTCCTAACCCAAATAAACAACAATGACAGTGAGAATTGGTAAAATTAGACATTCTTTCTCAGAGAGGAAAGGAAGATTTGGCAAAGTGAGAGGAAGCCAGAGTAAACTGCATGTATGTCCTACCTCTCATTCTTTATGACTTTAGACAAGGTGTGTGGATCTTTACATCAAGACTTAATGAGGGAGCAGAACCTTGCTTGTGCCTGCGAGGCTTCAGTGGGAAGGCCATCTACTCACACAGGCATGAACTCTAAACAGGGAAACAAATGACTCAGTGCTTTTATAGTCATGTAGCCGCAGTGCTCTTGGGTCAGAACTTATTTGCAGAGAGATGTGGCCTTCCTAAAAGCTGGTGCTGGACGTGAATAGAAGCCAGATGTGCTATGGGAAGTCAGATCCTGCCACTGTGAGGATCTGAGCAGTAATGCACTGCCATCCCTGTTCCAGATTTGTGTTCTTCCAGATCTGGGCCCTCTACGGCAATGGTTTCTACAGTGCTTAGAGCAAGGTGCTATGTGGACTTCTGCTAATCTTTTCTGCTGACAGGCCCAGTGACCTTCCATGGCACTCAGCCTTCTTAAAGGGGGAAAAAATGTAAAGTACATAAGCCTCAACAATCTAGCTCTCAGGATCAGCAGACCATGTCCAGCCTTCACCTTGAATCTTTCATCTTGTTCAGTTTCCCATTAGCATGAGACAAGGTATTAAAAGTTGAGGTTTTGAACCAGAGAGAATTCACTGGAGTGATTGTATGGGTCTGTCTTCGTGGCATAATTAAAAGCCTCATTTTACAAAGTTATTTGCAACTCCTGGAGCTAAAAAGAAATCTGAAAGTGATTTTCACAGCCACCTTTTGTGGCCCAAAGAAGGGTACTCAGAACAGGAATGTGAAGCTACCTGTACCTTATCTCCTTTCAATAGCATGTCAAGGACCAAATCCTCCCTTATGAGATCTGACAAGCATGCGTACTGGAGGAAGTGGAGGGAAGCTCTCTGTTCATATGACTAATTAGACAGACTTCATGCTGGCTTGCTCTTTTTTGATGCAGGTCCTGGTTCTAATTGTCAGTTTGCTCTTTGGGGAAGTAAGGTTGAGTTCAAATACTTGTGTGCCCTGTTTTCTTTTAGCATTCCTGACCTGAAACTGATGTGGGGTGACAGGGAACAGATGGAAGAGGAACTGGTTGACACAGGGTAAACCCTGTCAAGTTCCCTAGTAAGGGCACTGGACCACGAGGAGCAACTCCTAAAGGTGGCATTTAGCACTTACTTTTGTTCACAGTAACTGGGACTTCTGCCCAAGAAAATGCTAGCCTTATGAACATTGGCCAGCCAAGCATGAGAGCAAGGACCTGGCATGCTTGTTGGCTGTGTTGGCTGGCAAGGGCCAAAAAACCAAGGTAGTTATTATCATAAACATAGACTGTTTGTTGGGAGATAACTGTGGAAATGGTCTGTGGGGACTGATTGGGAAAAATGCATATAATATTTAACTTCTGCTTACAATCAGAAGCCTTGCAATGTTCCTTCTATTAAGAAAAAGAACCTCTGTTCCCTACTTTTACATATGGACAGGTCCTTTGGCTTTCGGTGTCCGCCTAAATGAAATGGAAGTAAGTTTTATGTCAGCTTCAAGTCCAGATCTCAAGAGACCTGAGTGCTTATATGCTGTTTCTTGAGAAAGACAATCACGAAAAGCTGGACAGAAGCATTCCTGGTGCCATTCTTGATCATGCCATCTCCTGCTTACCCATCATCTGACTGTGATACATGAGTAAGCCCAGTCAGGATCAACCTAGCCAACTTGTGGATTTATTATCAGAAAAAAAATTGACTTAATGTTTTTGGTGAGCAAACTTCAGAATGTACATTAGTTCAAGTCCTTTGAATTTGATAGGTGGGAGATTTTCGATTTTCTTTTTTTTTTTCCACTTGTGAGTCCCTTTCTATCTTTCTTTCTTTTTTTCTTTTTTTTTTGCTTTTTGGGTCACATCTGGCGATGCACAGGGGTTATTCCTGGCTCTGCACTCAGGAATTACTCCTGGCGGTGCTCAGGGGACCATATGCAATGCTGGAAATCGAACCCGGGTTGGCCGAGTGCAAGGCAAACGCCCTACCCGCTGTGCTATCGCTCAAGCCCCCCTTTATTTCTTTTTTTAAAATTTTATTGAATCACCATGAGATAGTTACAAGCTTTCAATCTCACAATGATCAAACACCCATTCCTCCACCAGTGCACATTCCCCACCACCAATGGGAAAGGCAGGGTGGGGGGTATACCCATGTGGGAGATTTTCTAGATGAAATGCATTGACCAGGATAGAGAGAAGAGAGACAGACATAAACTTCATATGTTGAACATATGGAGAACTTCACACAGATACCAGTCTGATCCCCGTGGAAGAGAGACGTAAGGGAGGTTTGAGTCTCAGACATCAGCCAAGGCTGAGAAAATTATCGCTGGATTCACAGGAAGACCCGTTTCTGAAGCCTAGGAGTCCTGTATTAGCTTATTAGCTTTTGGAAGCTGCTTCACTGACATTGGGGTGGATTAAGGGGGCCAGCAACTGGAAAAGTCAAGTTATAAATTATCTATACTCCTTATTCACCTTCTATTACCTGAGTGCCACAAGCTTTCTGTTACCCAGCACTTTTTCAGTGGCAGCTGATACATTCCAGGGAAGAACTTGTTTCTGAGCCTCTGAAGAGTGGTATCACACTGCTTCACTTGTGCATTTCTCTTGTGACCTTAGTCATCTTTTCCTTTAGCATGTTTCTTTAAAACTTTAATGGAATGTTTTCCTTGAAGAGCATTTCCTTAAAATCTTTTACTTTTTTGTGGTTCTGGTGCCATACCCTGCGGTGCTCAAAGTTTATTCCTGGGTTTAGGCTCAAGGGTCAATCTTGGCAGGATTTTGGGTCCATATGGGATGCCAGGAATAAAATCTGGGTCAGCTGTGTGCAAAGTAAGTGCCTTCCTCACTACACTATCACTCTGGCCTATCCTTAAAAGGGTCTTTGCTCGTGATTAGCATAGAAACTTTGGTGTATCCCAACAAAGCATAGAAGCCTAAGCTTTCCACCTTTCTTTAGGACATTATATCGTGAATTATTTTGTCCAGAAAAATGCCACACAGGATTTTCTGTGTGACTTGGGTTGAAAAGAGCCCTTGGCTAAAAGTATTTTAATTACCAAGATTTGAAATTGGCTCCAACCTGTGAGACAAAATTTATGGAATATTGTTGATGATGGAAAATCCTTTATTTATCTATGTGGACTTGATCAGCACACCTCATTATTGTTGTTTTTATAAAGCAATTTAATTAGTCCGCATTTCAATCACAACCATTAATTAGTTTTTTATAGATATCTGGGAGAAAGATACAACCTCAGATTCAATTAGCATTTATGGAGCTCCTTTTATGTGCTCGGCACTTTGCCAGTGACCTGTTTTATTGAATTCTCACCAAAATCATGGGAGGTGCTTATTATCCCATTTGTCTCAGCAATCACAGTCAGTAAGTGGTAGCTCGCAGACTTTGGCATTGCTTTCTCTCTCTCCACAATCCATGTACTCTACAGACATTAAGCATGCAGTCTTCCAGGAGCAGTGCTATTTGGTAGTAATACAAATACAGTAATGGCTCTCAAAAATTATTAGTGAAGACACTGCCTTTATAGATACTCAGCTACAACTGAGAGAAGCACAAGATAATGTTGATGCTGACAGGAAGCATCTGATATGGGCCAAACTCTTCCAACCTTGCCAGATTCGTATGCTGAAAACCTAAGTCCCAGTTCTTCAGATGTGACTCTGTTTGGACAAAGGGAATTTGAAGAGTTGGGGTAAAAAGAGTTCACGTGGTCAGGCCCAAATTGAATATGGCTGGTGTCCCTATAAGAAGAGACTGTGGGAGAAATAGCCAGGTGAGGACAGCGAAAAGCAGCGAGCCACAATCCAAGGAGAGTGGGCTTAGAAGCCAAACCCCACTGAAGCCTTTATCTCATACGCTGAGTCTGAGAGAAGTAAAATCACTGTTGTTTGAACCAGGGAGACAATTCAAGGGGATGGAACGCATGACTTGCATGTGGGAGTCCTGAATTCGATCCCTAGCACTGCACGGTCCCCAGAGCTGTGAGTAGACAGGGCATGGCCTAAGACCAAAACCAAAAATGGCTCTCAAAATAGGTTACTAAGGAAGAAAGAGAAATAGAAAAAATAGAGAGAGAGAGACAGAAGGAAATGAAGGAAGAAAGGAAAAAGGGAAGGGAAAGGAAGGAAGGAAAGATGGTGAAAAAGAAAAAAGAGGGAAAGAAGAAAAGAAGAAAGACAGACATGTATGTTTAAGTTTTTGGTGGTCTGTTATGGAAGTACTAACAAAAGTGCCTACCCACACCAGGCAGGTGTGTTTATGGTCCTGGGACAGCTCAGACAAGAAGGCAGCAGGATAATGTAAAGTGAACTGTGTGAAACTGGCACTCATCAAAAAGAACAACAGCAACCAGTGTTGGTGAAGGGGTGGGGGAAAAGGAACCCTTATTCACTACTGGTGGGGATATTGACTGGTCCAGTCTTTTAGGAAGATGGTATGGATATTTCTCCAAAGACTAGAAAATGAGCTTACATATGACCCAGCAATTCCATTCCTGGGAATATACCCCAAGGGCCAGTGCACAATGCAGAAAAAACATCTGTACTCTTATCCTAATATGCTAGGGAAAAAATCCAAATGCCCACAAAAAATGACTGGATAAAGAAACTATGATATATATGTATGTATATATATATATACAATGTAATACTACTCAACCATAAGAAAAGATGAAGTCATGCAATTTGCTGCAATGTGGATGGATCTGGAGAGTATATTGAGTGAAATCAGTCCCAAGAGAGGAATAGATTCAGAATGATCTTATATGTGGGATATAAAGGAATTTTGTTTTTTATCATGCCCAGCAATTCTCAGGGGTTACTCCTAACTCTGAACTCAGAAACTACTCCTGGCAGTGCTCAGGGGACCATATGGGATGCTGGAGATCAAAACTGGGTCAACTGTGTTCAAGGCAAACACCATGCCTGCTGTACTATTGCTCCAGCCCCGAAGGAACTTTGGAAGGAAATTGAAAATGCCCAATGGCAATAGAAAGGAAGAGCAGAAGAACTGTTCTTTAGTAGGAAGCTTGCCTTTGGGACCGGGGTTGGGTGGGAGTAAGTTATGGAAGGGAACTTTAGGATAATGGAGGAAGGGAAAATGCCTTCCACAGAGGCAGGTTTGGGGCAGGAGGGAAACTGGGGACATCAGTGCAGAGCAGTGGGCACTAGTGAAGGGATTGGTACTTAAACAATGTGTGCCTGAAAGTCAACCATGAATATCTTTGCAACTTTGCAACTCATGGTGATTCAATATTTAAAAAAAAAGTGAACTGTGTACCGCTAGGGCGAAATGAACTCTATCCCCTTACTGGCTTCTGAATAACCTTAAGACCTTCAGCTAGCCATTCTTTCTCAAATTTCCCACCAGTGAAATGGGAGGTTAATGTCTGTAGAAGAGTGTTTATATCATTTGCTATATTGGAGATAAAATGTGGTAGTTACAGATGGAAAAGAATGTTTCTCAAAATATGTCTCACGAAACACTGGCCCTCTGAGACACTTTTCAGAAGAGGGAGGTGAATTTCTTTCTGGTTAGATGTATTTGAGAACACAGTATACTATCCGTTAGATTTTCATAACATAGAGCTCATATTGTAGGTTCTGAAAAGTCCTGTTTTATGTAGAATCAACCAAATTTGCTTGGCCACAAAACTCTCTTTCCATGGCGTAGTTATTATACTGGTACCTCAAGAAACCAATGTCAGATACTCATACCCCCAATGACTTATCTATTTATTTTCCAATTTCAATATGTAGTGACTTAAACAATTTTTTCTCAATGTCAAGTATAACAGTTTTAGAAACCAGGGGTTAGATTTACAACTTAAACCACTGATGCAGAGAAGTAGTTCCATTGCCAGGGTACAAATGGAAAGGAGATGGCATTGATTTGATTTATATTCTCCTGTTTATGTCTTTGTTTTCATTTCTCATATTTTAATTGGTTCTTTCTGCACCTCCCCCCCAAATTTTGTTCTCTTAAGCAAAATGTTAATATTACTATTGACTAATAGTGATAAAAGTAGGGATTCTTGACTTGCTTTTAACTTTAACACGAAAACAATAGTGTCACCATTAATTTAACAATTAGTTGTTGATTTGAGAAAGTTATCTTACTAGGTAAAGAAAATGGCTTTCATATTTATTTGTCACATTTCTTAATTTCCTCTATGCTTTCTCCCACCCATGAACCCTTCTCCTTAGAAAACCTTTATTCTTTGTTGTCCACTTAATTTTTTTCTGTTCATCAGATATATACTTTTATACTGCACTTCTACATTGCACATATGGCTAAAATATTCTGCTTCTTGTCTATTTCTTTCTATCTTATTTAATTTCACACAGATGAGAAGTTTTACGTAGTAGCAGAGTGGTAATACACCTTCTCAGACCTTTAGTCACAGATTGCAAATCGATGCTAGGGACATTCTCCTATTTGAGAGTATAGAATTCCAGATGTCAACTGAGAATCCTGTTTCCTGTACCTCTAGCTCACTTTACACTTCATTGCCAAGGCTGCACCAGAAAGTTTGAACCACATGCTTCCAACCATAATGCCCCAAAGTACAGAGAGAGTATGGGGAAAATTGTCTGCCATGGAGGCAGGGAGAGGGTGGGAATGGGGGTGGTATACTGGGGAGATAGGTGTTGGGCAATGTGCACCGGTGGAGGGATGGGTGTTTGATCATTGTATGATTGTAACTCAGACATGAAAACTTGTAACTATGTCACGGTGTTTCAATAAAAAAAAAGAAAAAGAAAGATGTGCTTCCTCCCATTGGCTGCTGGCCTCTACATATTTCAGTTTCATCTCTTTGTCCCGAGTTCCTGGAACACTGCATAGATCAAACCTGTGGTTAGAATAAGGTTATGAGACCATCCACAAACATGGGAATAGTCAAGTGTATTGTTCTATCCCAGGCATGATTCTTTTCTCTCGAGCGCTAGTTTGAATGTAGTGAGCCTGCAGTGGATAGAGGAAATCCTGAAAGTTTGCCATGAAACAAAATGCAAGGAAATGACACCACTAAAACATCACACAGAAGGCTGGACACTGGTGGGCCTGTGACATGGGCAAGAAATAATGTTAGGTTTCTAAGAGTTTAGGGATTGTTTGTATTAGCCACTAATGAAATTGTCCTAAATAATACTCTGCTGATGTAATTAGGCAGAGACAAAGCTAAAAGCAGGAGTTCTAATATCCTGTCCTTGCTCTCAAGTACATATCATCCTTTAGGCAGAAATTATTTATTCAAAACAGACCACTCTCCCAAAGACTATTTTTCTCATTAAATACCTTCAAGAGAGGCATTTTACTTTTAAAAAGCTAAAGTAGTAACTGTGGACATTGTTATACTTAAGATTTCTCAGTTTCTCTCACAGAACATGTATTTTGTTCTTTCAGATGTAGCTGTTGGGTAGTTGGACAATTATTTATATTCATACACTGTGTTTTTCTGGATTGTTACAACACGGGGAACTTAGCAATATTCAGAGGCACCTCTGGAAGCTTCTTGGGAGTGAAGGGAAGTGACTCAATGTGTTAGGAAAGCTGGTCTCAAAGATTCCCCTCCACCCCTCAGTGATTCCTTTTATTCTTATCATTCATTCAGAAAATGATTCAAAAGGCCCTTGGGTGGAGAATATTCCATTTGACTTCTGGCCTATTGATTAAACACTAAACTATATTAAGCTGTGGGTGGTTTATCTCTATAGCTTGCAAGTCAACCATGATATCATCTTACTTTCATGTGCAAAGAATGCTGAAGGCACTGTTTGCTCTTTCTAGTCAATGTAAAATTCTTTTTATAAAAATTTTAAGTTAAAAATAATTTTATTTATAACTTTCAGTTCACTCTTTCTAGTCATTTCTTTTTTTATTTTTTTTAAATTATTGAATCATGGTGAGATAGTTACAAAGCTTTGCTGTTTGAGTTTCAGTCATACAATGATCAAACACCCATCCCTCCACCAGTGCACAATTTTTCCACCACCAATGTCCCCAGTATCCCCCTACCTCGCCCTGCACCCCCTACCTCTATGGCAGACAATTTTTCCCATACTCTCTCTCTACTTTGGGGCATTATGGTTTGCAATACAGATACTGAGAGGCTATCATGTCCTTTATCTACTTTCAGCACACATCTCCCATCCCAAATGATTCCTCCAACCATCGTTGACTTAGTGATCCCTTCTCTATTTCAGCTGCCTTCTCCCCAGCTCATGAGGCATACTGCCAACCATGGAGCAATATTCCTGGCTCTGTTTCTACTGTCGTTGGGTGTCAGTCTTCTATTATGTTATTTAATATTACACAAATTAATATAGTTATCCTATGTCTGATCTCTCTTTCTGACTCATTTCACTTAGCATGACACTCTCCATGACCACCCACTTAAAAGCAAATTTCCTGACTTCATCTTTCCTAACAGCTGCATAGTATTCTTTTGTGTAGATGTACCAAAATTCTTTAGCCAGTTTTCTGTTCTCGGGCTCTTTATAGTAATTTCTTTCAAGAACTTATTGAAGGGGGTAAATTTGGTTTCTTAGGAATATAATAATTTGGGGTGATGTATCTTGTGGAGTTTTCCTAGTTATTTTTAATCTGAATTAAAAATAAAACAAGCTGGGATGTGGGATAATTTTCATTTACTTTTTCATATAACTTATTTTAAATTACTTCTTTAGAAAAGTAGAACTTTGGTGGAAGAATAAAATCTTTGAGGAACACTTTTAACTTAATTAAACCATGATATGTTCTGTTTCCTGATAAAATTTTTGTAATCAGCTCTCTCTGCAGACTGTGACATAATTTTTAGGGGAGATAAGAAAGCAGATAGACTAAAACCAACATTTTATTGGGACAAGTTAGCAAAATAAGATTTGAACAATATAAAGATGGCAATATAGCCCCAGATGGGACAGGTGCAGTCTCCCCGCCTTCTCCAGATGGAACCCCGGAGACACTGAGCTTCTACTAACATGCTTCTGGTATGTGGGGACCAAGACTATTTTTCCAAACCAAGCAGCCACCCACAAACGGCTCCTCAGCTTCTGAACAGCCATGATCCCAGAGGCACACAAACCAATCTTGGAACGCAGTGGCTGCTGGCAGAAATACCTCTGGACTTACTAAAATACCAGAATTCCAAAACCACACGACTACTGTCGTGGCCGTGTGACATCACATGCTCTTCATGAACAGCAATAGAAAACAAATGACCTAATGATGCCTCTTCTGCAGATCTGATTGTTGGGGGGAAATTCCAAATAATAATAGTGGGTTTTCTGTCAAAAATTGAATGTAATCAAAGTAAAGAGAGAGTAAAGTGAAAATCATCTGCCACACAGTCAGGGTGGGGGGTGGAACGGGGGGGTATGCTGGGGTTCTTGGTGGTGGAACATGTACACTGGTGAAGGGATGGGTGTTTGATGATTGTATGACTGAGACTTAAACCCAAAAGCTTTGTAACTGTTCTCACGGTGATTCAATTAAAAAAAAAGAAAGAAATATAGAAAGTAACTAAAGTAGTGAAAGAACACTATGCAAATTGTCTACCATATAGGCAAGGGGAGGTGTGGAATGAGGGGGAGGAGAACCTGGGGATTTTTGTGGTGGAAGGGATGGGTGTTAGATGACCATATGATCAAAGTTCAAACATGAGATTTTTGTATTGTACCTCATGGTGAATTAATAAAAATTAAAAATAAATTAAAAAGATGGCAATACAATTAATAGAAGTAACAGAAATAATAAAATAGCATAATTAATCTAAAGCACCAATAAAAAATTAGCAAAGTTGAATGGTAACTCCTTGGATAAATTAAGAACTCAATTGGCAAAATTGATCAAGAAAATATTGTTTTTCTTTCTCTTTTTGTGTCACACCCAGTAATGCTCAGGGATTACTCCTGGCTCTGTACTCAGGAATCACTCTTGGCAGTGCACGGGAGACCATATGGGATGCTGGAGATAGAATTCAGGTCGGCTGAGTGCAAAGCAAACATTCTACCTGCTGTACTATCGCTCTGCCCCCATCATTGTTCTTCTAATATAGTCCTAATACATACATTTTAAGGCTATAATTTGTCCTCTTAGTAAGTATTTTGGCTGCAGCCCACAAATTTCTTAGATTCTGTAGTTAGACTAATTTCTGGTTGTATTTTAACGTCTTCTGATAGAAAGATTATTGAAGAATATATTTCCAAATCTCCAGATTTATGGGTATTTTCTAGTTTCTATGTTTCTTTTTGTTAATGTTCCATGTATGCCCAAAAGACATGCATCGGGCAACATTCTAATGTACCAGTTGATAAATGTATAAACATTTGCTGACAGTGTCTTCTCTGTTTCTCCTAATCTTTGTTAGTAATAAGGATGTAAAAGGTTTTAATAACATGATTGAAAGTAAGTTTTTCAGAAAGAAAATCACAAATTTTAGGTCTTTTAAAATTTTTCTTTATATATTTTGAGGTTTTGTTCTGTGCATTGCTGAAACAAATCTTTTATCATTTTATAGTGTGTTTTCAATTTCTAGTAACTTTTTTTTACCTAGAGTTTACTTAGTTTTAATATTAACACAGCTACCCAAGTTTTATTTGGTTGTTTTTTTTCTAGGTTACATATAAATACGACAAATAATATGTGGCATACATAATGATGCCTAAATCATCTTTCTTGTTTCTTATCTTTACTTTTTTCCTCTTAAACTCAGTTTTACTATCTTTGCTTTCATTGGAGCATTTCATCCATTTATGCAGAAAGAGATGTTATTAAGAAATAATGGCCACCAGAGAGGGGCAGGTGAGACCCCACGCTACCCCAAGGTACCCAGCCCCAGCAGCTGAAAACCTCCAGAACTCAACTGCCACCCTGCTCACGGCCACTCTCCACATGTTCTGGATGAGCCTCACCCACTAGTGAACCTCCAGAAACCCCAGGTATGCGGGACTCTGTGACTGAGAACTCTGGGTTCAATGGGACTGGGAATGGAGATCCTCTGCCTGTATACCCCCACCTCTGTCTCCAGCAACTCAGCAGTCATGCCCATAAGCCACCCCTGGCTGGCAACAGATAATCTCATCATCTGTCACCATCCAGATCACAGGTCCTTCTCTCCCACAAGAGAATGACATGAGGGGCTGGGGCGATAGTACAGTGGGTAGGGTGTTTGCCTTGCACGTGGCTGACCCAGGTTTGTTTCCCAGCATCCCATATGGTCCCCTGAGCACTGCCAGGAGTAATTCCTGAGTGTAAATCCAGGAGTTACCTCTGTGCATCTGGGTATGACCCCCCCCCGCCAAAAACAAAGAGAGCAACATGATGCTCACCATAACCATGCTGCTGGACCCTGCGCCAGGCTGTCTCATTTGGGGTGTCCCAGTGGGGGGTGGGCAAGACGTCTCCCTCCCAAGGGACCTAGCCCTGCCAGCTGAAAACTCAACTGCAACCCTGCTCACGGCCCGCTCTCCACATGCTGGAGCTGAGCCTCACCCGTGAGTGAACCTTTTCCTGGACCACGTGGCGGTGAAGAGTACTGCACCACATTTGATGGGATTTGAGGTAGGAGGCAACCAACCTTAGAGGGAAATATTATATTATTTCGGTTTGCTTTGGGGCAGGGATTGGTGTCCGGGGTGGAAACACCCGAAATATGGTGGTGGGAAGGTATAATAGTGGTGGGATTGGTGTTTGAATATTAAATGTAATCATATATTGTAAACTACTTTATAAAATAAAAATTTTTTAACAAAAGAAGTAATGTTCATCAATCAGTAAGCCAAAATGAAGACCATCAAGTGCAGTGGGGAGGCGCGGAGGAAGCAGGTGCCGCCAGCTCCTGGCCCCGCAGCTGGCAACGCCATGTTATAAATCGGATTCGCGTGTGCGGTGGTGCTGCAAATATCCGGTTTCGAAGGGTGTGACTGATGGGCAGCCTGTGCATCAGTTTTCCCTAGCTCAGTTTTGTGTCAAGCCTCCAGGCTTGGCCGAGGAACAGCTGAATGCCTTGGGGGCTCTGAGAGTCCTGAGCTCTGACTTGTTGGTGCAGGTTCCACATGTTCGTTCTTTGAGGTCATTCTCAGGGATCCATTCCCTAAAGCCATCAGAAGAAATCCGATATGCAGTAAATCACAGAGCCGGCAGGAGAGGGCTTTCACGGAGGCCTTGGCAAGGTCACAGGCTCCACCACACTATGTGGTTCTCGCCTGCAGTGGGAGATGACATAGTACTCTCCAGCTCCAATGCTCCTGTTAATTAGCAACGTTTTAAAAATTCTTGCCTAGTAAGCAACTTACCACAGTCAAAAAAATTACTATGAGGGAGGCTGGAGTGATAGAACAGTGGGCAGGGCATTTGCCTTGCACGTGGCAGACCCGGGTTCAAATCCCATCATCTCATATGGTCCCCTGAGCACCGCCAGGGGTGATTCCTGAGTGCATGAGCCAGGAGTGACCCCTATGCATTGCTAGGTGTGACCCAAAAAGCAAAAAAAAAATTACTATGAGGAGGACAGGAAGTAGTCCAGTGGTTAGAGCACATACTTACACTCACTGGACCCAGTTAGATTCTGACTCCACAGGATCTCTGAATATCCCTTGGTGCAATTCTGTAGCTCCAGTGATGTGACCCAGGAGACCTTCGACACTGGGGACTGACTTGGGTATCACACCACCACAGGCTTCGGCAGTAGCATCCTTGGCTCTTGTGTTGAACCACCCGAGGCCAGGGGAACCAAGAATTGTTGGTAGGGCCTCCAAGCTCCTGGAGCATTCACTGCTTGGGAGAACCAAAGCAGCAATGTGACTAAAAATCTGACTGAAGTTGAAAACATTGTTTAGATCTAGAGCCATGGATGGAGCTTAGTATCATGGTGCTTGCCTTGCACGTGTGAAACCCAGGGACTGATCCACCGCCCAAGAAGAAAGAAAAGAAAAGAATGAAATAAAAGACATACACGGAGGGAGGGAAGGAGAAAGGGAGTCAGGGAGGGAGAGAGAGAGATGAGAGAGGTTGAGAGAGAGGAGACAGAGAGAAAAAGAGAGAGAAGAGAGACAGAAACAGAAAGAGAGGAGAGAGAGAGTGAAAGAAAGAGTGAGAGAATTATTTATATTACTGGGGGTAGTGGGCTGGAGCAATAGCACAGCAGGTAGGGCATTTCCTTTGCACGTGGCCGACCCGGGTTCGATTCTTCCGTCCCTCTCAGAGAGCCTGGCAAGCTACCCATGGCATATTTGATATCCCAAAATCAGTAACAATGAGTAACACAATGGAGACGTTACTGGTGCCCGCTCGAGCAAATCGATGAACAATGGGACAACAGTGACAGTGACAGTGACTGGAGTTAGTACAAACATACTCTAACCCCAAAACAGAAAGAAAAAGAAAAAATTATACCAAATTTAGTAGACTGGCTTTAAAGCTGTGGATAGAAGTACTTTTTTGTAACTGGGAAATTTCTTTTGGCATCTGGATAGTTCCCTAACCACTTACAAGTCAGAGGAAGCTGTTTCTTTGTGAGTGGGTTACCAGAGAGGACAGGAGTGGGCAGCCTGCCTGACCCCTTACAGGGACAAATGCCAGCACCATACCAGCCTGCCATGAAGAAGGTCCTGAGGGGTGTTTTGTTCCTTCTGGGGTTTCCAGTGACCAGCTGAAAAGTGGCCATGTGCAGATCCTCAATCACTGATGCTGAGTTGAGGGAGGAGAGGAGGGAGGAGAAGGCTGCTGCTTCTGGTGTTTCAGGAGATTTCTTTCTGGAGGATGACAACGTTTCCCCGGCCACCCTACTTCAGTGATTGGAAAATCTGATGGCTGGCTCCAGTGTTTCTTTTTGCAGTGTATTGATTCTCAGACTGGGTAGGGATCCCGGTGTAGCCCTGACTACACCCTTTACATCTACCTGCTCTCTTTGCTTCTCTGTCCCTCGACGTTGGCCGCAAGCACTATGCCTACTCCTGTCTGTTGCTCATCTTTGACTCTCCTCATATCTAGGCAGATAGTAAAAATTCTCTTAAATAATGAGGACAAGGAACAGCTACTCTGAAGAGTTGCTATTTTATTGGTGAATGTGCAAGAATTAGGGAAACTCCGTGATATTAAAGAAAAGGTTCTTTTACACCTACTTAACAGACTCAAAAATTATTGCTAATAAGAACTACTGTATTTTGGGGCTGAGGAGATGGTTCAAAATGCTGGAGCCCAAGCTTTGCATGCAGGAGTCTGTGTTTGATCCCTGGCAACGCCCCTGAGCACCTCTAGGAGAAACCCCTGAGCATCAGATTGGGAGTAATTCCTAAATTCTGCAGGGTCTGGCCCTAAAAACAACAATAACAAAAAGCCCTCAAAACAAAAAATAAAGTATCATATTTCACTGCATAATTATTGCAGATTTCAGGCTTGGTAAAAAAATATGGGGTGCAACAGCTATGGTCAGCATTTAAAATAAAGCTGTATCAGTATTTTAAAAATCAGCATGTGCTGATTATATGGTGGTGGTGACTACGCTATGAAATTGGTTAAGCAATGTTTAGTCTTCATTCATAACTTCCACTTCACTGTGATATTCTCCTTTTGTAAAGGGAATTTCAAAAATTAAATAATTTCTGGTATCTTTTGGTGTTTTATGTTCTCAGAGAGGAATTGCTTGTGGGGTGTAAACACCTCAACATTTGTGTAAGCCCCCAACTTGTAAATTTCAAATATCTTTTAGAATCTAATCATATCAGTGATGTTCATGTTTCAGCCAAAGAATGTGTTTCCATGCTTGTGAGCAATTGGGGGCTTACTCATTCTTGTCAGGGGAAGTTACATGTATTTTAGATGATATACATGTATACATGTAGCTTAAGTATATCATCTAAGTTTTAAGACTTGTGATGATATAATTTGTAATAAACCTGAAAATTATGTAATAAAAGCCTGCCATTGCATTGAACACAGAAGAAACTTAACATTTGTTCCTCTCACTTAAATTCTAAAGTGGAAAATTGAAAAAAATCTTGTCATTTGTAATAATGTGAATGGAATTGAAAGAAATTACACTTCAAAAAATAAATGAAAAAGAGAAAGACAGATACTTGGTGATTTCATTCATATTTGGCATATAAAAAGAAAATCAAAGGAATAGGATCAAACCAAAATGATCTTCTTGTATTCTGACTCAAACTGAGTTCCAGTTTAGGAGTTCCGAGACACTAATAACGTTGAGGATTAGGGGTGGGAGTGAAGGTGAAGGGCAGAGAGTGGTCGAGGGTGCTTGGGTGCTGGGCTGACTCTGGTAACATTTACTAGGTGCAACCAGCACTTCTGAAACACACACAGTGTTGATGAAATCAATGTTTTCTGTGTTAGTACTAGAGTGGTGCACCTGTTTTCACAAGGAAGGAAGGAAGGAATGAAGGAAGGAAGGAAGGAAGGAAGGAAGGAAGGAAGGAAGGAAGGAAGGAAGGAAGGAAGGAAGGAAGGAAGGGAGGGAGGAAGGAAGGGAGGAAGGAAGGGAGGAAGGGAGGAAGGGAGGGAGGGAGAAAGAGAAAGAGAGAGAGAAAAAAAGAAAGAAAGAAAGAAAGAAAGAAAGAAAGAAAGAAAGAAAGAAAGAAGGAAAGGAAGGAAAGAAGGGAGGGAGAAAGAGAAAGAGAAAGAAAGGGAAAAAGAAATAAATAAATAAAGGAAGGAAGGAAGGAAGGAAGAAAGAAAGAAAGAAAGAAAGAAAGAAAGAAAGAAAAAAAGAAAGAAAGAAAGAAAGAGAGAAAGAGAGAGAAAGAAAGAGAAAGAGAGAAAGAAAGAAAAAAGGAAGAAAGAAAAGAGAAGAAGGGAGGAAGGAAGGAAGGGAGGGAGGAAGGAAGGAAGGAAGGAAGGGAGGAAGAAAGAAAGAGAGAAAAAAACTAAAGTCAAAGGAGGAAGACCTCTCCCTAGTGGCTCTGAGGAAACCAAGAAATCATTGATGATACTGAATGATGATACTGATGATAACAGGAGACTGGCAATGTCAAGGATTTGACTCTCACATTTATCCTGTGTTACATATTTATGATTAAAGAGGAAAATTAACCTAAAATGTCTTTAAATGCTTGAGGTCACAGCCAGGAGACAAGCTGAAATCTCCGATGTAACGTACTCCCCAGGCACCCTAGCTGGTGTGGGTTGGCTGGTGTTGCAGTCGGAGGAGCTATTTGGGGCTGACATTTTTGGCACCAGAAGAGGGAACTTAATTTTGGAGCAGAAAGGAGAATTGATCCTGTATCCCAAGACGGGAGTGAGCGGTGAAGGGGAGCTGTGGGGCTAACAGGAATATCATGGCGGTGATGGAGAGATCAGCAGGGTGTGGCCAAGGGGGGCTTCTGATGCTAGTGCTTCTGCGGGATGATCTCTGAATACGCGGCACGGATTACGCAAAGTTCGCAGGCCTTGAGCGCTTGGTCATAGTGCAATTATCGAATAAGGTCTGAGAGGAAGTACAGTGGGTAGGGCACTTACCTTGCTCTCAGCTGACCCAGGTTTAACCCCTGGCACCACAGGTGGTCCCCTGAGCACTGTCAGAAGGCAACTGTGGACACATAGGTAGGAGTTCCGAGACACTGCTGGGTGTAGCCCAAATTGCTTATTTTACCTTCTTAAACCAAATAAGTTTCTACATACTGTAAACAGTCCCTCAGAACACTGTCTCCAGGAGTCTGCTGTCCTTCACAGAGAGCCACTGACAGGGGCTCAAGAGTCCTACCCCGAGATGAGGCTTCTGCCATTGCCATGCTGTGAATTTCTGCCCAGCTCCTTTGCCTGCGGGAGACCTAGTTTCCTCATACAGAAATACTGAAGAGCTGGAGATTTTGGAAAGTCTCTCTAAGCTCTCACATCTACTGAATCTCTAGCTTCTAAGTAAAAACAATGTTAATGGTTTCTCTAAGAAAAAGCAAAAAATACTCTTAGGAGCAAACTAAGTTAGATGGTTCCCCCTAAGGAAAGTAAATCTAAGCACTGAATCACAGTGCTCTGGGGTCCTGCAGACACAGTGTGTTTCTTTCCATTCTTGCCTTTATTCCATGAAGCTTAAACTCATTTCCAAGTTTATTTCGTGCGATGGGGAGAATAGCAAATAAAAAGCATGCAGAAGTTTCATACTTATACATGAATTTGATGAGAAATTGTAAGACAGTTTCCTTGTTTTAAACTATAAAAAATTAAAAGCTAACTTACTCTAGTTTTAACTTTGTCTGCTTCTCCCACCTTAGCCCTCCCTTCAAGGAGAAGCTTTTATCACTGGATCATTTGATAAAAGTCCTGCGTCATTGTGTGACATTGCAAAAAGGATCTGTGTGCCCAGAAACATTCTCACCATTTGCAAGGAATCCAATTTTTGTCTCACTTGCTCTGTAGAAACATTTACCCTAGGGGTGTTTCACTCACTTGAGTGCTTTAAGTTTACAGCAATACACTTATTTCAACGAGACCTTAAATCAATATTTTATGGGATATATTGAGGAGACTCAGTCTCTTTTTGTCTCTGCAGGTGTAGGAATGAGAGCAGGCACTGGCCTGAGAAGATGAGTCTCATTCATGCACAAATGGAGATGTTCTTATTGATCACAGGCTTGTTGGCATAATAATACTTGTGATGAATAATTTACAGAAAGGAAACAAGGCATGTTATGTTTTACAGATTGAGATTTGGGGGTACTTAAATATCTATTTGTGTTAAAGTCCCGTATCTGAAGTAGTCAAGGATAACCACTGGGTTGACCTCTTGACAAGAAAAGCTACCAATAAAAATAAAATTATTTGAATAGCCAGACAAATGGGAGCCACACAAAAGCTCTATTTGCAAATTAGGACATACTAGAGAGGTCTGAAAGGTTTCTCATCCACAAATAAATATGACTCAGTGCATAGGAGATCAAGACAATCCTTGGAAAGGTAGTGTCTCCTTGGTAATTTTTGCAATGTGGTGCTAAAAGATCCCCTGTGAGTTGGAATAACATGAATTTTGTTCAAATTGGAGCCCCAACACTTATCTTTATTACTGTGGTTTTGTACTTTGTGCCTAATTAGATATCAGTTTCTGATCTATAAAATGTTTTATTAATGGCTAATATGTGTTAAGCTACAACTATTGCTGTGGTATTAGTATAGGTTATTAATATGCATTATTTTTAAAAAATTTATTCATTTGGGGACCATAGAGATAGTACAAGGATTAAGGTATTTGTCTTGCACCCAGCAAACCCTGGTTTAGTTGACAGCACCATGAGCTTCAGTCACTACCAGTAGAGATCCCTGAGCACAGAGCCAGGAGAAGTAAGCTCTGAGCACTTCTGGGTGTTATCCCAAAGACAAAATAAATATTTATTTTCCATGCAGCTGACATTTTATATTTTATCAGCCTCAAAATAATCTTAAAAGGGAAGTAACTATAAGTAGCTAGCCCTATATTAATTCTTTAAAGTAGTATTTCTCCTTTTTTCCTTCTTTGTCAAATTGTTTTAACTGTATTTCATGGTCTTTTCATATCAAATTTCCCCCTAACCTAGAAAAAAATCATGCTGGGATTTATTAAGAAATTCACTAACTCTATGAATCAGTTTAGGAAGACATAACACCTCTCTAGGTGAGTTTTCCATTTAAAACATTTTATATAAATTATATACTTATATATTTGTTTTTTTTTCATTTACTTTGGTAATTTTCATTATATGAAACATATTTTGTTAGATATAGGCATTTTATTTGGGGGAGTGATTCTATTTTCTTCTATCCAGCATCTATGTAATTAACTTCCTTTTCTTGCTTTATTGTGCTGACCAAGACTTTTAGTACTATGTTAGATAATAGTGGTGAAAATAGTGATGAAAAACAAAGCCTTGCTTTCTTTCAATTTTTTTTAGAAATAATTTGGTTTTTCATTATTAAGTATAATGCTAACTATAAGATTTTTATAGATTCTCTCCCTCTCCAGGCAGCACCTGACGTGTCCAGGATTTACTCCTGATTTTATGCCCAGGAGGCATCAGGAACTCTATGTAGTCTCTGGGGTGGAACCAGGTCAGCTGTGTGCAAGGCAAATGCCTTAACCCTGACCCATCTACAGCAGCCCATTTAGACCCTCTTTGTTGAGTTCAGTAGTTTTCTATTTCTGGTATACTGACTATTTTTATTATAGATTGATGCTGCATTTTGTGCAATGCTTTTTTGGTATGATGTGATCATACAGTTTTTCATTATTAAATCAGTTAATATCATGAGTCACATTGGCTTCCAAATGTTGAACCAGCAGACCTCATTTGTTCATGTTTCATTATTCTCTTCATACATTGCTAGACTTAATTTTTCAATATTTTATTAAGAATTTGTCATAAAAAGGAATTTGTCATATTTTTTCTTGTTTTGAGATTTAAAAAATAATATTAAAATAATATTAAAATTTCAGCTGATAAAGGCTATTAATTTTCTAATTTGCTCTTACACCCGTCACCAACTTGAAATGAAAAACATTTCAATAGTCTAATTGGTTTCTTGTATATTCTAGGTAGACATTTGTAACTTCTATTGAAAGAAACTTTATTCTCTTGCTTCCTCCCAAATTGACACCTTTTTAACTTGTTTTTTTATTTGTGCAATTTCCAGTGCTTCTCAAATCTTTACAATAATTTAAGTAACTTATAACTTACAAATATAAATTGTACATGACTTTTGTATACAATATTCACAATAAATTAACTTCATTCTTATCTGCATTCCTTGTTTTAATCCTAAAATTTTTCTACATGTACTCCTCTCTCTTTCTCACTCCACTTACCAATATGATGTATAGAACTTGAACTTTGTTTTCATAATCCTTCTTCAAGATGGAATTGACATACAACATTGTATGAGTTTTGAAGTACACAACAGAATGATTTGATGTATGTATCTGTTTCAAAATTTTCATCTCAGTAAGGTCAGTGAAGATCCATAACCTCACAAAGTTACAAATCTTCTCTTTCTTGAGATGAGAGCTTTTTATTTATTTTTATATGTATATTTTTTAATGAATCACCGTGAGGTACAGTTACAGACTTACACACTTTCATGCTTACCTTTCACTCATACAATGATTGCGTACCCACCCCTCCACCAGTGCCCATTCTCTACCACCAATGGTCCTAGCATCCCTCCCAGCACCCCCACCTCATCCCCCTCACCCCTTCCCGCCTCTGTAGCAGAGCATTCTCTCTTGTTCTCTCTCTCCTTTTGGGTGTTGTGGTTTGCAGTAGAGGCATTGAGAGGCCATTATTTGGTCTATAGTCTACAGATGAGAGCTTTTCAGATCTACTCTCTTAGAAACTCCCAAATACGTAACATGATATTAAGTTCTCTCATCAAGCTGCACATTATCTCCCTTAGACTTACTAACATTATATAACTAGAATCTTGTCCTTTTGACCTTCACTCATCTCATACCTCTGGAAACTATGAATCTGTTCTCTGTGTCTATAAGTTCAAAGTATTTTTTTTTCAGATTCCACATTTAAGAACAAACATAAAGTATTTATAATTATCTGAGAACTTTATTTTTAATTAAAATTTACAATAAGTCTTTGGTTTTATGATTATTTACTTTGTATCTTCAATTAATTTTATTCTTAGTTTAATTAATCCCTACCACATTTATATTTATTATCTTCATGAACTGAATTCTTGGTTTATTTCAGGTTGTTAATTTTTCTCTGAGCACTTTTAGGCTAAGTATCATACATATCAAAATGCAGTGTTCTCATTGTCTTTTATCTCTAAATAGTTTATAATTCCATTTTTTTCTTCTCTCCTAGCTCCTGGCAGCCTGATCTTTATACTATCTCCATAGATTTCTTTTAGAAAATACAGTGCATGTTATATAGTTTATTAGATATAGTTGAAATTTATATAGTTGAAATATATATAGTTTAAATATACTTCAAGTTTATTTTAATAAGCTATGTTGCTGAGAATATGTAGCCAACCTTTTCATATGGGACCCTTTCACTTAGTAGCACAAATTTAGGTTTCTTTTGTATCTTTTTTTCCTTTTTGATTTTTGGGTCACACCTGATGGTGTTCAGGAGCTATTTTTGGCTCTGTGCTCAGGAATTACTCCTAATGAAGTTCAAGGGACCATATTCAGTGCTGAGGATGAAATCAAGGTTAGGCACCCAGAAAAGCACCGTACATATATAATACATGTACATATCACTGTCATCACTGTCATCCCGTTGCTCATCAATTTCCTCGAGTGGGCACCAGTAAGGTCTCCATTGTGAGACTTGTGGTTACTGTTTTTGGCATATTGAATACACCACTGTTTTTGGCATATTGAATGCACCACGGGGAGCTTGCCAGGCTCTCCCGTGCGGGCGAGATACTCTAGGTAGCTTGCCAGGCTCTCCAAGAGGGATGGAGGAATTGAACCCGGGTTGGCCGCATGCAAGGCAAATGCCCTACCTGCTGTGCTATAGCTTCAGTCCATGTACATATATATTCTTTTTATCACACAAAATATATTTTCATAGATTACTTAAAATTACAACAAATAACCAATAACTGACTGAAAAATAAAATCTAAAACTGTACACATCATTAAGAAAAATTTTGTATCAGATCACTTTTCAGAATTGTATGATGAGCAATTTTCACCCACAGAAAAGTTTAAGGAATTTTATAGCCAATATCACATACTCACTAAATTTCATAATTAAATTAAACTCTTTGGCTTTTTCATATATATATGCATATATATTATATGTGTATATATATATATGCATTTAATTGCTGACCACAAATTCTTCTTTCATTTTTGAAATCTTTTCTAGCAAGGTACAAACATTAGTTCACTTTGCAACATTAAAAATGACAATCTATTTTGTCTAAATTCCCCCTCTCTCCCCATATATTCTTTTTCTCTCTCTCTATTTTTTTTTTTGGTGCACCCTGTCACATTCTTGTGACAGTACAACAATGCAAAGTGAGTTTTTCTCTAGAGACAAGTTGGCCTGTCCAGCTTGGCTGGCTAACTTGGTGAGTGGTTACATCTCTGAGCCAGACCCACCGATTCATAGACCAGGAGAGGGGCCACTTGCCTTCCCGAGTCCAGCGGGTTGACAATCCTTCCTGCTGTGAGCTCCTGCAGAGCACTGTGGGAAAACTGGTTTTGGGTGGGCATTGTGCTGGGAGCCTTCCTTTGTAGCTCAGTTTCCCCCTTTCTCTACAAGTTCCCCACGCATGCATGTGGGCTTGTGGGCTAAGGACTAGGTGTTATTTATTTCTCTGTTTGAATATGAAGTCATTCCTAGGACATATTAAATGCATAAACCAGTGGCTGAACAAATGAATCACTGCTTGCCTGCTTTGACTAGACAAATCAGTTCAAACTAAGTTTTATGATCATAGGTTTTTGATTAGTAAGTTAAAGTCTCTTGGCTTCAGGGTGCAGGTAATCCCCACAGATGGCATGGTTTTGTCATCTTTACAAAAGGTACGTTGTCACAAGTCAGGTTCCTGCCATGATTTCACATTCAGCACCTCTGGTTCAAGGTGAGTACCGATGTGCTCAAATGAAAATGATCATTTACATCTCAGACTCATGGACAAAATAAATGTCTTCTATACTCTGCTAGTGCCCAGAAATATTTCGGGTTTTTTTGTCTTTTATTTAGACAGTACCATAGCATTATTTAAAATATTGGATTGATTTTAATTTTTCTTATTGTTAGAAACAGAGAGAGCCTGGAGATGGCACAGAAATTAGGAGAACCTGACCCTGGTTCAATCACTGGCAACGTGTGGCCCCCTGGCATGGCTGGGTGTGGGCCTGGTGACTCATGAGCATTACTAGGCTGTCCTGGTATCACAGGGCCCAAGCAGCACCATATCCTCATGCTAGTTGAGTTGTCTGGATGCCTTGGCCAAGTAACACAAGGAATTGCTAAGCACTGTGTTGGAGTACTTTTACTTTGGGGATACAACTCGCAATGGTCAGGAGTTACTCCTGGCTCTGCACAAGAAAGCACTCTTGGTTATGCTTGGCAGACTATATAGGATGCTGGGCATTGAACATGCGTCTGCCACATACAATGCAAAATCCTTACCCACTGTACTGATGCTCTGGCCCCATGCACCTTTTTTTTTCAAAACCAAATAAACAAACAGGGAAAAGAGAGTGTACAGGATTAAAGCTCTTATAGCTGGTCCCAGTCTGACCTTTAGCACCACATAAGACCCCCAGAACCACCAGGGGTGATCCCTGAACTCAGAGGCAGCAGTAAGCCCTGAGAATTGCCGGGTATGGCCAAAAACCAAAAGCAAGCAAGCAACCAACCAATCAAACAGAAAACAAACCAAAGAGAAGCTAGACAGGTATACAAATCAGGACAAAGGAGACACCTGGGTGAAGGATGAAAATGGGCTTGTACCACAAAAGATACAGCGACCAGAATACAAAGACTATCTACAGAATGGGAAAGGATATTCACCCAATACCCATCAGATAAGGGGTTGATATCAAGGGTATATAAAGCACTGGTTGAACTCTACAAGAAGAAAACATCCAACCCCATCAAAAAATGGGGCGAAGAAATGAACAGAAACTTTACCAAGGAAGAGATACGAATGGCCAAAAGGCACATGAAAAAGTGCTCTACATCACTAATCATCAGAGAGATGCAGATCAAAACAACCATGAGATACCACCTCACACCACAGAGGCTAGCACACATCCAAAAGAACAAAAGCAACCGCTGTTGGAGAGGATGTGGGGAGAAAGGGACCCTTCTACACTGCTGGTGGGAATGCCAGCTAGTTCAGCCCTTTTGGAAAACAATATGGACGATTCTCAAAAAACTAGAGGTTGAGCTCCCATTTGACCCAGCAATACCACTGCTGGGAATATATCCCAGAAAAGCCAAAAAGTATAGTCGAAATGACATCTGCACTTATTTGTTCATCGCAGCACTGTTTACAATAGCCAGAATCTGGAAAAAACCCGAGTGCCCTAGAACAGATGACTGGTTGAAGAAACATTGGTACATCTATACAATGGAATACTATGCAGCTGTTAGAAAGAATGAGGTCATGACGTTTGCATATAAGTGGATCAACATGGAAAGTATCATGCTAAGTGAAATGAGTCAGAAAGAGAGAGACAGACATAGAAAGATTGCACTCATCTGTGGAATATAGAATAATAGACTATAAGACTAATGCCCAAGAATAGTAGAAATAAGTACCAGGAGGTTGTCACTATGGCTTGGAGGCTGTTCTCTCATTCTGGGCAACTCAGAGAAGGGAACACCAAGTAAAATGTGGTTGTTGGTCATGTGGGGGAAAGATGATGCGGGCCGAATATAGACTAGAGACAACACAATGGCCACTCAACACCTTTATTGCAAACCACAACACCTAATCAGAGAGAGAGAACAAAAGGGAATTCCCTGCCATAGTGGCAGTGTGGGGTGGGGAGAGACAGGACTGGGGAGGGGGGGAGGGATGTTGGGTTTACTGGTGGTGGAGAATGGGCACTGGTGAAGGGAATGGGTTATCAGACTTTGTAAGGGAGAAACATGAGCACAAAAATGTATAAATCTGTAACTGTACCCTCACGTTGACTCACTAATTAAAAATAAACTATTAATTAAAAAAAAAGAAAATGGGCTTGTAATGCGTACATGTTTATTTTCAATAGAGCACAATTGTGACATATAAAATAAGAAAGTAATGTCACTTTAGTAGCACTGTAGCACTGTCATCCTGTTGTTCATCGATTCGCTTGAGTGGGCACCAGTAACATCTCCATTGAGAGACTTGTGGTTACTCTTTTTGGCATATTGAATACGCCATGGGGAGCTTGCTAGGCTCTGCCATGCGGACAAGATACTCTCAGTAGGTTGTGGTGCTCTCCGAGAGGGACAGAGCAACCAAACCCGGGTTGGCTGCATGCAAGGCAAACACCCTACCTGCTATGCTATCACTCCAGCCCATCACTTCAGTAAATGTGACATATTTGTAATGAAAAATAAGTAAATGTGAAAATAATGTAAAATTAATCTTTTTTCCTCACGGTCAATTTTAGTCTTTGCCTCTCTTTCCTTTGAAAAATATGTTGTTCAATGAGTGATTATATTTCAGATGGTGGTTCAAGAGACATTTGCACTAATAAATACAGAAAAAAGTGTCAAATGGGACTCTAATGAACCGATGAAACAGGATATTCTGGGCATTGGACAATTTACAATTGTGCAATTAACTGGTACTTTTTTTATTTTTGCCTTTAATGGCATATGTTTGAGCGAAAGTTGGAGCAATTGCCTGAAATCACTTAGTTGCACTATCTACACAGTTCCTGGCCATGGTGACATGCTGATTTGGGGCTTATCCCCTTTCATGCTTATCTTGATGAGGTATACAAGAGAGGACCAGAGACCTCAGCCACAAGGCAAGGCCTGCGGGGAGGGGGGGGGGGGTTGGTGCTTTAGTCTTCGCTGTTCAAAACTGGAAGAACTTGAAGGCATTCCTAGTCGTAGGAGCTAGGAGGCCTCTTGTGCCCAATATTTGATTTTGCTCAAATGTGAGAAGGGAAGGAGAAGAAGTGGAGTGTTGAGCAGTCTAGCATTTGCCCTGAGCCCTGTGTACTTTCAGGAGCTGCCCCAGAAGCCCGCCTCTGCCCCGTGGTAGGAGACATTTCCCTAGTACCTTGGGTGCTGGCTCCCCAGGATGCTGCATTTGGGCAATCTGTGTTCATGAGAGCAGATAAATGAGCTTAGAGGCCCCTTTTATCAGCTGCTATGTTCACAGAGTCCAGATGATCTTCAAGGAGCTGCTTAGAGATTTAAAGCATGGGTGTGACAAGGATGCTTTGATTGCAGGGTTCCAGCCCTTTCCCTGCGCCAGTGTTTACATAAACTTTAAAAATCCTGCCACTACTGTTCATCGCCCTCGTTTTTCAGCCTTAATGGCAATTACATTCCAAAGACAAGGCGAGTGTTTCCCTCCTTTCTGTCTGCTGCTAGCCGCTCCCTCAGACAGGGCCCTGGAGTGTTGGAGTCCAGCTCTTGGACCCAGGCAAATGGGCTGGTGGAGATAAGGGAAGCTGCTCTCCCATAGGTTTGAAAATCAGCCCCCTGAAAGCTTTAACTTCTTTGTTATGATCATTCCATACGCAAAGTCCAGGCTTGAAAGTCTTGAACTCTGTTTTTTTATGTGAGAATCAAAATGCAAGAAAGTAGAAGTGCCTTGCTCACTCACTCTGAGGATGGAGACTAACACAGTTCCAAAGCCACTCTCCTCCCTCCATTCCCTTGTTACTTTTTCCTCTCCCACATTTGTACTCTTTGTTCTCTTTTATGGCAGGACTCTGGAAGGGACTGACCCTATTTATTAGTCCAGTATTGCACATCAAGTGATAGGTGGGAGCATGAGTAACAGAGAGTGTGTCCCCGAGTCAAGGACATATGCTTGCTTTGGGCCATTCTAGTACCCATCCCCACCTCTCTCACGTACTGGGAACCCATCAAGCTCACACGTGTGAGTTAGGTGCTGTACTGCTGTTTCCTTATTTCTAAGACGTCCCTACCTTTTTCTTCCTCCATCCATCTTTCCCCCTCCACCATATACTTTGTTATGAGGGCAAAAGAAAAATGAAAGACTTTGTGCATGATGATAAAATTTCAGGGGTCTCTTCTCTCCCTCTTCATAACCATGTCCTGGAAGATGAAGTTGTTGGGCACTACTTGACCAAATCCTGGTTCTGTGCACCCCAGGCAGTTCTCTGATTTCTGCTGAAGCCTGGCCTATGGATGGTTCCCTGGTGGTTCTGCCCCCTGGCTAGTTACTGAACTGAAACTGAGGACTAAGAGACCAGAGCATAGACCCCAGGGCGCAGAAACCCTGGTCTGTTTCGTGGACTCCAGAACAGGGGTCTGGTGGAGCTTTTCTTTTTCCTCAGAGGCCTGGACATTGGCAAACTTCTTTTCTGTTTTCATCCTTCAGCTGCTTCCAGTTGGCTCTGAGCACAGCTCTTGACTTCTCAATATCAAGTTTACTTGGCTATGGAAGAAACTACACAGGAATTAGTTATAGATTCTGGCAGATTTCAATGTGCTTATCTTAAGTAGAAATTTTGGGGTAGAAATTTGCAGGTTTTATTTTATAAAAACAAAGTTAGGTAGTTAACTTTGTAGCATATCCTAGAAATGCCCATGGCAGGGACTGGTGAGAGAGTACAGAGGGAGGGCTAGATGCTAACCTTGTGTGACCAACCCTGGCCAATTCCTGGCACCACATATGGTCCTCTGAGCACTGCCAGGAGTGGTGATCCAGCAGTAAATCCTGAGGCCCACCAGGTGTGATCTAAAACCAAATAAAAATACTTATGGCACTGGGGCTGGAGCAATAGCACAGCGGGTAGGGCATTTGCCTTGCACGCGGCCGACCTGGGTTTGATTCCCAGCATCCCATATGGTCCCTTGAGCACCGCCAGGAGTAATTCCTGAGTGCAGAGCCAGGAGTAGTCCCTGTGCATCGCCAGGTGTGACCCAAAAAAAGCAAAAAAAAAAACTTATGGCACTTCAGAATGACCAACCTTGTACAGCAGGTAGGGTGATTGCCTTGCACGTAACTGCCTGTGGTTTGACCTCAGGCACCCAAAAGGGCCCACTGAGCACCACCAGGAGTGATTCTTGAGTGTAGTGCCAGGAGTAATCTCTGAGTATCATTGGGTATGCCCACCCCCTCAAAAAAAGGGGGAAAATGGCCAATCTAAAGGGAGACATCGTCATGTAGAAGTAGAGGATAAATTGGAAAGAGATAGAAATCTTGGAAATTGGGTTAAAATTGGCCTTACTTTAATAGCTTAAAAATAGGCACAAATAGTACACCTTGCAAGAACATCACAGGCCTCACTAGGAGTTTGAGTTTCACAACAAAGGTACTGGAGCTCGAGGGACTTGAGCTTTAGGTGGCCAAGAACCGTTTCCCCCGCCCCAGCCGACCCACGATGACGGATGGATGAAGGATGGGGGGAATGGAGAAATAGGCCCAGACTTGTTGGTAGTCAGTTTATTTCTCTCTCCTCCTCAGCATAGTCCAATCTCTCCCCTTACAGCACAATCTTAGTCGTAGTTTTGGTCGTAGTCCCAGTCATCACAGTTTCATCATCCGAGTCTCCTCATAGACCTCAAAGTCTTACCCCTCTTACCCCTTATGGCATAGTTATATAGAAATCATGAAGGGTGGGGGGCACATAAGGTGGGGTTGAACATTGCCATAACAAGCAGATGTAAATCCTCTCCTTCAAGGGAAGTTCTAGGGGATTAAGTCAAGGACAAAAATCTCATCTGGGGTTTCAGCACTCCAGATTGCTAGGAGATCCGCTCAAGTCTGGGATTCCATCCAGGGTGTATTGCTTTATCCTTTCCTTAGCTAGTAATCCATTTAAACAGTCAGAGTAAATTTACTTCTTATAATATTTCTAATCTTTTTTTTATGAACATAGTAAGAGATATATTAAGCTTAAAGGTTGGCTCTTCCTGGTAACATCTTGCTATATATCCCAGACTACAGTTCTCAGGTCGGGTTAGACTTCCTAACCCCAGCAAGGTCCTTATTCGGTTACTTCTTTTTGGGTCATGACAGTTTGTCCCATGACCTTGCTCTTAACTTATTATACTTAGTGCTTAGCTTACTCCCTTTCGATGCCAGGGTAGCTTACAACTTGCCCTGGGTCCATCCAGTCCATTTGTCGGGACCCTGATTTTGGAGTGTTAGGAACTAAGGGCAACTGAGACCTAAGTCAAGTGAATGCCAGGAATAAATATTATTTTGAAGTCAATTAACTCTCATGTTACCAAGCATAGCCTGAACTGTCTTCCTGTGTCTATACAAAAAGGCTATGCTAAACCGTAAAGGAAAGTGATATAAAGGAAAGAGAAAAGTGATACAGGATCATTAGTGCTTGACGGAATTGGGTGTGTCTCAGGGGCACTGTTGTGGGAGTAGCTCAATAAACCTAAGCTCCCTGCAGGAGGAGCAAGAACAACCCAGTGTTATCCAACTCTTGTTCATTATTTTCACTAGAAAGTTGTTTCCAGAGAGATGGTCTCAAAAGAAATAAAAAATAACTGAAAACTGTTTTTTCCCTTCTTCCCAATCACAGGTTGCTCAAATAACTTTGACATTGTATCTGGAGCCTGAAAATATTTATGCTTCATCCCAGTAATTCTACTTTGTCTGGTCTAAGAAAATTATCTAGATTATGGAAGAGATTGATGCACAATGATATAGCATTGTTGTAGCATCATTTGTAAGGGCAAAAAATTGGATAAAGTTTTGTAAAAGGCAACACAGGTTTGACTAAATAAATACAATATTAATGTTTCATCTTTTTGACAAAATATTTACAGTAACCTGGTAAAATAGTAATGTACTAAAACAATCATAAAATAGCAGGACATAGAGGGATGGAGAGATAAAATGGTAGGTAGGGAACTTGCCTTGCACGTGGCTGATCTGGGCTTCCTTAGCATCACATATGGTCCCCTGGGTCTGCCAGGAGTGATTCCTCAGTGCAGAGCCAGGAGTAAGCCCTGAAATCCACTGGATGTGACACAAAAATTCAATTCTGTTTGCCACATCACTTAAGAGGTAAACTGAGCAGCAATGCATTCATCACAATCCTGTGTGTATCACAAAATAGATAAAGCAGGTACCTATGCAAGTTAACTAAAGTAGAGGGGGGAAACTTGTCCTAACTTCAGCTTGGGGGTTGTGATCCTTATCTTACCTGTGTTCACCACGCAGCACTGGCAAAGTCTCAGATCTGTGGCCCTCAGACACCCCTGCACCTACTCAGCAAGGGTTCTAGGGTGGGCAGGCCAGCTGCCATGTGCAGGAGTGACCTTCGCTCTCAGTTACTGGGATGAAATGTAAATCACAGGGGATTAAAAAGTAAATTAAGGGTAGGAGAATTAGTACAGCAGATTGGGCACTTGCCTTGCATGCTACCAAACCAGGCTCAATCCCTGCACCCTATATAGTTCCCCAAGCCCAACAGGTGTGGCCCTGAGCACAGAGGTAGGAGTAAGGCATGAGCACCATCAGGTGTGCTCCCCCTAAATATGTCACTGTCACTGTCATCCCGTTGCTCATCGATTTGCTTGTGCGGGCACCAGCAACGTCTCCATTCTGAGACTTGTTACTGTTTTTGGCATATCGAATATGACACGGGTAGCTTGCCAGGCTCTGCCTTGTGGGAGGAATACTCTCGGTAGCTTGCCGGGCTCTCCGAGAGGGGCCGAGAAATCGAACCCAGGTTGGCCGCATGCAAGGCAAATGCCCTACCCTGGTGCTATCGCTCCAGTCCTAAACACATACATAAGTGAAAAACAAATTAATACGTAAAAATTAGACACATATGTTAAAAGAAATATAACCCATTATTTCCTCATGCCCATACCTTTTCTTCTGTGTAATCCTGGTTGGAGGGAAAGAGAAAAAAAAAAGTACATCTAAGAATGATTGTGCATGATTCCTGCCCTAGGCCCCTCAAGCCAATTCTCCCCTCTCTCCCTCCCCTGCCCTCCCCCACGTGTCAGAGCCCCAAAGAGGGTGTATGATGGCCCAGCAGCATCGGACCCAGCCAGCCTCAGAATTGACACATACAGGAGAGAGCAGGATTCTTGTTTGGGATTAGGTTGCCTTTAGCGAAAGGTGTGAGAGCTGATGGGCTCTCTCCAAGCATGACTAAGGGTTTAGGAAGCTATGAATAAACTGTCATGGCCTTCTCAGTAACCAGGGGCTTTGTTTAGAGATGTCTTCAAAATCTGATCCCTTTTGATTGTTGAAATGTCTAACACTTAATGGGGCTTCAGGCTTGAGACTGTCTTATTTGGGTGTGAGAATGGGAGTTAGTTCCTAGATCCTATCTAGTGAGATAGAAGATCCTGTCATGAAATGAAGCATAATTTTTTATGTTCACCTGTCCTGGACACATTTTTTGTTTTATTTTGTTTGACACTAATCAAAATAGGTATATGGTTTTCCAAATTGGCTGGACTAGTCAGCATTTCTACCAACAATGAAGGAGGTTCTTTCTCACTGCATCCGTGCCAGCACTGGTTGTTCTTGTTTTTTTTTTTTTGAGGTATGCCAGTTTCTGTGGTGTGAGATAATGTCTTATTGTTTTGATCTGAATCTCCCTGATGATTAGTGATGAAGAGCATTTTTTCATATGCCTTTTGGCATTCAAATTTCCTCTTTGAGAGGTTTCCGTTCATTTCATTGCCCCATTTTCCTATGAGATTGGATGTTTTTTCTTGTATAGTTCAACCAGTGCCTTGTACATCTTTTATATTAACCCCTTATCAGAAGGGTATTGGGTGAATATCCTTTCCCATTCTGTAGTTATATCTTGGTAACTGTTTCTTTTGAGGTGCAGAAGCTTTTTAGTTTAAGATAGTCCCATTTGTTTATCTTTGTTCCCACTTGCTTGGTCGGTGGTGTTTCATCTTTGAAGATACCTTTAGCTTCAATATTTTGGAGGCTTTTGCCTACCTTTTCTTCCATGTACCTTATGGATTCGGGTCTGATGTTGAGGTATTTAATCCATGACTTTTGTGCATAGTGTTAAATAGAGGTCTGAGCCCATTATTTTACACTTAGCCGTCCAGTTTTTCCAGCACCATTTGTTAAAGAGGTTTTCCTTGTTCCATTTCAATTTCTTTCTCTCTTATCAAATATTAAAAGATCATATATATTTGAGAGTGTGTGTCAGGATATCCAACCCTATTCCATTGGTTTGCAGGTTTGTCTTTATTTCAACACTATGCTGTTTTAATTACTATGGCTTTGTAGTACAGTTTGAGGTTGGGGAAGGTGATGCCTCCCATCTTCTTTTTTCCCAATAATTCCTTTAGGTATTTGTGGGGGTTTATTGTTCCATATGAATTTCAGGATTGTTTGATATATTTCTTTGAAAAATGTCATGGGTATCCTTATAGGGACCACATTGAATCTGTACAATGCTTTGGGAAATATTGCCATTTTGACAATAAGCAGTGGATATGTCTTCATTTCCTTACAACTTCTTTTATTTCTTGAAGCAGCATTTTGTAGTTTTCTTTGTATAGGTCCTTTACCTCCTTAGTTAAGCTCATCTGAGGTACTTGAGTTTTTGAGGCATGATTGTGAATGGGATTGTTTTTTTCATATTACTTCCTTCTCTTTCATTATTTGTACATAAGAAAGTCATAGAATTTTGGGTATTGATTTTGTAACTTGAGACTTTAACTATACAAATCTATTGTTTCTAGGAGTTTCTTAGTAGATGTCTTAGGGTTCTCTAAATATAGTATCAAGTCATCTGTAAATAGTGAAAGCTTGACTCCTTCCTATCTGGATGCCCTTAATATCTTTTTCTTTTCTAACTGCTATGGCAAGTATTTTCAGTACTATATTGAATAGAAGTGGTGAGGGAGGGTATCTTTTTCATGTCGCTGATCTTAGAGGGAAGCTTTTAGTTTTTCCCTATTGAGAATAATGCTTTGTTTGTTTGGGCTGGAGCAGTAGCACAGCGGTTGGGCGTTCACCTTTCAAGTGGCCAACCTGAGTTCAATTTCTGCCCCTCTCGGAGAGCACAGCAAGCTACCAAGAGTATCAAGCCCACGCGGCAGAGCCTGGCAAGCTACCCATGCGTATTGGATATGCCAAAAACAATAACAATAAAGTCTCTCAATGAGAGACGTTACTGGTGCCTGCTCGAACAAATCGATGAGCAACGGGATGACAGTGACAGTGAGAATAATGTTTGCCATGGGCTTGGGGGTAGATGGATTTCACTATATTGAGGAACGTTCCTTCAACTCCCAGTTTGTTGAAACTTCATCATAAGTGGGTGCTGAATCTTGTCAAATGCTTTCTCTACATCTATTGATATGACCATATCATTTTTATCTTTTCTTTTATTGATATGATGAATTATGTTGATTGACTTGCAAATGTTAAACCATCCTTACATCCCCGGGATGAATTGCACTTGGTCATGATGTATGATCTTCTTGATGAGCATTGAATTCTATTTGTTTCCATCCCAAGCTCCAATCCCTGTCCCAAAACACAACCGAAATAGTATATTTCATATTGTCTGTTATGAAGAACTGCTGAACATGCTTACAAAAAAGTGTTTATATAGGAAACAGTGTGAAGATTGTTCTATTTTCGCAGGAGCCATTAAAACATCCTATAGGATATAATTAACATGTTGTTAAAGTTGGGTAATGTGAGCTTTGGACTGGTGTCCATCACACATTCCCATCACCATTATTTTGAATTTCCCACCACCACTCAAAGTTGCGAACAGGCAGATGCTAGATAATTTATTTGTATTGCCTGCTATGAATAACATAGGGTCTGGAGAAATCTCTGCAGCAAGCTGCTAGGTTCTGAGATTCTTTTGTGTGTCTCTGGATCAAGGCCTTTGAAGGAGCTTAAATAGTCGCTGGAGGTAGCTTGTGGGTGTGACCTCCAGGGTCCCATGGGGATGGGGGATGAGAAGGACCGGGCCATCCCCTATCCCTTGAGTCCTGGAGTTTGGCGTCACTAAACCCGAGTTACCTGCACTTCTCACTGGGTTCTGGGGACAGGTGGAGGGACGACGCCTGCTCCCGTCTGAGGCACCCTGGTGAAAATTGCCTGGTGCAAAGACCAGAGGCATCTCTGCAGTGAGCTGCTTGGTTCCAAGATTCTTTTGCGTGTCTCTCTTATATGCTCCAGGCCTCTTTCCACACGCTCAGGCCGAGCCTCACGCATGAGTGAACATGTTCCTGGACACATCATCATAGAGGGAAATAAATATGCATGCCTCTTGGAGAGCTTGGCAAGCTACCGAGAGTATCCCACCTGCACGGAAGAGCCTGGCAAGCCCCTGCCCTGTGGTGTATTCAATATGCCAAATACAGTAACAATAACAGGTCTCATTCCCTTGACCCTGAAAAGAGCCTCCAAACGTTGGGAAAAAACAAGTAAGGAGAGGCTGCTAAAATCTCAGGGCTGGGATGAATGGAGACGTTACTGGGGCTCGCTCAAGTAACTTGATGAACAACAGGAAGACAGACAGTGACAGTGAATGTGAGCTTTGGTATATATATCTGAAAATATGTATATATGCACATATATATATATATATATATGATTTGTTGCCTACCATCTGAACCCCATCAAATGTGGTGTGGTAATTATGGAGAATGGGTAGGAAGTGTTTCATGATGTGTCATGTAGTTGCAAAAGCAGCTGCGTGGTACAGGAAAATGTCTACTCATACGTAAGGCTCAGCCTGAGTGCATAGGGAGCGGCCTTTAGTGTGGCGGCTGTTGGGTTGTGGGAGTTTATGGTTCCCAGGGCTGGGTCCCTTGGGGCAGACAGGGCTCTCACCTGCCCCCCGCTGGGGTGCCCCATGTGAAACAGCCTGGAGTGGAGTCTGGTGGCATGGTTATGGGGGCCTCGTGTTATGCTCCCTGTCGGGAAAAGCATCCGTGGGATCTGGACGGTGGCTGGTCACAAGATTATCTGGCACCAGCAGGAGGTGGCTTATGGGTGTGAACCCTGGGTCACCAGAGACTGGGGAAAGCAGGGAGAGGATCTCTGCTTCTGATTCCATTGAACCCAGAGTCCAAGATCACAAAGTTACACATTACCTGGGTTCCACAGGACTTCACTGATGCATGAAGCTCAGCCTGAGCTCGCGGGGAGCGGCCTTGAGTGTGGCAGCAGTCGAGTTGTGGAGGTTTTTGGCTGCTGGGGCTGGGTCCCTTGTGGCAGGGAGGGCTCTCACCCCTCCCCCTCTGGGTCACCCCATGTGAAACAGCCTGGCATGGAGTCCAGTGGCATGGCTATGGGGGCCTCATGTTATGCTCCCTTTCAGGAGAAACAGCCTAGCAATCTGGACGGTGGCCGATCTCAACATCACTTTCTTTTAAATTCTATTCTGAATGTTAACTTTATTTTATTATTTTGTTATTATTTTCCGTTTTTTTGATTCATCGTGAGATACAGTTACAAAGCTTTCATGTTTGAGCTTCAGTCATACAATCATCAAACACCCATCCCTTCACCAGTGCACATTTTCCACCACCAAAATCCCCAGTATTGCAGCCCTCCCCCACCCCCGTTCCAACCCTTCTCCTACCTGTGATGAGCTTATATAACTGAGCCGGAGGTGGATTGTGGGTGTGTCTTTAATTTCTTGGTAAGCTTGGTCCCAAGTTGTTGGGGTCCAGTCAAAGGCACAGCGGCAATTTTGGGGTATCAGGAAGCCTGAAGGCACCATCAGGCTGTTGATGTACTATCCCCACAGGTACAGGTTGACCTGCTGGCGGCACCGTATGCCCTCCTATAACATTTTTAACAAATAAAAACATCAAAAATTTTGGATGTTGGGGCCATACATAATACAGAGGGAAGACCCTTGTCTTGACAGGATAAACCTGGGTTTGATCCCTGGCCCCATATATGGTCCCCTGAGTACCACCAGGAGTGATCCATGAGAACAGAACCAGGTTTTTCCCAGAAAGAATAAACCCTGAGCACTGCCAGTTTTCACCTCCCCCCAGCCCCCAAAGTTGGGTGCTTTCCAAAAAAAAAAAGACTCTAAATGTGTAAAGTACATGCAGAATCCTTTAAAGTCCAGAATACTTTAAAACAATATACATATCTATATGTGTATATAGATATATAATTAGTGTATGTATTGTTTCCCCAGTCCCCTAAATGCCAACAATGGAACTCAGGGCCTCATACCTGCAAGAAAAGTGTTCTACTGCTTAGCTATGTTCCTGATCCCTATAATTTTTAAACTTTGCTATTGTTTTAAATAAGATGAATAGGAGTTGGAGAGATAGTACATTGGTAGGGCACTTGCCTTACATGTGACCTACCTTAGTTTGATTCCCTGTAGCCCATATTAACCTCTAAGTTCAGTTAGGAGTGATCCCTGAACACAAGGAAGCCCTGAGCACCACTGGGTTTGCTCCCCTCAAAGAAAAACAAAAAGAAATTTAGAAATATTAAATTTGTATCACTGTATCACTGTCATCCCGTTGCTCATTGATTTGCTTGAGCGGGCACCAGTAATTTCTTCATTGTGAGACTTATTGTTACTGTTTTTGGCATATTGAATATGCCTCAGGTAGCTTGCCAGGCTCTGCCATGCAGGAGAGATACTCTCAGTAGTTTGCCGGGCTCTCCAAGAGGGGTGAAGGAATCGAACCTGGGTCAGCCATATGCAAGGCAAACGCCCTACCAGCTGTGCTATTGCTCTAGCCCATTAAATTTGTAAGTATTAAGTTATGTATATGGTTTAAGAAGCAGATATATAGAGGTGCCTGACTTACAATGAAGAGTTCAGAACAATCTTTTCACTGAAAGTAGGGAGAAATATGGTACACAATAGTAATAGTTGAAGTCTTCGGTGGAGATCTACACAGCTAAACACTTAAAGAAGGGTTGAACTGTTGACTGCGAATTTCCTGAAGTAAGGCCCCAGTCCCCCTAGGAACCATTCAGGAGGTCACCCTTCAGTTTTGTTTGTTTGGGGGCCTAGTCACTAGGTTTAGGGCTTACTCCTAGCTCTGTGCTCAGGGATGAGTTCTGGCTGGGATCAGAGGTCAAACCTTATGGGATGCCAGAGATCAACCCAGTTTTTTACAGCTATAGTATCTCTCCAGCCACTAAAATTATTTAGAAAGAAAAATATGTTTTCAGCTGGGCATAAGTGCCTGCTGGCTTGAACTTTGTGTGAGAGCAAATATATTTACCATTTTATCTATGGTACGTTCACAAGGTTTACAGTCTCACTTGCTAACTTATTTGTGTTCTTAAAGTCCAGAGTCCATGGTTCTACAACTTACCTGCATTTGGCTTCCTGCAGTTTCCCCATGACTGATTTTCCTCTGCTCTGCTCCAAAACAAAAGCCTTTGCATCACTTTCCATCCTCCAGAAAAAAATTAAACAGCTTCTCTCATAATGCTTTCCTCCTATTCACTTACTGTAGGTTTAAACCTTTTGTTGCTTTTCCATAATCATGCTGAGGGTTCAGGAATTGGGGGAGTTAGAACAGATGTTTAATTTTCATCTGTCAGATGTACTCCTTAATGTACTTAAGGGGAATCTCTTAAATTCTAGGGAAGATGTTTGCTGTCTGGAAAAATAAACTGAATTTGTATAGAAACAGAGAATTGTAGAAGACAGATATTATTTACAGAGGATACATCAGAGTGGTAGTGTGATGCATGAGCATGTAGGGTTTTCAGAATGCTGTGTGCCACCAGAGTCTCAGTTCCAGGAGGAGGGCACAGAACATGTGTCTGGAAAGGTGATCTGGCTTGGGGCTTTTAGCTCTGGATGGGAAATTTGGCTGTTGTGTGCAGATGAGAAAAGTGATGAAATCAGTGATTTAAAAAGATTCATTTGGCAGAGCACAAAATGTGCTTTGAAGTGATGTTGACTGGGGGCAGAGAGCCAGTTAGAAACAGCCACAACTGGCCATTTGTGAAATGAGGGACATTGGCAGGAAGGATGGAAGTGTAGGGAGAGATGCAAGCAAATTACAAATAAGAATCTAGAGTACTTCGTAACTGACTAGAAGTTGAAGATTAGATGAATGTAACTTTTCAGAAATGAATAACTAAGAATTCCTAGGTAACTAACTATGAAGAATTGCAGGCATTGACAAAGTGGAAAAACGTTGTTTGGCATATAAATATTTTTTTCCATTCAGCAAGATGTTTTATGGCAGTGATCTTTAGTGGCCACCCAATATCCCATCGCCCCTTATTTCTTATGAGAAAAGCCTTGTTTTTATTTAGTACAAAAAGGTTTACTTCTATTTATTTATTTGTTTATATTTGGGGGCCATGCCCAGCTGTGCTCTGGGTTTGCTATTGGCTCTGTGCTCAAGGATCACTCCTGGCAGGACTCTTAGAATCACAGATGTGCTGGAGATTGAGCTCAGGTTGACTGCATGCAAGGAAGCACCTTACTTGCTGTACTTACTATCTCTTTGGGCCAGAAATGTGTTGATTTAAAAGACCTCAGATTCCAAGTTTTCGGAAGCCAAAAAAGGGGCATGTGGAAACAGAGATGAGCAATGCAGAAGCCTTGTGTAGGGCAGTTTGCTTAAAGCTCAGCGTGGGTCCTGCTGGCAGGTTTTCCCTGCTGGTCTTGCTGCTGAGAATGCAAGTAGAGCTGCTGTCACCTGCGTGGACCTGAAAAGATCCTGAAAACAGTGTCCATCTTCTCAGGTTGTGAGGCCTGGGCCCCCAGGGCCATGCCACAGCCCTAGTTGGTTTTGAGACACTCTGCTATTGCTGCTCTGGGCTGCTGGGCTAAGGAGAGAAGTGGCTCCTTTGAGAGGCTTTTACATGCAGAATGAAACAGTTCCACTGTGAGAGACGTTGGGTATTTGCCCCGTTTCAGATAAGGACCTGGGCTTCAGGAATCCTGGGTGAAGCTGCGTGTTTTAGCAGTAGAGTAAATTGCTCTAGTAGAATAAACATCAAAATTCCACCACCAGAACATTAGCCCATTGGACTGCCGGGCACGCTTTAAGCACCTGCCCTACACAGCCAACTGACCGCTGTCTGGAGAGAACTCAAGAACTAAGCCAGAATAGCCATGGAGTACCACTTGGTGTGGCCCAAAAAATTGAAAAAAAAAACACCCTTAAATTACTTAACAAGGCATGTAAAATGCATGTGATCAATCTAGTGCTTATCTCTCACCTCTAACCATTTAAATTGCACTTTTGAAAACTGTTCTCTCTCCCTAAAAAACTCACTTGCTCTTATCCTCTGGGGAGCTCTTGCTGATTCTTTTAAATGCACTGGAAGTGCTTCTGCCTGTAGATATTTTCCTAAATGTCAGACAGAGGTTTTCCTTGCTGGGGACTCAGCCCGTTCCATGTCGCCCCTTCTCCAGACAATGGGACCACTGATGATAAACAGTCCTTATCTGCCTGTCTTCCCCTGTAAAGATCAGCTTATTAAGGGGTGATACCTTTCCATCTGTGCAATCTAGAAGTTAGATCACTGGCTCACGAAAGGCCATGTTTATTGACTGCCTGAATGAATCGAAGAAGGCAATCAGGTTGAAGGGTGCCTTTGTGGACACGGAGTAAGTATCATGTAAGGAGATTATTCTCAGTATGCTCCCAAGTCTGGAAAACATGGGAGCAGATCTCTAGAGGGTAATTTTCAAGCTGATATGGAGAGTCTCCTGCCCGCATGCCTGGCTGTCTTCCCCGGGGCCCCTCAGAGGGGATGGGCTCCAGCTTCCCTCCCCACCCCGAGCAGAGCTCCTGGCAGCCAAAGACCACCAGAACCTAGCTACAGCCATGCTCGAGGCCCCTCTCCACACGTTTGGACAGGCCTCATGCATGAAGGTACCGGCACAGGAACCCAGGTGTGTGTAATCCCATCAACAGCCAACATCCAGAGACTTAAAAGCAAGCTCCCAGAAGCGATATCTTGTAGCCTACTTACTTCTCCCTCTGGGAGAAACTGCCAAGCTTCTGAGAGTTTCCTGCCCACATGGGATAGCCTCACAAGCTTCCCATGGTGTATTCATATGCTAAATCCAGTAACAAGCTGGATCCCATTCCCCTGACCCTGAAAGAGCCTCCAGTGCGACATCCAGTGCTGAGTCCAGAGAGACTTCTAAGATCTCAGGGAAAGGGCGAATGGAGAGGTTACTGAGCCGGCTTGAGAAATCGATGATTAACAGGACTTCATGATCGTGATCGTGATTGTGATGGAGATTTCAAGTTGAAGTGGAGATTCTTCAATCCCTTTTTTAAAAAATCATTTTTATTATTAATTAAAAATTCTTGTCATCATTGTGATTTGCAATACTGTTCACGATAGGATTTCAGGCATATAATGTTCCAGTGCGGCACCCTCCACTTTCCTCCACCATTGCATCAGGATCCCCTTTTCAGCTCCCCCGCCTTGTCTTCCCACCATTATATTCTCAGTTTTCAGATTCAGTTTTCTTTGGCCACTTGTTATTCCCCTCCTAAGTTGCTTTATATTGCATATGTAAGAGAAATTATTCTCTATCTATTCCTCACCTTTCTGCTGACTTCATCGAGCATGATATTCGTTAGTTCCATCCACCTTCTAACAAATGGAATGTTTTTTTTTTTTTTTTGCTTTTTGGGTCACACCCAGCGATGCTCAGGGGTCACTCCTGGTTTTGCACTCAGGAATTACTCCTGGCAGTGCTTGGGGGACCATATGGGATGCTGGGGATCGAACCCAGGTCGGCCGCGTGCAAGGCAAACGCCCTTCGCTGTGCTATCGCTCCAGCCCCCAAATGGAATGGTTTTATTCTTTCTCACAGTTGAGTAGTATGCCGTTGTGTATGAGTACCACAGTTTCTTTATCTACTCAACTGCTCCTGGGCAATTGGGTTGTTTTCACTTTTGGTTACTGTGAATAGTGCTATAATAAACATAAATAATAAGTATAAGAGTACAAATGTATCTTCTCTTCTTTTTTTCTTCTTCTTGGAGCTCTGCTTGGGGTTTACTCCTTGCTCTGTACTCAGGGATCACTCCTGACAGAGCTTAAGGGACCATATGAAGTGTCAAGGATCAAATCTGGATCTGTTGCATATAAGGTAAGTACCTTACTTGCCGTACTATTGCTCCAGCCTGCAAATGTTTTTTCTTAATGGAGTTTTTGGAACCTTGGGATAAATGCCTGAGAGTGGAATTTCTGGATCATCTGGAATCTCAATTTCTAGTTTTTCAAAAAGTGTCCATATTGTTTTCCATAAAGGATAGACCAGTTGACAAGCACACCAGTGGTGAATGAGGGTGTCTTTTCCCCCACACCCATGCCAACACTGGTTGTTTTTTCTTTTTGATGGCTGCTCATTTTCTCACCATTGTTTTGATTTGCATTTCCCTGATGATAAGCAATGCAGAACATTTTTTCATATACCTGTTGGCCATTTGTATGTATTCTCTGATAAAGATTTTGTTAATTTCTTCACATTTTTGGGTGGTATTGATCAAATACCTATTTTCTATCTGTTTGTCTTTGAGAAAATCTCTGTTCATTTCTTCTCATTTTTTTTGGTTGGGTTGATTTTTTTCTTTTCTTGTCAAGATTTACCAGTACCTTATATATCTTGGGTAACCATTTGTGAGCAAATATTTTCTCCCAGTCTTTGGGAGTGTCGTTTTTATTCTGGCCATTGTTTCTTTTGCAGTGCAGGAGCTACTTAATTTGATGTATTCCCATCACTCTCGACTCTCATTTCAAAGCTCCTGCCTCTCAAGAAGACTGTGGCCTTTTTCCAATTCAAAATAATGACATTTTGCTTGGGAATGTGACTGAAAAGATCATAAAGGGAGATCTGATTCTTGCTTTAATCCTTTCAAGAAATTGAATCAGTTCTGACACAGCATCCTTTTTCAAGGTTTGGAAAACTTTGAATCCATTTTAAACTAGATTGTGATCGACAACCCCACGGGAACATTAGCAAACAGTTAAATACTAATTAGCCAAGTCTTTGCTAATCTCTCAGCTGTCAAAGGCAGAGATAGAGACAAAAACTTCAATTAAACCTTAGTTGCTCCCTGAGGAGGGGAGGTCAGAGGGGAGTGTTCAGTCAACTGTGAGGTTATGTGAGCAGTGTTCCAATGAATAATCATAAAAAATTCAAATGTCCCTTTACTCGTTTAAAATTAAATCATTTTGACATAAAAATCTCTTTCTCTGTCATTTAGTTTTCCCCAAACTCCCCATCATTTAAATGTTCCCCCTGATTTTTAGGATAAAGTTCAAAACCTATCCCTTGACATTGCCCCCATTAATTCCTGTTGTATTTGTCACTTCCTCCTCCCCCTCTTCCTCCTACTTAAAAGTTGAAGTGGGCTTTGGGTATATAAAGTTTGGAGAGAGAGTAGCAAGGAACTAGATAGAGACACTGTGAGTGTAAATGCTGATGGTGGTGATGGTCAGACTGAGATAAGGGTGTATCCTGAAAACTCAAATTGGTCTTAGCAAAATGCTTACAACTCACCTTCTGTGGATTGGTCCACTCTATTAAATTTCACTATCTTCCAAAATTTCTCATTTTTCAAATTTGAGCAAATGTAACCAAAGATAACAGTTCAGTTGAAACCATGACAACCATCTATCCACCAAATATTTCATGACTGTTAGAGACATATACTTTTTTTACTTCATGGTATATAGGTAGTGAGTGAGAGGGCAGTGTTCAAAATTTCTAAATGTTTCTCACAGGTATTTAGAAATCTCCGAGTATCTAGAATTACCAATTTAAAAGATATTAATATAAAGGATTGAAATGGAAATACTACAGTTATATGTCCTGTGAACCATTTTTGTAGTGTAAACTAGAAGGAATCTTGTTTTTAATATGGGTTCTTGAACCTCCAACCCAGAACTCGTGATTTGAAAACCTGGGATTGAAGTCCCAGAAGCTGTACTTAAATCTTTTCATAGAAATGTAGCACTGTAGCACTGTCGTCCACTGTTCATCGATTTGCTCAAGCGGGCACCAGTAATGTCTCCATTGTGAGACTTGTTGTTACTGGTTTTGGCATATAGAATATGTCATGGGTAGCTTGCCAGGCTCTGCCGCACAGAAATGCACTTTATTTATTATTTATTTTACTTTTATTTTGCTTTTTGGGTATTCCTGGCGATGCACAGGGGTTACTCCTGGCTCATGCACTCAGAAATTACTTCTGGCAGTGCTCGGGGGACAATGTGGGATGCTGGGAATCGAACCCAGGTCGGCCGCGTGCAAGGCAAACACCCTACCCTCTGTGCTATCACTCCAGCCCCCAGAAATGTACTTGACTATTTGAACAGCACTACCATAAAATGTATATAGGTTCATGTTTGATTATAAATTGCAACTTATAGATACGTTATAATTACCTATATTCCTGAATTCTAATAATTGAATAGGTAATTTTTTGGGTTTTCCTAAAATGTCACATCATTAAAAGTAGTTTTTCCACCTTTTTTCAATTTTTATTTTTTATTACTTCTTTTCTTTCTCTTATTTCATTGAAAATTGGGGTTGACAAATAATGGCCCACAATCCTAATCAGTTTAGTAGTTTTTGCATGAGCTAAGAACGAATTTCACATTTCAAAATGCTTGTTATGGTGATGATATAGTACATACATCTCTTACATATTACCTCCTGTAAACAATGTGTTCTTTTACTGAAAGCAACATATAACTCCGGCTGTAGACTCAGAAATGCACCATCCAGATGCCTTCTGAAGAAAAAGAAATGCTGATCCCTACAGCGGCGAGAGAAAAGTCTAAGTGTGGGTAGCAGGGCATTTGAGTGCCACTCTTCCCAGGCCAGGCCAGCGACAGTGAAGCAGCTCTCCAGGAGAAAGCAGAAGCTGGCAGACCTGTGATGGGGAACCTGTTTGAGCCTGAGGGACCATCTGTGGGCATGCATGCTCTAGAGTCACCTCTGGGCCAGCCTGACATTCAAAAGACTAAGCGTGTCAATTGCATTTCTGTACACCCAATCACCTCTTCACTCCTAAGGCAGCTTGAACCCTGAGCCCTTCTTGGCATCTGCTTCCAGAGTCCATAACAACATCTGGTAGGGCAAACACTGGCATGGCCACAAAGTCTAAATTAGAGTACCAAATTGCTTTCCTAGAAAGACAGAGGAAGGGCTTATCAGCGTCGTGACTACTTTGGGCAGACATATCATTGTTTTAAAGATTCTTCTTTCAGTGGGGCTGGAGCACAGCGGGTAGGGCGTTTGCCTTGCACGCGGCCTACCCGGGTTCGATTCCCAGCATCCCATATGGTCCCCTGAGCACCGCCGGGGGTGGTTCCTGAGTGCAGAGCCAGGAGTAATCCCTGTGCATCGCCAGGTGTGACCCAAAAAGCAAAAAAAAAAAAAAAAAATTAAAATAAAGATTCTTCTTTCAGTGAAGACAATAGTTTGTGGTTTTCAAGGAATCTAACTATTTCATCTAAGCTGTTGAATTTTTATTACTAAGGCTATTAGACTATTCCCATATATTCATTTGATGGTTCTAGGGTCTGTATTGATAGTACCTCTTTCATTTCTGATGTTAATTTTAGTGTCTTTATTATTCCTTTGTCAGTGTGCTATAGATGCACCAGCATAGTTTCTCAAAGAGTCAGCTTTTAATTTTGCTGACATTCTCTTCTTTCTTTCTAATTTCAGTGATATTGCTCTTGTCTCTATTGTCTGTTTCCTCTAATTGGACATCTCTGTTTTAGTGGTTATGCTACCACATCTCAGCACTTCATTTCGGTACTTTCAATTCTTCAGTGGTCGTTACATGTCTTTGACCAATGATTTCCAAGGAAAATATATATTTCATTAAATTTTTTAATTCCTTCATGTTTAAAATTTTTTTGCTATTGGTCACATATAAAAGTAAACTTAGCTAAGTCTAAATATTATAAATTAGTATTTTTCATGGACTGGAGCAATAGCACAGCAGTTGGACGTTCGCCTTTCCACGAGGCCGACCAGAGTTCGATTCTTTCGCCCCTCTCGGAGAGCCCGGCAAGCTACTGAGAGTATTGAGCCCGTGCGGCAGAGCCTGGCAAGCTACCCATGCATATTGGATATGCCAAAAACAGTAACAATAAGTCTCTCAATGAGAGACGTTACTGGTGCCAGCTCAAACAAATCAATGAGCAACAGGATGACAGTGACAGTGAATATTTTTCACATATATATATATCTATCGTATATATATGTATATATATACATATATACACACACACACACATATATATATATCGAAGAGCCCGGCAAGCTACCGAGAGTATCCCGTCTGCACGGCAGAGCCTGGAGAGCTCCCCATGGCATATTCTATATGCCAAAAACATTAACAATAACAGGTCTCATTCCTCTGACCCTGAAAGAGCCCCCAATCATTGGGAAAGGCGAGTAAGGAGAGACTGCTAAAATCTCAGGGCTGGGACGAATGGAGACGTCACTGGCGCCCACTCGAGTAAATCGATGAACAATGGGATGACAGTAATACAGTGTGAGTTTTCTTCAAAATCCACAAATATTGCTTTACTGTCATCTATAATTTTGTATAGAAAGGTTCTGAGACTACACTGCTTCGTGTTCTAGCATAACTTTTCTGATTATGTACCCAGTCTGGCCTTTCCATTGTAAATACCACCATCTGAATGGTGATTGTCCTTTTCTATTCTTTTTGTCTATTGATTGCCCTTGCTTTTCATTGTGCTTCATTCTTTATTTTTCTATTGTCTGAAATATCTTCTTAATATTTTATCTTTATCTCATTCTCTTGATTTTACATGTTCAAAATAAATCTCCTCTTATTTATTGAGATTATTTCCTCTTGTACTCTTTTTAATATGCCAGTTTTTTCCTGAACTTTTATTTTTTAATTTGTTTTTATTTTAATTTTTTGATTTTTGGATCACACCCAGCGATGCTCGGGGGTTTCTCTTGGCTCTGCCCTCAAAAATTACTCCTGGCAGTGCTTGAGGGGTCAGATTATATGAGATACCGGGATCAAACTCTGGTTGGCCGTGTGCAGAGCAAATGCCCTACTCACTGTATTATTGTTCCATCCCCTTCCTGAACTTTTATACAGAATCTGGCAGTAGTTTATGCTTTTCTTCTGAGTCTTTATTATAATAATGTTTTTTCCCTTTGTTTTACAGCTATTAACAAAAATTAACATTGGGAGCTGGTAACTAGTCCAGAGGGCTGGGTGAATCCACTGCATGTGGAGCCCTGGGTTCAATCTGGCAGTGCATATTCCCCCAGAACCTCTGGGGAAGCCTTAAGAACTGAGCTGGGGAGCAATGCTGGGTATGCGCCCAGGCCCCTAAAAACTAACGTGGGCTGGTTTTCTTCTCTTTACTTGGTGATTGCCTAGAATAGAGCCTGAGATACACTAGGAGTTCAATGGCATTTTAAAAACAAATGGTGCGGAGCAATACCACTTTGGGAATATACCTCAGGTGGGCAAAAGAAGCACAGTAGAAATGACATCTGTACTTGTATGTTCATTGCAGCACTGTTCACAATACCCAGAATCTGGAAACAACCCAAGTGCCCGAGAACAAATGACAGGTTAAAGAAACTAAGGTACATCTACACAATGGAATACTACGCAACTATTAGAAAAGATGAAGTTATGAAATTTGCTTATAAGTGGATGGACATGGAGAGTATCATGTTAAGTAAAATGAGTGAGAAAGAGAGGGACAGATGTAGAATGACTGTACTCATTTGTGGGATATAAAATAGCATAATATGAGAGTAACACCCAAAGAGAGTAGAGATAAGGGCCAGGAGGATTGTTCCACAGCTGGAAGCCTGCCTTAGGTGCTGGGTAAGAAGGTAGTTGGGATAGAGAAGGGACCACTAAGTCAATGATGGTTTTGGAGGGACCTCTTGGGATGTGTGCTGAAAGTAGACAAAGAACCAAACATAATGGCCTTTCAGTATCTGTATTGCAAACCACAATTTCCAAAATGAGAGTCTAAAAAAAAGTGCCTGCCACAGAGGCAGGGCGTGGGGTGGGGTGGGGGTGGCAGGAAGGATACTGGGGACATTGCTGGTGGAAAATGAATACTGGTGGAGGGATGGGTGTTTAATCATTGTATGACTGAAACTCAATCATGAAAGCTTTGTAACTGTATTTCATGGTGATTCAATTTAAAAATAAATAAAAATATCAAATCATAAAAAACACATATAAATAAATGGTGAGGAAAATTAAATCCTTCTAGATACTGATTCTTTGAACTATTTTTGCCTGCTTTTACCCTGATTCATATTTCAGATCTACTGGTGTGCAGTTTTCAATCTAATTCCTACACTTTCAATTAATGTTTCTCCTTATGGGGCTGGAGAGATAGAGCAGCGGGTAGCGTTCTATTGCTTGCCTTGCAGGCAGCCCTCCAAGGCTCAATTGCCAGTTCCCCGTATGGCCCCCAGAATCCTTCAGGAGTGATCCTTCAGTGCAGAGCCAGGAGTAATCCCTGAATATGCCACATGTGGACCCCAAACACACACACAAAATGATTTTCTTTATTAGGCTGATATTTCTCACTAAACTTGATGTTCTCTTGTTAGTCTGAATGGACGGATTTATGAATAAGCATTATTCCCATGACCATCATTATCCATCACTATTTCATCATATCTGCAAATCTCTAAGAATTTGCTTGGTCACTACTTTGCTTATATATAGTGCTCAAATGCAAATTTCTTGCCTAAACGTTGTACCTAGATTATGTGTTATATTTGCTCTTTGGAAAATATACAGAAGATCAGTACAGAAAGTTGTAGGCAGATGAGAATGGCTTCTGTGTTCAATCACAGAAAGAGACATTTTATGTACAATTTTATATGTAAGACATATTGCTGTTACTAGTTCAGTGACAAAATGCAGTATCATTTTACACTTCATCTTTTTTATATTACTATTTAATTTATTGAGAGGTTAGGCTGATATTAAATACAGAACTGCCAGGTTACACTACTTTGATCTAAAATGCTGTTTCTAGTAGATTTTTCAATGATTAAAGTTCATTTTAAAGCCCGTGCAGAATTTAGTGTATTTATTTTGAATGAACACGTTGCTATTTTCTCTTATCACATACACCTCCTCCTACACACTCTTATACATAAATATGCCAAAACCAAATACAAACACTGTACTCACTTCAAGCAGCTGATAAAGGATTTTTGAAACTATTTATAAATATTTATTAAAGGGAAATAATAGTAACTCTTGCCAAAAGTAGCTTCCCACCTAAGTATATTTAAAGTTGATAATCTCCAAAATCATTTCCTGCTGACTCATATTTTCATCTTATTCCAATACTGACATGTTATTCTTTCTAAAATCACTTTACAGTTATCATCTCCTCTCCCTCACGAATTCCCAACCCAATTAGCAAACTCTTATGTATCCTATTACACTATCTTTGACAGTGTCTTGCTGAGTTCCAAGTCCAACACAATCTATTTCTAGGCTGTGCCTCTTCCCAGAGGAATTTTTGCAATTCTCATTGTCAAAGAATTTGTTTGCAAAATAAAAGTTGATAAACAAGTCTTGAAGAAAAAAATAATTTTTCTTCCCCAGAGAGATCGCTTAGAATACTGGGGAAAACCCAGACTTCTTGTTGTCAAGTATAATAATAATCCCATTTTATAATTTTGCACCAATCAATTCCAACTTCTTTCCTTAATAGTTGAGAAAGTTACAGTGTGGAAATCTGTGCAAACTATAGAACCAAGGCAGAGTACTCAAAGAGTACTCAATTAAACTACTAGACAACCATATATATGTATACATATGCATACACACATATATATACATATATACACATATATACATATATATATATATTGTTTGTTTGTTTGTTTGGGGGCCACACCCAGCTGTGCTTGCGGCTTACTCCTGGCTGTGGTTCATATGGGGTGTGGAAGATTAAACCTGGTCAACTGCATGTAGAGCAGTGCCCTGCCCACTGTGCTATCACTCTGGAAGCCCCCTCCTCCCCCGCCCACCTCTACTCATGGACATTTCAAAAATAATCCTAACACTGCACTGCATTTTCAGAACCATTGTTTTTCCTTTGTGTCAACAGTGTCTGTGATCATGTTTTTCTCAGCTCTCTTAGGAGGTACAGTAGGAAGAAGTAATAGTTTCCTCCCAAGCATTCTAGAACTGTTTTCTTGTGTGGCAAGAGAAAACGGGAAAGTAAACATCGTTAAGTCTGAATTGGGTTCTGAGACTGCACTGTGAGTTCGTCTTCGCAGCATTGGAACCTTTCTCTCTCACTGCTCACTGGGGTGGGAGTGCTTTTGTGATGACAGGAGGCTCTATGTGAGGACTGTTTATTTTCGCTAAGGTGTTGAGACCAGTTAAGAAAAATTTAAAATGATCCAATTTGCTCCTTCCGTGGTCTTCCTAGATCAGTCTTCCCTAGAAATAGGTATTGATGCAGGAATCAGGAGTCTCCAGCTTCTGCCTCCACTACTTCTGCCTTCAGCCTTATTGTTTTCACTAGCAAAATGTACAAAGTTTGCCAAATGCGGTTCTTGAAAGTTCACATCCAAGATAAATTTAAGGTGAAATTGTGCCCACAGTGCCAGAGACATGTTCATCAGAAAAAAAAATAGACATGCACGTGATTGTTGGGAAAAAAGATAAGCTTCACAATGGATGGAAGTGCCAGGGAAACCTATCTTATTAAATGCAGTGCCTTATGGGGTCTTCCATATAAAGATCCCATAGCGCAGGGGCCCAGTTCATGGAGGCAGAGGAGAAGAAGCTGCTGTGTCCCACTGTTGAGCCTGGGTTCCCCGCAAACTAGTACTAGAGCAAGTCCCTGGTGAAGAGAGGTGGTGGGCCAGAAATACAGCTGCTTGTTACAGCTAGAGAAAAGACAGACGTCTTCCATGGCAGGTATGATAGAGATACTTAAAAAAAACTAAATTGTTTATTAGAATATAAATAACTATAAAATTTCATATAAGCTATATTTTAACAATTAACACAATAATTAATAAATAAATAATAGAAATAATTATTTGCAATATCTTATGGTGTCTAAATATAGTATGGTCAAAGATAATAGAATATGGGTTTGAGTGACAGTATAGCAGGTAAGGTGCTTACCTTACATGCGGCTGACCTGGGTCCTTCCTCGGCACCCCTTATGTCCTCTGAACCACACTAGGAGTGATCCCTGAGTGCAGAGTCAGGAGTAAGCTCTGAGCACTGCTGGGGTGTGATCTCCACCAAAAACAATGAATAATAAAACATGACAACTGTTTAATAGAACTGGACTTACTAAGAACATAGGAGGTGGTATTAAAGGGAATCTTCGATGGGTAGGGGGCTACAGGGGCCCTGAGACCATGGAGGAGGGAAGCAGACACTATAGGGAGGGTGTGTGCTGAATTTTCTATGTATGAGACCCTACAATTAACAGTATTGTACATCATGGTGCTTCCTATTGAAGATGTCTATCCCTGAATTCAATCACAGGTACACAAACATATGCACGTGCACATATGTGTTTGTGTGCCTGGGATTGAATTGAAACACACACACAGAGGCAGTCTGTGCCTCAGAGGTATTATTTCCCACTTATGTCCATGTACAGAAGCTAAGGGATGTATTTCCCCACAGCACAGTTGGATGGTAGGCGTGACCTTTCCCTTCATCCTGCCCATGTGAGAAGGAAAAAGCTTTTTCATTTTAATTCTTACTTCTTTATTATTTAATGTCCATCAACTAATTTTATTTGGCTATTATATTATACTTTGGATGGTGTCATTTACTCATATCTTTTTTAAAAAAACTATTTTTCCTGTGTTCTTGCTTAGTTGTAAAGGATCATATATATGCATATATATATTATATTAACCCAAAATTATTACATGTAGTTTTTCCATTTTGCCATTTTTGTTGTGGGACTTCACTTTGGCTTGGTTTTTGGTTATACAGTTTTCATTTTTTTTTACTTTTTTTTATTAGTGAATCACCATGAATTAGTTACAAACTTGTGAACTTTCATGTTTGCAGTTTGTTTATATCTCTCCACCAGTGCCCAGTCCCCTCCACCAATGTTCCCAGTATCCCTCCCACCCCATCCCCCCACCCCACCCCACCTCTGTGGCAGGGCATTCCCCCAGTTTTCATTTTTTTATACAACAAATCAAATCAATTTACTTTTTCTTTACAATTTCTGCCTATGACATCACATATTTAAAGGATTGTCTTCTAGTAATTCCAGAAGAGATATCCAAAATCTTGAAATTGTGCTGACCATCTAGTAAATTGCTCTCTCGCATTTCTGTTTTGTAGGAAGGAAGGAGGGTGTTTTAGACAGTGTTCAGGGGGCCCAGGGATCACCCCAATGATACTCAGCCAAGTACACTGATACTTGGCTGAGTATCATTGTGTTAGGTGGTTCAGGGTCCAGAGCATGCCATCCCTTGGGTCAACAGTGCTGGGGGCCACAAAGGCCACTTCCTGCTGTCTGAGTACTGACTCCCAGTACTAGCAGATGTAGTATCTATGCCCCTGGTCCTTGTGTTTCTTTTTTCCTCAAGGTATTCTTGTAAACGACCTTCCTTTGTTTAAAATAAGTGCCTGAGATGTAAGGCTCAAAGTGCCTGCCTTGAAGAGTGAGGCAGAGAGGTTGACTCCTGGTGCCACCCATTTGCCCTGAGCCAGTCTGACCACACTGCCATTTGGGGTCCCTGCTTCAATAACAGTGTGCCACCTTTAGCCCTCTGCATCCAGGTAAGGTATACCCCAAGACCAATGTGAGCACCACATGGTGTGATTCCAATGTGAGCACACAATGGTGTGATTCCATTATGACAACAGTGCTATAAAAAGTACCCAGAAATGAGACTCAGTGAAGTGTTCCATGCTGCATGTATATGATAGAATATCAGGCATGCAGAGATGGCTGCAGTACATGGGAAGGTGTTCACAGGATGCTGTGACGCTGGCCTTGGCATTGTCTGAGCTGTATCATATGGATAAATCAACAGCAATATTTATTGCAGTTGACTGTGAGGAAGAAGTTGGAACTCATGAATCCACTTATCAGCATATTTTCTTATAAATTGCAACATACATCAATATCATACAGTACTGTAAACGTATATTTTCCCTTCTGAATTTTTAGTCACACCTGTTTTTCTAGCTTAAGTTGGTGTGTATGAGACAGAGAACATACAGAAGAGATATGAAATGATTGTATTAACCATAGGGCTTCCAATCACCAGTTGAAGGCAGGTTATTAATAGTTAAGTTTGTGGGGAGTAAGAAGTGGATTTTCTCCAAAAGTGTGGGGCTGCTAGTGCGGCCTCCTGACCTCATATCTCTTCATTCTCAGCAATGGAAAACAAATTATCAAATGCTTTCTTTTCAACAGGTCGACTTTAAGGGGGAGAAATTCCAAATCAATAATAGTGAATTTTTTGTTGAAATATTGAATGTAATCAAAGTAAAGTGAAAGTAAAGTGAAATTTACCATTTACACATGTGGGGTGGGGGGCTGGGGAGGTGGGGGGAAGGGGGGAGGTATACTGTGATTCTTGGTGGTGGAATATGTGCACTGGTGAAGGGATGGGTGTTTGAGCATTGTATAACTGAGACTTAAACCTGAAAGCTTTGTAACTTTCCACATGGTGATTCAATAAAAGAATAAAATAAATTAAAAAAATCCATTGCAAATAAAAAAAAGAAGTGGATTTTCCATTGCACAAGGTCAATGTTTCTAACCCCTGCCTCATCCAAGAATTAACTGCAAACAAAAATCCATTTATATATCAGTCTTCTGTCATTTTACTACTTTAATAAATAACTATTGTTTCTCTATGTGCCAGCAGTAGACATCACTACTTAGTATAGTATAGTATAGTATAGTATAGTATAGTATAGTATAGTATAGTATAGTATAATATAGTATAATATAGTAGGAGTAGTAACATCATTACTAGTGATATGCGAACACCTAATGTATAGGGCTATAAAAATTCTCATCCTGTTTTTACTACACGCATACATAAAAAACCCTATTTTGTACAGTACACACACATGCAGAAAGTACTGGAAAGCGAATTTATCAAAGTAGATATCACTAGGTACATGAATTGTGATTTTTTTTCTTTTTCGGCTTAATTCTCATTTCTACGTGACTGAATTACTTTTATGTTAATTTAGACATTGTAAATTTGGTTGTCTCTCTTATTTTCATCTTCTTTTCCTTCTGTGTCTTGGTTTTCTTCTATCTGGGGTCACATTTTAGGTCAAGAAAATGGCAATTAGTTTATTTTCCTGGGTAGGAGAGAGACCTCTTGATGGAGGAAGCAGAAGTGAAGGTAGGGGGCAGGGATGGAAGTGGAGCTACAGATGAAGGTGGAGGTAGAGCTGGAGATGGAGATGGAAGTGGAGATAGAGATGGAGATGAAGATGGAGATGAAGATGGAGGTGGGAGTGGGGGTGAAAGTGGAGCTGGAGGTGGAGATGAAAATGGGGTGGAAATGGAGATGACGCTAGAGGCTGAGATTGAGATAAAGGTGGAGGTGGAGATGGAAATGAAGGTGGAGGTGGGGATGGAAACGGGGATGGAAGTGGGGATGGAAACAGGGATGGAAGTGGAGGTGGAGGCTAAGTGGAGGAGGAGGGAGCCTCAGGTCTGCTCAGTGGCGTTGGATCTGCGAGGAGAGATGACCCTTTCCACCCCAGAAGCAGAAGAATGGTGCCTCTGGGTTAGCAGAGGCTCCACACACAGCCCCATGCTGTCATCTCTCTTGCCCTCTTGGGCTTCCACACTGCCCCACACACTCTCCTGACTCTCTACTGCCCTTGTCTCTCTGCATGAGCCTTTCAGCAGCCTTCCATTTCCGCATCAGAGTCCACAGACTGACAGGAAGGGCCTGCCTGTGTGTCCTCTTCTGCCCACCTGCCTTCAGTGCCCCTTACCAGGCGCCCAGACACGGTCCCCACCATCACTCACACTGCTCCGTCCTCAGCAGCTCTGCTCTTGTGGGCGCTTCCTCCAGGATTGCTCCAGCACTCAGCTACCTTCGTTCCCTTCTGCTCATATGACACTTCTTCCATAGGACTTTTCCAGAGTATTCCTACGGGTTCACTTTTACTGCAGCACATGCCATGCCTGGCTCCCTGTTGTTCAGTGTTCTCTCTGCTTCCCCACAGTGCAGGGCTCTGTCTGAGCATGTCATCCGGCCACCTTTGCTGGGATAAGTAGCCACGGGTGAAAGTGTTGCATGCACATGCACACTGGGAATGTTCCTGGGTTACATTTTTAACAGGTCCACTTCCCCTGGGGTGTTCTTGGGCCCACTTCCAGAAATGCTAGGCAGGGTTGTATGGGCCTGGCTGGTCAAGGCTCAGTGCTCAGGGCTCATTCAGTGCTGAGGAACAACATGTGATCAACATATGCTTGGCATGTGCTCTACCACTTGAGCAATCTCCCCGGCCCCAACTATGCTATTTTTAAACATATATACTTTATACTATACTCCATCCCTTATTATAATACTCCTTCACAAAGCAAGAGTGAGTCTGAACAAATATTTGCATTTTACAAGGGAAATGGATTCATTCGGTATTGCATGGACAGTTCGGCTACAAAATTGTGACAAAAGGTCTGATTTCCACTCCCCCAGCGCTGTCTTTGCTGAGCTAAATGGACCGAGTGGAAAGGCTGCCAAGAACCTGCAGTCAGAGAACTCTTTACTTTCAGATCCACTGTCTTCTCCTAGGACTGCAGACATTCTGTTCTCGAGAAACTTCTCGGTTTGTAATCTAATGGATTAAGCCCATTTTGTGCCTCCTTCGCCCAGCCTGCCAGTTTCCAGTGCGCGATGCCCCCGCTGAGCGTTCGCCAGCACTCCCCTGGGGAGCAGGGTAATGCTGGCCTCTCTGCATTCCCAGGTTGGGGGGCTCTGCCCAGGACTGACCCTCCGGAGGTCATTGGACTTAGTGTGTTTTCCTGCAAATGTCTGGCATTTGTGAGGAGGCCAGCGAGCCCCACAGCGTCTGCTGCTCGCAGAGGCTTATCAGTTGTTGATGAGACCCTGTGTCGGCTCACAGACAGGCAGTTTCCTCCAGCCCCGCAGCCCGAGCCCGCCGTGGAGCCAGAAGAAGGTGATAAGCCTCCGAGAAGATTTTTTAGGAGCCTTGCCTATCTTTCGCACCAAGTCGCCAGGGTGCATTTTCCACGGTCCCCATTTGCAGATAGAGCTGGCTGCTCTGGATAAGGTGGCGGCAGCGGGGGCGGCCAGGGCACACATTCAAGGGGGCCAATGGTTTTTCCAATTAGCTACCTTTGGGAGCTCCTTGGGACCCGTCAGGCGTTTCTTTGAAAACCTTATTTTTGTCACTTTGATTGTAAAACTCCTCTCTGGACAGCCAGGGGACTCCAGTGAGTGCCCAGTCCCACAGTCCTTGGCTCTAGGCATGTTCTGACTGCCTGTGATGCAAGGGAGCTCTGTGACGGGCTGTGGGTGCCACGGACCAGCCCGTGCGCAGTCCAGGCTCTCAGGTCTGCCCACTTACAAGGGTGAGCATCTCCCAGAGCATCCCCCGGCTCTCTGTGCCCAGGCTCCAGGCAAGGACAGAGGCACAGTGAGACTGGCCCTTGCTTGACTGGGAAACAAAGGCAGGTTGTATTCTGAAGACCAGGAGCCCTATTGTCTTTGGACTTTCTTTTTGTTGTTTGGATAGTTTGGGGGGCCATACTCGACAATGCTCAGAGATTACCCCTGGGTCTGTGCTTTGGGATCACTCCGGTGAGACTCAGAGACCATATGGGGATCTGGGGATAGAACTGGTTTGGCCATGTGCAAACCAAATGCCTTCACCCCGGTGCTATCTCTCTAGCTCCTCTTTGGACTCCTTTCAAGAGCTGGAAATGAGTGACACAGAGGATGTCCTGCTGCTGGTTGTATTTGTGAAATGCAGCTGTGTGAAGGCTGCAATTTCGTGTTTAGAAAATGCATGGTCTTGCTTTTTTGTTTGGACAATGTGTGTTCTAATTTTTGTGTGTGGGTGGCGAGGGTGGGGGTGCTACACTCAGCAGTGTTTAGGGGTTGCTGCTGGGTCTGCACTCCTGGTGGTTCTCGGGGGACCACATGGGGTGCCAGGAATCAAACCTGGGTTGGCTGTATGCAAGGCAAGTTCTCTACCTGCTGTCCTCTTTCCTGCCCCATGGTTCATTATTTTGAATGCATTGCTTTAAGTGGTTTATTTAATGCACATCTATTGCACTATCTCACTTGCTTTTGTTCTTTGCTAGTTTCCAATAAAGAAGTGAGGCTGGGGAGTTCAGCTACTGAACATAGGCCCATATGCTGGAACTATTTAGGTCAGAGTTGGGAATTTGGTGAGTTAATGACTTTCTTCTGCTTCACGCTGCTCTCAATGTTCTCACTGTTGTTCTGGTGGGATTATTCCCCTAAGGAATAAAGAGAGAATGAAGTCCACTAGTGAGTTCAGAATAACCCAAGAGATCTGGAGAATAAAATTGAGAGAATGAAGTCCACTAGTGAGTTCAGAATAACCCAAGAGATCTGGAGAAACGGCAATGTAAACTGCAAAGGCAGGCAGCCCACGAGTGCCACAGCCTTCTCTGGACTTAGCTGCTTCACAAGGTGCCCTCTCAGAGGCAGATCTTCTCCATTCTCATTTCCCGGATGGTGGCACCTAGAGCAGTAGCAACATTTAAAAAGGCGGCTTGGCTTTTCCCGCTGCCTTCTATCATCAAACTCACCTTCGTATCAAACATACCCTGGGAACAACATGTTCACGGGTGAGATGATGCCTGTAGTACCCACAGCCTGGAGAAGGGCACATAGAAAGTGGACAAGAAGTGGCAATCAGAATCCTCTTTGTTACCACTGTTGTTTGCAAGGAACAGCAAGAAATGATGGGGAAAAAAACCCAACTGGATCCTTGGTAGCAAAGGAAGTTATCAAAGCAGAGCAACAAGAAAACAAACAAATGATCGACTTCATTTAAGAATCTCAGGCAGTGCAGAGAAGAAGGGAGAGTATATAAGCACTTGATACTTGCAGTTCCATTTCTCCACAGCTAAAACTTGGGCACTTTCCCCTTGCTCTAATATTAAGAAACCCGAAAAGCGGGAGATAGGGGCAGGTCAGACACCTTCAGGGTTCCCTGGAAGAAAGAGTATGTTGGAGCGTGCTCCCGAGTATTTGGGTATTTGATACCTCAAGACTACATCATCAAAGACCACCAGCTCCTCATCATTAGGGAAAATTCTAAGTTGTGATTTGGGAGTTTACTTTGAGGGGGCAAAATGGCTTTTGTGTGAGCTGTGTGAGCTGGAGGCTGCCACACTTGAGGATACAGTCTGATCTATTCTGGAGTGCACTTGGATTTTACCAAAAATGGTCAAAATAATGCTTTGAGATCCTGTATGCTCATTCTTTGAACTGCAGAGAAGACTTAGCCACTATGAGTATCTCAAGGGCCATTTCATAGCATCAGTATTTTTCCTATTCATTAAAGGAAAAATAATTGGAAATGTTTGTGTTGGTGGTAAGACTGGACTCCAAAGGATTAACAAGAAGTCCTGTAGGGTGTGTGTGGGGGCGGATGACATACCAATGTTTCTAATCTGTGAGGGATGAGAGAAGGAGACAGTACCCTGAGGTCCAGACATCCAAATGCTAAAGGTTACTGGTTCCGGAGAGCAGACCCCTTAGGCATGTGCTTCTAATCGGCACAGTGGGCAAGCAGGAAGGACTATTTCCCAGCTCTGCACTCCAGCCTGAATAGTATGCCCCATGGGGACACTAAGGAACTGGCTTTAGTATTCCCGGGGCCCAACAGTCTGTGACTCAATACCCTCTCTTGACCACTGAAATCAGGCTAAGTGGCTGTCACATCTCACAGTGCATATTACTCCCAGAAGTCTCTCTCTCACCTGGATGGAATGTGGGGAATCACACACCAGGGAAGCCTAGTTACCTGAATTACCACATGTCCCAGCCTTTATGAGTCTTCCTTCTCACATATTTTTTACTGGGAAAATTGAGAAATAGATATAGATATCATACATAGAAAATAGAAAATGAAATGTAAACTTCATTAGGGTTAAGGAATGATAGAGCCAGATATCCAAACCACAGAGTCAGCAACACTGACATCATGACACCCAAACTTTAACAATCAAAATTGAAAAGTTTCCTGTCAGGGTCGCAGGCTGAGGTGGGTGGGGGAGGGAACCTGGGGACATTGGTGAAGGCACCTTGATATTGGCGGTGGTGCTGGCACACTGTATGTCTAAAATTTAACTATGAGTAACTCTAACTCACGGTGCTTTAATAAAATAAAACTTTAAAGATGTGTTTCACACATTCCATGTGTGAAACTATTAACATATTTTAGTAAAGTTAGGGAGAAATTTTTTTAAAAAGCCAATTTTCAGAGAACTGTATACTTTCCATTCAGTAGTCAGACATCAGAGGCCTCTACCAGGAGATCCCAAACCCCACTTCCCTCCTGAACCAGAAAGTTACTGCAGTGCCCTTCTCCCAACTGCAGGCCTGCACTGACACGAGGTAGGATCATAAGTCTTCTATGCTTCTTCCAATTCATTCATCTCATTTAAATGGAAAATCTAGTTTTATTGCCATGGGGATCCTTGAGAATTAATTAGTACTTTAGAGAAAATGGCATAATTCAGTTAACCATTGTCAAAATGGGTGTGTTCACATAGCTCTACTGTTTTCCGCATTCTAGAAAAATTGGGGAACTTTCAGTAAAAAAGATGAAGAGTTCTCTTCTCCATTTCCAGATTTTCTGAGTAACTTTAAGTGGTATCAAAGATGACCTTAGTTTTGTCAATTCATCAGTTTGAAGATATTTAGAATCTTTTTACCTTCTGCTTAGTGACTTCAGAATTTAAAAAAAAACTTATGTTGAAAAAGTTTATGTAGCTTTGTAATTTTCCACATGGTGAATCAATAAAAGAATAAAAAAAAAGAAAAAGTTTATGCTAATATACTGGTGATGGATGTTAATTACATACATAAAAACATTATTTACAATATTTTAAACCACAGAATCTCATTCATTAAAAAGGAAAATAAGGAAATAAAACAAAAAGTCATAAAGTAAATAAATAAAGTTTGTGCTCACATTGATGGAGAGAAGTTGACACTGGTGATGGGAATTAGTGCTGGAATATTATTTACCTGAGACCCAACTCAGCCCCAGGTCCCGGGTCCCCAGGTGGGACCCAAGGGCCCCCTCAGAGAGTATATGTTGAGTTTCCCTCCCCACCCCGAGCAGAGCCCCGGCAGCCAAAGATCTCCGGAACCCAGCCATAGCCATGTTCAAGGCCCCTCTCCACACGTTCAGACGAGCCTCACGCATGAAGGAATGGGTTGAGGAACCCAGGTGTTTGAAACCCGGGGCTGAGATCTCCAAACCCTCTCGGATTGGGACTGGGCCTCTTCCAGCCAGATCCCCCATTTTCCAGTAGCTAGGTGGTCACACCCAGAAACTGCCCCCAGTGCCGTGTAATCCCATCAATGGCCAACATCCAGAGACTATAAAACCAAGCTCCCAGAAGTATGCGGCTTCTTTGTGGCCTCCCAACATCTTATAGCCTACTTCTGCCTCTTGGAGAACCTGGCAAGCTAACGAGAGTTTCCTGCCAACATGGGAGAGCCTGGCAAGCTCCCCATGGTGTGTTCATGTGCCCAAACCGGTAAAAATGATGGGGCTCATTCCCCTGACCCTGAAAGAGCCTCCAATGCAGCATCATTGGGAAGGAGAGTAAAGAGAGGCTTCTAAAATCTCAAGGCTGGGGCAAATGGAGACATTACTGAGACCACTTGAGAAAATCAACGATCAACGGAATGATGATGATGATGATGATGATGATGATGAGACCCAACTAACTACAAATAACTTAGTAAATCATGATTCCTAAGTAATAAAAAAGAAAGTCCAAGCAACCCAAATGGACAAGTGGACAAACAGTAAGTGTTTTCTTGGGCAATTGACTTGTTCAGCCATTAACAGAGAGGGCTTCTGACATGGTTCCTCAAGGATGAACCTGGGGCCTGTGATAAAGAGTGAGAGAAACTGCAAAAAAGAGAATAGTCCATTGGAAGTCAGGTTCTCAGAGACAGAGCCCTGAGGGCTGTGGACAGTGAATGGAGACAGGAGGTCAGGAGTTGCTCCACACCGCTGAGATTTAGTTTGGCAAGAGGAAGAACTTGAGAGATGCATTGTGTTGAGGGGAGCATGATTAGGTGAGAGAGCGTCTCTCCACTGTTGTGTGGGTGTGAAAAGTGACTAGCTCACTGCTCTTCACATCATGAATCTGTTAGCTTAATTTTCAACATTCTACTGTGTGGGGTTGCACCCTGCCTGCCAGTGACCCCAGAGCCTGGAGAAGAGACGGAGACACAGCTCTCCCGTCAGAGGGGATTGTGGCCAGATCCCTGGTGTCCAGACACCCAAAGAGACCCGTTCTGGGTCAGCGCTATGCTCTTCCTCAACTAAGTGATAATGGTCCTAATTAGCACAGAGACCTGCGTGGGGATAGTCTGACAGGCAGGCCTCTGGTGGTCAGGGGTGTCTGCACAGCTGCCTCTTGCAGTCAGGGGCCACAGCAGCTGGGAGGTGTGACTGAAGGGAGAAGGACCCCAAGATAGAGAGGGCAAGAGGGGGAGGTTTTGCTGACAGGATTGAAATATGTTTGGGATGTACGCGAATGCCAGTGATGTCTCAATTTCACTGTCAGAGCACAGGGCTCTGAGGGGAACCTGCACAACAAACACAGCTTCCTTTTTGCTTCCTTCTCCAGTGGTGACCCAAGGAAACTGGAAGTCTCTTTTCTCTCAGTACTAATTGGACACAGTATAATTTCAAGATCATCTCTACTCATGTGTCCTCCAGTTTTCTCTGTGAATAACTCTTAAACTTTGAAAACTGTCTGACTGAACTCCACAATTAGTTCTAGTGGGTTGAAGGGTGCTTCCAAAAGCATGCATCCATTCTGAGTAAGGACCCAAGAGTGTCCTTACTCAGAAAAAGCATTCTTATAGATATTACTATGGATTTTTAGATAAGTTATTCCTTCCTTGGTAATCCAGATGGGTCTTTACCTAAAAGCTGTGACAAAATCCACAAAGAGAAAAGCAGAGGCAGAGCTGAGGCACTTAGAAGGTTTTGTGAAGAGGAAGAGGAAACAGATCTGAGAGTACATCATAACACTAGGTGCCAGGCATTGGAGGAGTCGAGGAGGGTGAAGCAGGAGTGGAGGTTAGGAAGATGTGGTGGGGAGGAGAGTGATGTGGGAGGAAGGTGAGGTGGGGAGGAGTGTGATGTGAAAGGAAGGTGAGGCAGAGAGGAGGGTGATGTGGATGGAAGGTGAGGTGAGGAGGAGGGTGATGTGGGGGGAAGGTGAGGGGAGACGAAGGTGGGGAGGATGGTGAGGCAGGAGAGGAAGCTTTTTTCTTTAGAGGCTCACGGGTCACAGCCCTGCTGGCAACCATGATTTATGGTCACTTCAGAACCAGGGGAGAATAAAAATCCTTTTTGGCTTATTTTAATTTAATTTAATTTTCATATGATACCATTTATAATGTCCAATCTGAAAAGAAAGCTCATAGACACAGAGAACAGATTAGTGGTTGCCAGAGGTGCATGGAGGGATGACAGGGGTGAAAGGGGACAAGAGGCATAAACTCCAGGTCACGGTTAGCAAATCTAACTCTGCCTTTGCCCTCGGTGCAGGCTGGAGAGAAGCAATGCAGAGTCATGGTTAGAGGCAGTAGCCAGACAATGAGTTTCAAGAGAATTAGGAGTGTTTGTGGGGTTGCTGGGGTGGCCCTAGAACACCTTTACAATTCTAAGCCACAAGGCTTGTGCTAATTAAGTTCTGTATGTGTGTCTCTGGAGGCATAAATTGACAGTTGTCTTCGTCAGAATGTCACTCCCTTAGTAAGCGACTTTGAAAAAAACAGTCACTTTATTTTCAGGTTGACCCTGTGCAGTTTTGCAGACTGTGTGCATGGCCCATAGTCCTGTCAGATGAGACATTTTCAACAATTGCATTCTGGTTCTTTGGAGTTCTTGTTGTCTGACCATACCTCAAGAAATGATCACCTAAAAGATTTGCCTTAAAAAAAAAATCAAAGGTAACAAGACAGTAGCCAGTATCCAATGACATCGACGCTCTAGTTCATGGAGACACTCTAAGTGTCACCACAGGCTCCGCAGACTTCTGCCTCTTCTCTGGAGACCGGTCTCCACCCTAATTTATGTAGAAAATATTGACAACCATTTTAAGAAGTCACCACCTTTCTTAGCAACTGTAGTTCTATTCTCTTTGCTTTTCCTCATGCCCTCACTTCTCCTTCCCTCCCCCTACTATTTGTCTAGTGATGACACACATCTTCACAGACTTCCTCACAGTCCTGGGGGCTGGCATGGGCTCATGGATTTCTGCACAGGAACAAATCCGAGGAACCTTTCACAGTGCCGCATCTGGAATTGCTATCCTTCCTGAGCTCCATCCTCCCCCATGACCCGTCTCAGCTCAGGGAGTGCTCCTGTCACATCATCTGGACTAGGACTCTGTTCAGCACCCTGAACTTTTTCTTGCTGCAATTTGCTCCTCCTCTTGTTGCAGCTTGGTATAAATCCTCCTGTGTTTTTAGTTCAGATTCTCAAGAGGAAATTTTGATCCTAGGCGAACTGATCTTTTTGTGGGGTCACGAGTTTCTAATTGGATCACTGGATTCAGACTCCGTACTTGACTTTTATTGACCCAATGAGCTGTGGCTCAGCTCTCACCACGTGTCAACTGGGACCCAGGCAGCCAAAGGCTGGGGGCTGGGCGGAATCTCTGTGGCAAGGGTCTGGGGAGGCTACAATCACTAGGTTTCTAAGACACAGCTTTCCCTTTTCTTGCTCGGAAAGGGATTGCAAACCTAAAGAGTTGGATCCTTGACACCACCCCACATGCCAAGTGCCATTTTGCGGTACTTATGTTTGTGATCCTCCAGTGACATGAGCGAGTATGCCAGCTTGGGTGCATTGAGACCAAGCATCCAGGCACAGTGACCAAGGTAATCGTCGGTCTCTGCAGCTTCAACACCAAAAGAAAGGGAAGGGGAATGAGTGGGAAAGACAGATAGGGGCCTGGCAGGGGCTGGGCAGTCAGCACTTACACCAGGGTCAGCTCCGTCTGTAGTCATCAACCTAGCAGAAGGGCTGAAAACAAAGCGGCAGAGAACCGAAACTGGCTGCTCAGAAAGCAGCTAGTGCATCCAAGAATCAGAATCAGAAGTGAACTGGTGCCCTTGTAAAGCTTTGCCCAGCATCTCCAGATGCTGTGTTGTCAGGGGTCCGGGAGGGCGGGCGGGGGGGGGGGGGGGCGGGGGGAGGAAAGAAGGCAATGGGAATCAGCCAGTCTGGGGGGAGAGGACAGGAGTGGGGAGTCTCTGTGTGAATGTGGTGTGACCTGGAGGGAGGCATAGCCTGCCACACTGCACATCAAGGGTCACAGCACCCTGTGAAATCCATTTGCAAGCCCCCTTTTTAAAACGCAGGGCGGACCTGCCAGCTTAATGGCCATGAGAGCCAAGCCCTGGCAGGAACTGCCCCCAACTTCGAAAAGTCCATGACCATCACTGGACCTCAGCTCCCTGCCCATTACCACCTCCTGCTTGAGACTTTCTTACACTTGAAAAGCATAATGGGACATTAAAAAACAATTTTGACAGGATTGCATTTGGATTTCTGGAAGAAATAAAGAATGGTTTCATACTTTCATATCAGGAGATTGGTAAATCCTACGATTTATTAAGCATGTGAAGAGCACTCAGCAACAAAATAATAATAAGTTGAACTTTGAAAATTAAACATTTCTGCTCAGAAAAATATCACACCAAAGACAAAAGAAGAACCCAAGACATAGGCAAATATTAACAATAGAGAAGTTGTATCTAACTTATATAAACAATAAATTTTCTTTACCTACAAATCAATAATAGAAGATAAACTTGACTTCCAGAGGTAGTATAGCAAGGAAGGTGCTTGCCTTGAAAGTGGTTGAGTCGGGTTCCATAACTGGTACCTCATGAGCCCTGAGTACATAACCAGCCAGTGCCCCCACCCCAATGGTAATCATCTCAACAAAAAATAAGCTAATGATGTGAGAAGACACTTCCAACCATGCATATAGCCAGAGACAGATTTCCTAACATCATACTAATCAGGAGAATGAAAACTAGAAATCACAACATAGCCATCTCATAACCCTGGGACATCTGTAATGAAAAAGACTGACATACCAAAGGCTTATCAACTGGATGTGACGCAACAGACATGTTACATGTTAGGCATCAGCCAGTGGCACTATTTTTTTTTTTGCTTTTTGGGTCATACCCAGCGATGCACAAGGGTTACTCCTGACTCTGAACTCAGGAATTATTACTGGCAGTGCTCAGGGGACCATATGGGATGCTGGGAATAGAACCCGAGTTGGCCATGTGCGAAGCGAACACACTACCCGCCATGCTATCGCTCCAGCCCGTGGCAACTATTAATGCTTACACTTTCATTGTTAACAATACACCAGAATTACACTATTCATTCCTCACACCCTCTATCTTTTCCCTGGTGACCACCACAGCTTGTACTGAGTATAAACTTTTTATTATTCCATGTACATGAGATTGTAGAACTCACAAAAATAATTCATGACAACAGAAATCTGAACAATTGAGATAAGGGGAAATAAGGAGAGCAGAAATTGACTGGGAGGTATCTGAAAATTTTCCAAGGGGGATAGAAATGCTTTTTTATTTAGGCGTGAGGTTGGTGAAATAGTAGGAGTCTCTCTATGGGACAAAGATATTCATGCCCTTGCTGCTGGGAAGGTTATCTAAGGGATCTTATTCCCACATTCCTTACTGAGCATTGTATTTGTTTATAGGGAACTGCTTTACCCAATTGTCTCCACTGCAGAAGAGGGTTACTATGAATGAATGTCCAGCACAGAAATTCAAGAATCTGACACCGAGGACTCACTTCAGGACATCTTACCCAAAGTTTTCCTGAGATGAACCAAAGCTTTAGCAGTGCTGTGCATCAACTTCCCCCTCTCATGAGTTCTGCCTTCGTACCTCTTAGGTTTATTAACATCTAAGAGTACACATAAGTAAAATTTCCACTGCATCATTCAAGAAAATGGAACCATAAATAAACTTATAAGGAGTCTAAGGTGGATTTTTTTGAAGCTGGAAAATGGTAGGCAGAAAATGAAGAGCCCAGGGCTGGAGCAATAGCACAGCGGGTAGGGCATTTGCCTTGCACTCGGCCAAACTGAGTTCGATTCCCAGCATCCCATATGGTCCCCTGAGCACCACCAGGAGTAATTCCTCAGTGCAGAGCCAGGAGTAACCTCTGTGCAGTGCTGGGTGTGACCCAAAAAGAAAAAAAAAATGAAGATCCCTCAGCTTGCCATATGGTATTTTGTCCAAAGTCCTATTGGCAGATGTGGTTGAGTTATCAATGGAAGGTAACTTATTCAGTGATACAGTTGGTTAGAATGAGAGACATAACCTTAAATATTGTGTGGTGAATTGCTGTTGCTACACACGTGAATTTATTAAAGAAAGATAATGACAGATTTGTAATTAGCAACTAGTAAATGAAGGCAAAATGTGAATCATCAGAGGATCTCAATCTCTGTGCTAGCATTTAGGAAAATAAATTTCTAGACAAAGGCAGACAATGGGAAATATAAAGTATAGAGTTAATCATAAGAGCAGATGAGCTTCAAGGAAGGCTAATGTGGCTAGAGAGGTAGTAAAAGAGGTAAGGTGTACATACCTTATCTTGCATATAGTAAGCCCCAGTTCAATCCTGGCAACACATATGGTCCCCCAAATGCCACTAGGTGTAATCCTTGAGCACAGAGCCAGGAGTAAAGTCTGAGAACCACTGAATGTGGCACCAGAAACAAAACAAAACAAACAAAAACCAGAACAAGAGGGAAGGTTAAGGTCAAAGAGGAAAAACTATAGTTTCAGTCAGCAATAAAATATTATATATATTAAACAGTATTTCTGCCTAATATGTATAATAAAAAGGTATCAATGATAAATGGAGAAGAACCTCTGGGCCTCAGTCTCTCTTAGATTAAAGATTCCTGACTGCTCTCAGACCTGCAACCATTAAGCAAAGTTCAGGTCCTGTCCTCAAGAGGAATAATTCTGCAAAACCATAGTGTGTGCACTCAGTAGTAATTTCTCTAGTGCCTCCCATTTGTTCAAATAATCATTCATTGGGCAAAGAGGCACATACACAGACTTTTTAGGAGTCATTGGACGATATAGAGTCTTGACGTAGGAAATTGACATTGATGCCCAGAAACTCAAAAGAATCAATAATATATCTGTTGGAAGTGAGGCTTTGGGGGCCAGATGAACTGGAGCTAGTCCTGCCAATAGGAAGTTCATTGGGTCCATAAAATATCCCATGTTATTGACCTCATGTCTGAATGCGTAATTGGAATTGTCATTCTGGTTTACTAACCATTGTTCCTAGATGTTATTCCCCGAGCTTCACTCCCAAATGGAATTGTTGATCCATGAAGATCTACATAGATAAAAATATATTGGCTCTTTCTGGTTTGGGCCATTTTGGGTAATTGCTCAACCTGTCTGGTCATGGGCCTGGGGCCCCCTACTTGAACCCTGGCTCACCCTGTTCCCATGCTTCCAGGGAAGATTATTCACTTGAAGATCCAAAACTACCTGGGGACTGTGCACTGGAAATTTGACAGTCTAGCCCCTCCGCCAGTGCTGCTTGACCTCACCTGACTGTGGCCTTCTACTCTGGCCTCCTTCTACTGGTTGTACCCCTACTAATGGAAGGGGAAGCCTCAGTTTCCCTTTGCCAAGAAGAGGGTAGCCCACCATTTCCACTAGCCAGCCGTTCTGTTTCTCCCTATCAACAAACCACATCTCACCCCCAAGGCCCTATCCTTAAAATTCCCAGGTTCCCAGGACCATATTCCTCTGTTTCAGAACTAGGAGTCATAAGACTAAGACAGTGAACACTACCCGAGGCAGGTGACCAGAAAGACAAACCTGCCTGACCACCCTGTAGATTTCCCACGTTCTCCATGATACTTGTTGATGGATGCAGAGGGCCTTTTAAAAGGCCTGCACAAAGCTTTTACTTTTAACAGTCCTATATGAAGTTCCTCCACACTTGGGGAGCTGCTTTTTTTTTTTAAATAATTTATTTATTTTTAATTAGAGAATCACCGTGAGGGTACAGTTACAGATTTATACACTTTTGTGCTTATACTTCCCTCATACAAAGTTCGGGAACCCATTCCTTCACCAGTGCCCATTCTCCACCACCCGTAAACCCAGCGTCCCTCCCACCCTCCCCAATCCCATCTCCCCCCCAACCCACCCTGCCACTGTGGCAGGGCATTCCCTTCTGTTCTCTCTCTCTAATTAGCTGTTGTGGTTTGCAATAAAGGTGTTGAGTGGCCGCTGTGCTCAGTCTCTCGCCCTCATTCAGCCCGCCACTCCCTTCCCCCACATGGCTTTCAACTACAATGTAGTTGGTGATCGCTTCTCTGAGTTGCCCTTTCCCCGGAACGTGAGGCCAGCCTCGAAGCCATGGGGTCAACCTCCTGGTACTTATTTCTACAGTTCTTGGGTATTAGTCTCCCACTCTGATATTCTATATACCATAGATGAGTGCAGTCTTTCTATGTCTGTCTCTCTCTTTCTGACTCATTTCACTCAGCATGAAACTTTTCATGCCCATCCACTTAACTACAAAATTCTTGACTTCCTTTTTTCTAACAGCTGCATAGTATTCCATTGTATAGATGTACCACAGTTTCCTCAACCAGTCATCCGTTTTGGGGCATTCGGGTTTTTTCCAGATTCTGGCTATTGTAAACAGTGCTGCGATGAAAATACATGTGCAGATGTTGTTTCGATTGTACTTTTTTGCCTCTCTGGGATATATTCCCAGCAGTGGTATTGCTGGGTCAAATGGGAATTCAATATCTAATTTTTTGAGAATCGTCCAAATTGTTTTCCAGAAGGGCTGAACCAGTCGGCATTCCCACCAGCAGTGAAGAAGGGTCCCTTTCTCCCCACATCCTCTCCAACAGTGGTTGCTTTTGTTCTTTTGGATGTGTGCTAATCTCTGTGGTGTGAGGTGGTATCTCATGGTTGTTTTGATCTGCATCTCTCTGATGATTAGTGATGCAGAGCACTTTTTCATGTGCCTTTTGGCCATTCGTATTTCTTCCTTGGTAAAGTTTCTGTTCATTTCTTCGCCCCATTTTTTGATGGGGTTGGATGTTTTCTTCTTGTAGAGTTCAACCAGTGCTTTATATACCATTGATATCAACCCCTTATCTGATGGGTATTGTGTAAATATCCTTTCCCATTCTGTGGATAGTCTTTGGATTCTGGTCACTGTATCTCTTGCGGTGCAGAAGCTTTTTAGTTTAATGTAGTCCCATTTGTTGATCTCTGTTTTTACTAGATTGCTTAGTTCCGTGTCACCTTTGAAGATACCTTTATCTTCAATATCGTGGAGGGTTTTGCCGACCTTGTCTTCAATGTACCTTATGGTTTGTGGTCTAATGTTGAGGTCTTTAATCCATTTTGATCTGACTTTTGTGCATGGTGTCAGGTCAAGGTCTAAACCCATTTTTTTGCATGTGGTTGTCCAGTTGTGCCAGGGGAGCTGCTTTTCTTATCTCTTCTACTTTCCAGCTCTGAGACTGAGTATCTTTATTATTCAATATTTTCATTCTTGAAAATATTGAAGAACCTGGGCATTGCAAATGAACCCGCCATTCTGCCTCACCGGCACCACTACCATGTAGTGCACCACTCCTCCCCCACCACACACACAAACATTTATGTAATTTTCACCTGTGGCCTTCTGGGTATATTCTGGGATCCCATAGATATTCATATGGCCCCAGTTGAGAAACACTGACATAATCTTATTCAATGACAATTCAGACCTGCCACCTACATTTTCTGTCTTTGAGTAAAGAGATACTAAAAGGTGAGAAATGTTATTGAATCCTTGAGTCAAACTGGAAATTAGGGGTTCCAGGACCCTGTCAATGTAAGTAGAAACTAAATACACATATTCTAAACAAGATACCAATTAAAATCAGTAGTACATACTTATTTGGAGATGGAATGGATATAAGGTTTACTCTTAACTCTATCAATAAATAATTATCCACTGAGCATCTACTATAGATCCAGGTTGCTCTCTCATTTAATGTTGTGCTCTTGTCTATTGCCAATGATAACTCTGTGCAGTAAAGGCCATACCCATTTTATAAGAAAGGAGTGTAGGAAAACAAAGCTCAGAGAACTGAAACAATAGACCAAAGTCGTGAATCTTGTGAGCCACGCAGCTCAAATTCCAGCCTGGTCTGCTGATTGTGGAACCAGTGCTATTTCTATCATACCAGATTGTATCCTGGTTGCGAGGATTTGTGGTCCAAGCACCTTAGAGAAACTGTTTGACTTCCAGCAAGTGGGCTTAAGAAAATATGCTTTTTCTTTCATGTTCTGAAGACAGAATCGGTCATGAAGGGCATTCCTTTAAGACCTTCTGCTTTGAAGTGATAAAAGCTAGAATGAGGGGAGGCTCGCAGGCCCCTGGTCAGGGCTCACCCCTGCCCTCAGAGCCAGGAAATGTGATTTCTTTTGCCATCTCTTTCACTTACTGTACTTGCTTCACTTGGTGGGTCTCCAGTGATTTTTTTTCCTTAAGAAAAGAAGATAACTTGGGTTAATTTCAAGTTCTCCACAATTTATCTGTACTGGGCCAGGAAAGTGTTGAGTGGGAAAGGGTTTCATTGTCCACAAGGGCCTCACGGCTCTTCAACACCCACCACTTCTGCCTCTTGTCAAAGGGAAGCAAATAGGTTTATTAAATAGCTGTCAAACTGAATGAGCAAGCACCAAGAACACACAGGGGAGATTGGATTAGAGGGAGAGGACATGCCACACTAAACAAGGGCATAGATTTATGGCCTTGGCTGCTCGGACTTCAGAATGATGCCTGACGTAGATCTGTGTGAGGGGGAGGTAGACGAAGGAAGCGAATCATGAGGTGCAGAGGGCAGGACTGAGGCACAGTCTACAGAGAGGCCAGGCTTTTCCTCGCTGGCACTTGGTGTCCTGGAGGATGCACACATTGACTGTCCAGCCTTTTCGGGACTGGCAGATCCCAAAGAAAGCGTGAGTGTCAAGTGAACTGATTGACAGCACTAGCCCAATCACCTTTGGGACTTCAAGTAATTTTATATTGACTTTTCTGATCCTTCAAACATATGCATCAAATAGAGCATATGGATCATGTTTTGGAAATCTGAAGTGTCTTCTAGGAGTTCAGAGTTTAACTATGAGAAATCAGGACTCTACTGGAATGAAATCATATCAATGTCATGTTTCTCTTTATATTCCCTTAAAAATGTCTTTTTTTTGAGGGGGGAGGGAGTCTTACAGATACCTCAAGAGGCTGAGCACGTACTTTACCTGCAGGAGGTCCAGGTTCAATCCCCAACATCACAAGTTTGCTTGAGCACAGCCAGGAGTGAGGCTAAGCACTGAGCTAGGAGTAGCCCCTGCACACCGCACTCGGCAGGAGGCCCTCAAACCAAAATATAATAATAAATATTATGAAAAAGGTAAGATTAGTGATTATTGCTGGTATCTAAAGCATGGAAACGTTGTGTCCTGGGTGGGAGTGAATGATAATGAAAAGAACTCTGGAGTTGGACCAGTCTTGCTAAGGACTGAAGAGGAAGAGGGCTGGGCTACAATATTTTGGTTGTGTGAGCTTAGATCTGAGTTCTGATGCAGAGCAGGGGAGCTGTACGGCCAGGGTGCAGTGGCATCTGACAGAACCCAGGATGAGGGAGTGGGGCTCCAAGGAGTTATAGCCAGTGCCCTCTCTCTCTCCTCCTATTGCCTTCCGCTTAACCCAACCTTGAGGACAGGCTTCCCCTCCATTCCTTTACCCAGGAAAGAGAACAAAGCTACCTCCTGGACAGCTCTGGCGCTTACCTACATCTGGAGTGACCCAAGAGCTTTCAAATCCCAGAGCACTCAGTAAAGAGAGTCAAGGTGGTGACTCTCAGGTGTCGATGAGCTGAAGCAAAACCTGGGACTTGGGGGACCCCAAAGGCATCCCTGTAGTAAAGTGCCTCTATTGTTCCAGCCCACAGACCTGAGCCCTGGACCACACTTGTGGGGGAGGGGGGTGCAGAGTCCTGGCTGCTCTGGTTACTCTTTGAGCCACCAGCTGGCTTTGTGCTCTGGAGAAGGTTGAAGAACCGTGGCTGGGAATGAGAAAGGAAGCTGCTGATACTTTGGAAAAGTGAACTGATTATGAGTAGATGTGGAGAAAGCTTCCCGTGACGTGGCAGTTACACTGGCTTTTATGTGCAATTTCCCACCTAGCAACAGAAGTTGGTAACTAACCAAAAAACATTTTTTCAGCAGAGCTCCGAAAGAGTCTGTGGAGGGCTCAAGCAGCCTCTGTTGATCTCTGTAGCACACAGTGAAAGCCACACTGGCTGGCTTGTGCTTCCATGACTGCCAGGCAGATGCACATGGCTTTGGACTTTAGGTGATTGATGGCATACAGGGGCCATGGCAATAGTAATATCACTGTTACTATATAGTGGGATATAACTGTGACTCCAACATTTCTAGTTAGATAGGAAGATGTCTTAATCTCCTAACCAGTAGTAGTTGGTAAAATGACGCAGACTTGATTAAGTGCTTTTTCACAAAAGTTTATTCAATCCTTATAGCAACTCTTAAGGACTTGTCCAAGCTATATGGATTTTACAGTTGAGGAAATTGAGGTGTGAAGAAGTGAAATGTCAACTCCAAGTTTAACCAGTGGGAACTGACTCTCGTGTTCCCCATAATTGGGTGTATTGGCCACTACTTCATTGTTCTGGGTTTCAAGAAGAGTCTGATTTGAGGTCACATTCTCTTGCCAAGTTCCCCAGTCAACATCACTTTCCCTCAACTCTACATCAGGAGGTGGTCTCTGAGAGACTTGATTTTCTAGATCTGATCTGCAGCTCAGTAACCTTGAACCCACCAGGAACTTGTTACAAATGTAGATACCAGGCCTCATCCCCAGTTTGATGAATCAGAATCTGCTTTTTAACCAGATTCCCAGCCAAGTCTTAGAGACCCCTTTTCCAAGACAGAAACCTTTTAAATTCTCTCTGTGGCAAAAGGCTTCTGAAAACAAGTAAGGAATCCTATTCTGTTGTATTTGTGTGCGTGTGTGTTAATAAATGAACACCTTGAAAAAAATCTTTAGGTAAAGAAAATTTAACTTCACTTATGCAGTGTTTTCATAATTTGTTCATCAACTCAGTTTGAGTAACATTTATAACAATCTATGTAACAAAAGAAATTTGAGACACAATGCCTCACAATAAAGCTGGTTAGAGGCCTACTCATTTGTGAAGTAAAGAGAGTTTAAATGAATGAACCTAAGATTTATCATGTGAACAGTGGACAGTGTCCTAGTGAAGGGGCACAGGGCTAGGAGTTATCTGGGAGCTTCCATCCAGATGTCAGGCCTCTGGCAAGCCACAGACCCAGCATCCACTGTGGATGTGTGTCTCAGCTCCTGCTCGGCTGCTCTCCTTTGGACACACAAATCCAATATGACCATTTCTTTCAGACACCATCCTCCCCACTGCACAGCCCATCCCCTTCCAGATTAGCAGAGAGGAGCTCCGTGGGCCAGGCAGCTGGCCGCGCTGACTGAATGTGACCAAGTGAAGTAGATTAATGAACAAAGAAAAGAACAGGGAGAGTTAGGAGCCGGGTCAGGGAGGCACCAGCTAAGTTGTCTGTTTTTAAGCAGCAACTGCTGTTGGAAAAATTGATTGCAGGGAAGCACAGACATAGTTTGAGCTAGTTTGGTGGCCACTGACACAATTACTTAATTTTCAAAGAAAACATTTACCTCCAATAAATAAAACCAGAACCGAACATGAGTCCAGAATTCCTGCTTTCACAGAGCACCCGTCACCAGCCTGATCTGTGAAAGGAAGGCAAGTGGGGAGAACTTGGAAGGGAACAAGTAAGAGTAAGACTCATAATAAGAGTAAAAACCCATATCAAGTTCCCAATTGCGTAGGAAGAGTTGCATGAAAACAGCATTGTTTGAAATGTTCTTCATCTCTTATCAGTAGGGAAATGAGAATCACCTCGCCCCTGTGAGAGTGACTATTCTCCAAAGATGCAAGTGTTGGAGAGGATGTGGAGAGAAGGGAACCAATGGGCATTGTGGATTGGAAATGTAAATTGATGCCATTACGGAAAGTGGCATGGAGTTTTCTCTAAATAAATAGATAAATAAAATTAGAGAAAGAAGGAAAGAAAAGAAAAGAAATCCAGTGTTGGTTGTCCGACCTCAGCACCCAGTCTCCCCTTTGCTGTCATTGCTGCCTCTTCACACCAGGGGCTGGAAATCTGACTATGATTCAGATATCACCTGCAGCAGTGACAATCTTGGCAACTTTGCACATCACACATGCCATCTGGGGCCCTGAGTTCCCAGAGTCGCTGTCTCTGGACTATCGTTTCTGATTACTCCACCTCAGCAGTGCTCATGAAAGGAGCCAGATGTGCCCTGCTCCTGTGTTGCTTGGAGGGGTATCTGGTAAGCAAGGTGCGGGGGGGGGCCCCCCAAGGATCCCAGCACTCAGGGATGAAGCTCTGGAGCCACACGGATGGCTACTGCCTTCATTCGTGAACACTAAGCCAGGCTGAGCGGGTCAGTGCTAACCATGCTGAGCTCCAACCCCCAGACCCTGCACCTCATACTCACCACACCCCCAGACATGCATCTGTGTCCAGCCAGAGATCTTTCTGCATCAGTTGTCTACAGCTCGGAAGACTCAGGACACTTTGGACAGTTGGAGGGGACAACAGTATGCCGTCACCATCTAGGGGCTGTACGTGATATCTAGCTCCACCTCCCAGCCTACGGCTTCTCAAGAAAATAAATAGGTCTTGGTTGTTTTTACATCTACCTTGTTATCTACTGCTGCCTCACAAGCCACTTCAAACATAATGTCATAAAACAAAAATATTTCCGTCCTCACAAATTCTGGAGACCATAAATTCAAACTAGGGTTTCAAGAACTGAGAAGGAGCTGATATTTTTGTTTATGTTTTCTATTTGCTATGAGAAGCACAGTTGGCTGTGAATAGGCTTATTCCTGAATTTGTGCTCAGGGGTCCCTCTATGCAGTACTGGGGCTTGAACCCAGGTCAGTCACATGCAAAGCAAGTGTCCTATCTACTGTCCTATCTTTCTAGCACAGGTTATGGAATTTTCAAGATAATGATAAACTCACTGTGATAAAACTGACAATTTTGTGGGTGCAAAATGAGACATCTATCTAGGTCTGAGACAAAGGGATTTGTTCCACATGGTAACACCACAGCATCAGTATTCTCTGTTTCATTTCCCTGAAATGAGATTCGCTTAAGGATGTGAGCTGGTGAAGTTTGCACAGAGAGAGATGCCCCTGCACAGGGACATGAATCAGGCAAATTGGGAAAGGGCACACCCCTTCTGTGAATGCAGAGGGAGGCTTCATATTCACCCCTAGCACCGCCTCTTTCTTCCAGTCTTGTACTTCTCAGGGAAGCATAGTCGCTTTTGCCTATGACTGCTCATGGCACTAAGAGTGTGTAAAAGACAGTCTGAAATAAATAGAGTTCGTGTTTCTGCTTTCAAGACATGCCAAAATGAGGCCCAGAGAAATTCCTTCCAGCATCTACCAGTGTGAAATGGCTTTTATCTGCTCCCAGTTGTATATCCCCTTACCTACTTTCAGCACTCAGTTCTTGTCCAGAGTGATTATTTCTATTATTGTCATAGTGGTCCCTTCTCTGTCATAACTGCTCTCTGTCCCCCAAATAACTTGTATGTGGCAAGTTTCTAACCATGAGTGAAATGAGTTAGGAGAGGGACAGACATAGAATGATTGTACTCATTTGTGGGATATATGAAAAAAAAAACATAGTGTGAGACTAATATTCAAGGACAGAAGAAAAGGGCCAAGAGGACTTGTCCACAGTCTGTTGAAACTTTAAACTGAGATCAGGCTACAGGCATTGAAATCTTCCTAACAGGCAGCTGGACATAGAGAGGGGACAACTTTAGAAGTAACATGTGAAGAACAATTGAAGGATGAGAATTCTGAGGGAAATTTGTGAGTTTGGGGGACGAGACATAAGAGTCACATGACAAATACTGCCATATTCTACTGATTATAAGCAAATCACTAAGAGCGGCCCAAATTTGAGAGAAGGTAAGAAATTACTCCACCTAGGGGCATGGCAAGTCCACAGTGGAAATACACGAGTGGAAAATTGTTTTAGTCATCTGTAGAAAGTTTGCCCAAGGAGCATAATACCAACCCAAGCCTGCTCCACTGTAGAAATGAAAATACTCAAAGAGTATTTTGAGTATCAAAGTCACGTTAGGGAAACAGGAGCAATAGAACAGTGGGTAGGGAGCTTGACTTGCCTGTGACTGACCCTGACACAATCCCAGGTACCCCATGTGGTCCCCTGAGCTTCTACAGATGTGATCTCCACACAATGAGCCAGAAATAAGCCCTAAATAGCACTGAGTGTGATTCCAAAGGAAAACAATGAAAGAATTACATTATGTAATCCACTGTTCATGCTGCAAAATAGAGTAAAAAGAGCTCAGCCTAACATCAACAGGGCTTTGGGCCGCTAAATTACTTAGTTGGGGCCTTGGCCAGTCACTTTCCTAACTGACTCCCATGAATCCCCACTTATGCACCCAAAACATAATGGATCCTGCCCCTTCCCCTTTATACTCAGCTGCTCTGAATCTCATATGTCAGTCATCAGGATCTGCCCTGTGCAGAGGCAATGAGCTCTCAGGAACATCTGAGAGCCACGTCCAGGGCATGCAGTGTCTGCTGATCGTCTGCATCTGAGCCTCTCCTGGATCTTACTGGGTGAGAGGCACATAGCTTTTCCAAATTAATAACGAACTAAAGCCTTTTAATTCTTGTAATTGAGTTACCCATGAAGAGAAAGGGGAGCACCTGGTTTTCTGCCCTCTAAGCACCAGAAAACAGTGGAAGGATTAAGTGTTCTGTGAAATTGCTTCTGGGCTATACTTATAGGGCTTCCTTCACCTCATAGGAAGAGAATGGATGAGAGAGAGAGGGAGAAGAATGGGTAAGATAGTGTAGGCAGATCTTAAGAGCAGAGAAATAATCGGCTCTTCCCATAAACAAGAATAGGCCCGCCCACTACAGAGGTATTCAAAAATTGATGTGTGCGGCTTCCTGGACATCTTGATTTTCAAATCTTGTGGCTGGAGATGGGGAATAAAGCTGGAAGACTTTTAGTTTCGAATATGAATATTAAACTGCCTCCATGCACCACTTAGGAAAGTGGTTAGCATTTACTATAAGCAGCAACTTCACAAATCTGGGAGCTAGAATTATCATTACAAAGGAAGAAACCTAAGTGCAGAGAGGAGAAACACAATTGTCGCAACTCAAGGACCTTGAAGGGACAGAAGCAAGACTGAACTGAAGGCAGAAGGCTATTTGACCCAAAGCCCAGCCTTTTCCTGTGTCCATTGTTTCTCTGCTTTCTGGCATGGTGGGGGCAATACCGGAAGGAGGGTAGTGTGTGGGGGTAAGAACTAGGATAGGGAGAGGCCACAAGGCACTACCATTGCCCCCACAGAAGTCTGGCCCTGGGTTTGCAAAAGCAGGAGAAAGGCAGAGTAAAAGTTGCTCGCCAAGTAGGTGAGTGGTCGCTGTATTTTTATAGCTGGAGAATGATATGTTCTGGGCTGAGTTCCCTCGGGGCCTAATCTTAGTCGTGTTGTCTACCACACTGCTTAGCTTACAACTTTGTTCAGAAAGTATTTGTTGAGTGTTTCTTATGTGCTAGGCCTATGCCACCTTTGGGGATACAAAAATGATGACAACAAAGGTTTGATCATCTGGGAGAGAACATCCAGGCTCACCAGGTAAGTGGCTATTAAAAGATTAGATGTACAAAGCTTGAGTCTTGATGGACAGTAGATGAAGAACAAAGGTGAGCATAAAGGATGCCATGGAGGGGTGAAAGATAGTTCGGAGTTAACAGCTGTGTAATATATTTATCTCTACCCTTCCCTTACTTAACTAGCCTTTAATTTCAAACTGTAGAAAACCCTTGTCAAACTGGCTCAAACTACCAAAGCATACACCTTGTGTTATTAGAAAGACTAAATTAATACACAAATATCCTTAATAAAAATGGACCTTGGATTATATTGCTATAAAGTCTCACAAAGTTACAAAGAATAAACCTTTCAAAAAATTTTAATCACCTTGAGATACACAGTTACAAAGTTACTCATGATTGGGTTTCAGTCATACAATGTTCCATCACCTGCTGCTTCCCCACTGTATATTTCCCACCACCAATGTCCCCAGCTTTCCTCCCCACCCCTCCCCCACCCACACAGAAACTTTTCCTCTTCTCTCTCTCTCTCTCTCTCTCTCTCTCTCTCTCTCTTTCTCTCTCTCCCCCCTTTTGTGAATTATGGTTTTATAAGCCTTATTTTTATACAAACTGATAGCCATAAAATGAGTCAACTCATTTTATAATCTTGTTATCAAAACAGAACAAAGAAAATACCAAAAAATAATTACAAACCATAAATTGTAAATAAATGTTCACATATTAAGTTGTGAAACGTATTGAAAAATATCTCAGGAATACAAATGTAGCTTAATAAAACAATGTACAGATTAATAACCCAAACCACATAATCTCCATAAATATAGGAAAAGCATATAACATTGAAGTCATTTATTATTAGTTGAAAACATTTTTATTGAGGCACCATGATTTACAAAGATACACACAATTGAGTTTCAGATGTACAATGTCCCAACACTAATCCCTTTACCAGCATCCCTTTCCTTCTGCCAAGGTCCCTAGATTCCCTCTTACCCACCAGCCTGCCTCTGTGACAGGCACTGTTTTATTCCTTTTAGGCACTGTGGCTTACATTGCTGTTCCTGATAGGGTTTCATGCATACCCCTTTCTAGCAACACCTTCTGCTACAGAAAGGCCATTTCCCTCCACCATTGTTGGAGGGTCCCCTCCCTGTCCTATCTACCACCCCACCCCGCCAAGCTTCCTATGGAAGACTTCCTTTTGAGAACTGGTCTTCAACAGCCATTTGTGCTATAAAATCCTTAGCAAGGTATTGATTGAAGAAAACTATAATTTCTTCCAAACCAAAGACAAATATTGTATTTGATGGTGAAACTTTAGATACTTTACACACTAAGGTCAGACATGAATGGTGATGTGTGCAATTACTTTTCCTCTTCAAAAGTGAAATGGGAGTTCTAATATAGCTAATGCAATAGGAGAAAGGCAAATTTAAAGATATAAAAAAATAAAAGAGACAAATTTCCATAATTTAGAAATTAAATAAAAATCAGAAGAGCATTACAGATAAACTACTAGAATTTCTAAAATACCAATTATCACTTGATGCAATTAAACATTAAATAATCAGAAATTTCTTCTAACACCTAAAAAATCAAATTAGTATATACACTAAAGAAATATGTTATAGCAATTATGTAACAAAGTACTTAACATTAATGAATGATATGAAATGTAACTCAAATAAATGGAGATATATGCCTTTTTTATGGACAAAGAAATAAAAATTAAAAAAGAATAAAAATGCAAATTCTCCCTCAAGTTAATCTATGAATTCTATTGTCTGCAGGTGAACTGTAGGTTGGCATACCACTTTGGAGGGCAATTTGGTGACATTTTGACATATATATTATGTTATCAGTTGGGTTGTGCCCCTGAACCTAACTCATATTTTAAAGTCCCAAGCTTCATTAGTTCAGAAAGTGTTCCTGCTTGAAAATAAAGTCTTAGAAGATGTGATTAGTTAAAATAAGGTTTTTAGGATGGCCCAAAACTAATATGATTGGTGTCCTTATACAAATGGGTGAAATTTGGTTTCAGATAGAGACGTTGAGAGATGGAAGGCAATGGGAAAAGACATGGGGAGAAGACCATCAAGGACCTGTGGAGAACAAATCCCTGAATAAATTTTCCCCCAAAGCCCTCAGGAAGAACTAACCTCGACAGCATCTTGGTTTTGGACTTCCAGTCTCTAGACTCTGAGACAATCTATTGTGTTAGTTAGGGGACCTTGTATGCTGCACTTGTATGCTGCACTTTGTTATGACAGTCCTAGAAAACTCATAAATATTTGGACAGCTTTTCACAGGACTTCACTAGGAGTGATAATAAAAGATGAATCATTTAATTAGTAGATATTGGATACTCATCAGAATTCCTCTATTGAAAAATAAGCAACATTGTATATCAACACAATAAAATATTCTATAGAAGCAAAACAATGAATGGGCACATCTCAAACCAATGGGTTTTAATGTAGGTAAATATTTAGAAAAAATTATATCCCATAGTATTGTCAAAAAATTGTAAAACAAAGTTAAGACAAAAGTAAACACTGAAGTTTCTTTAACCAGTCATCTGTTCTTGGGCACTTGGGTCTTTTCCAGATTCTGGCTATTGTAAACAGTGCTGCAATGAACATGCAAGTGCAGATGTCCATATATTTGGGGTGGTGTGTCAGAATATTCAACCCTGTTCCATTGGTCTGCAGCTCTGCCTTTGTTCCAGTACCATGCTGTTTTAATTACTACCACTTTGTAGTAGAGTTGGAAGTTGAGGAGGTCGATTCCTCCCATTTTCTTTTTCCCAAGAATTGCTTTAGCTATTCATGGGGGTTTATTCTTCCATATGAATTTCAGGAGTGCATGCTCCATTTCTTTGAAGAATGTCAAGGGTATCTTTATAGGGATCGCATTGAATTTGTACAATGCTTTGGGGAGTATTGCCATTTTGATAATATTAATTCTTCCAATCCATGAGCAGGGGATATCTTTCCATTTCCTCAAGTCCTCTTTTATTTCCTGAAGTAGCGTTTTGTAGTTTTCATTATACAAGTCCTTTACCTCCTTAGTTAAGTTGATTCCGAGGTATTTGATCGTTTGAGGCACAATTGTGAATGGGATTGCTTTTATCATGTTGCTTTCTTCTCTCTCATTATTTGTGTATAGGAAAGCCATGGACTTTTGGGTGTTGATTTTATAGCCTGCAACTTTACTATACAAGTCTATTGTTTCTAAGAGTTTCTTGGTAGAGATTTTAGGGTTCTCTAAGTATAGTATCATAGTCTGCAAATAGTGAGAGTTTGATTTCTTCCTTTCCTACCTGAATGCCCTTAATACCCTTTTCTTGCCTAACCGCTATTGCAAGTACTGCCAGTACTATATTGAACAGGAGTGGAGAGAGTGGGCATCCTTGTCTCATCCCTGATCTCAGAGGGAAGGTTCTTAGTTTTTCCCCATTATGCAGCTGTTAGAAAAGATGAAGTTATGAAATTTGCATATAAGTGGATCAACATGGAAAGTATCATGTTGAGTGAAATGAGTCAGAAAGAAAGAGACAGACATAGAAAGATTGCACTCATATGTGGAATATAACATAGCAGAGAGGTACAAACTAACAATAATGCAACTTCTGGCAGAAATTTCTCTGGACTTAGTTATTAAAATACTAAAATACAGAAATCCAAAACCTCACGGCCACTATTGTGGCCACACGACCTCATATCTCTTCATTCTCAGCAATGGAAAACAAACTATCACATGCTTCCTTTCCAGCAGGTCTGACTTTGGTGTGGGGGAGGGGAACTCCAAACAATAATAGTGAGTTTTTTGTTGAAATATTGAATGCAATCAAAGTAAAGAGAAAGTAAAGTGAAATTTATCAGCTACACAGGCGGGGTGGGGGACTGGGGGGTGGGGGGAAGGTTTGCTGTGGTTCTTGGTGGTGGAATATGTGCACTGGTGAAGGGATGGGTGTTTGAGCATTGTGTAACTAAGACTTAAGCCCTGAAAGCTTTGTAACTTTCCACATAGTGATTCAATAAAAAATAAGTAAATAAATAAATAAATTTAGAGGTTACCTCTTTAAATTTAGATGTTATCTCTCTAAAAAAAAGTGCAGATGTCATTTCTACTATACTTTTTTGCATCTCCAGGATATATTCCCAGAAGTGCTATTGCTGGGTCAAATGGGAGCTCAATTTCTAACTTTTTGAGAAGCAACCATACGGTTTTCTAAAAGGGTTGGTACATCTACACAATGGAATACTATGCAGCTCTTAGAAAGGATGAAGTAATGAAATTTGCATATAAGTGGATCAGCATGGAGAGGATCATGTTAAGTTAAATGAATCAGAAGGAGGACAGACAGAAAAATTGCACTCATTTATGGAATATAAAGTAATAGAATGCAAGACTTACACCCAAGAATAGTAGAGATATGTACCAGGAGAATTCCTCCACAGTTTGGAAGCCAGCCTCATATGCTGGGGAAAAAGGCAGCTCAGATAGAGAAGAAACCACCAAATAAAGGGTGCTTGGAGGGCCCGCTTGGGATGGGAGATGCGAGCTGAAAGTAGACTATAGAATGAACATGATGGCCACTCAATACCTATACTGCAAACCACAACACCCAAAAGGAGAGAGAGGAAAAGAAAATGCCCTGCCACAGAGGTGGGGTGGGATGGGGGAGAAGAGGTGGGGGTGGTGGGAGGGATACTGGGAATATTGGTGATGGTGAATGTGCACGTGGAGGGATGGGTAATTGATCGGTGTATGACTGAAACATAAGCATGAAAGTTTGTAAGTCTGTAACTGTACCTCACAGTGATTCATATAAAAAATTTTAAAATTTTTTTGAAAAGTGAACACTGAAAAGCTATAGAGATGAGATAGTGGAAGGGCACTTGCCTTGCAATTGGCCAACTGGGTTTTATCCCTGACACCACATATGGTCCCTGGAGCCTACCAGGAGTGACCCCTCAGAGCCAGGAATGAGCCCTGAGAACAACTGGGTATAATCCAAAAACAAATAAAAAACCAAGCAAATAAAAAAAAGTGAGCACTGAAAAAAATTAATCACTTTTGAAATACGACAACAAGGTTTTAATATTTTTAATAAGAAGGCTTTCTGTACAAGAAGAAAACAATTATGCTTCCATATAAAAGAGACAAGCCACAGTAGCACTTTTGTTTGTTTGTTTTGGGGGCCACATCCAGCATCTGACCCACTGTACTATCTCTCTGATCCCCATAATAGCACTTCTCAAGAAGAAAAATAAATTACAAATGTAAGAAAAATCTGTGCGGACTCATCCCAGTTCTACAGATCCTAAAGTCTTAGACTAACAGCTGCATATGCGGCCACGTGACTCCTCCAAATTCCACAGTACTGAAATTCCAGTAAGACCAAACCAAATTAGATGAGCAAGTAACATAAAAAGCCAACTAAATTTAACATAAATAATAACACAGAAGGCTCAACTAGCAACGAAAATCTTAGCAAATCCTCAAAGACTTTACACTGTGGTAAGATAAAACAATTTTCACAAATTTTCCTTTACTGAAGTGTTTTTGATAATTCCTTTAGTCATTTTGTTCTAACAATCAATATTAAAGAAATTCTTACATGCCTGCTAAGGGGGCGGGCTTTGGGGTGGTTGGGAAAATGGGGACAATGGTGGAGGGAAGGTCACACTGTGGTGGGATTGGTGTCGGAACATCAAAAGCTCATAACAAGTCTATTATGAACAACTTGGTAAACTACAGTGTTTAAATGAAGTAAAACAATTTAAAAAAATATATTCTCTGTTCCTGAAAGCAAAGTAAAGAAGATTTATCATTAACCATTAAAAGTCACAAAAATTTCCAGTCTGGACTTCACAAAAATCAGAAGCAGAAGCAGAAGCGCGTGAATGGACAGTGTGAGGCCGTGAGCTCAGTTCCTGCTGCAGCTGCTCATGTGTGCCACTGTGGCCCTGGCTCTGCTGTCTGTGCCCAGGAGCCCTGCTCTCTGCTACCCTCTCGCTCCAGCCAACTGCTGGCCACGGAGAGCAGCCAGATCCCTGCAAACACCACAGCTCAAGGGTGTGACGCCAACTAGTCCCACAACTAAGCAGGTGGGCTGAGTGATTCAACCAGCACTGCTCCCCACCCCGCCCCAACTGGGAGCATATGTGCAAGTTAAAGGAGTGAGATCCCATGTGTGAACACCACTGGATCACTGGATCACTGTCATCCCTTTGTTCATCGATTTGTTCAAGCGGGTGCCAGTAACATCTCCATTTGTTCCTGTCACCTGCTAGTGTAGCCCGATGGTGTATTGGGGGCTCTTTCAGGGTCAGGGGAATGAGGACGGTCATTGTTACTGTTTTTGGCATATCGAATATGTCATGGGTAGCTTGCCAGTCTCTGCTGTGTGGGTGGAATACTCTCGGTAGCTTGCCGGGCTCTCCGAGAGGGACAGAGGCTTTTGGGAAGCCTCTAATCTCCTTTACAGGTGTTCCCAGCCCACTGAATGTGAGCTTTTGTAAGCTTTTGTAAGCTTTTGACTGGCATGTTGTAACGATCTGCACACTGCACACACCTGCCTGTGTCTCTGGGCAGCACCTGGGAAACCTGCAGCCACAGGTTGATCTCCTTGAGGTTGATGGATGGTTGTTGAGTAGCTGGCAGAGCAAGACCCTATAGCAGAGGCAGAATGTCTGTGCCAGGTCAAACACCTGCTCTGAGTCCCAGGTCACCCAGTGGTTGGCTGACAGCACCCCACAGTGGATGAGCCACTGCGTGCACTGCCGCCACGGCTCTATGTCCCACAGTGCTGCGACTCGGCCTGGCCCGGGCAGGCAGCAACACTGTGGCCACTGCCACGGTTTCTCTGTGCCCCACCGATGCCATTCTGTCCGAATCTTGCAAAACAGCCAGTGATGTTCATCAGGAATCATGCTTAGAGTTCCATGCCTGGCGTGCTGAGCTGCGCGCTGTCTAAGGCGAGATGGTGAGCTGGGTTCGGGAGAGCGCGAGGGGTTTGGGCGGCATCAGCACCATCTTGCCTCACCAAGACTAAGTAAATACTAAGACAGTGTGTGTGAGCACTGCAGGCAGTTGTCGTATATGTGTACAGAGATGGTGATGCTTGTGAGAACCAGTCTGGGGAAGAAGGACCCAGAAGATGGCTTGGTGACTTAGAAAGTACAGAGGCCAAAGGTGAGACCCTGAGTTCAATCCCAGTCACTGCACATGTGCTGAAGCAACACTCACTGTCCATAACCAGTGAAGGAATTTTTTTAAAAACAGAGAAAATAGAAATATGTAAGTGTGTAAAATTATGACAAAAGACAGAACATCTACTGAAAAGCTTAAAAGATGCCAAAAGCTTAAAAAATGAAAGCTGCAGCTGTAACCTAACATATAAAATAGAAAATTAGATGCTGATATTTGTTGTGGAAACTGTAGCAGGCTCCTGTATTATCACATATCCACGCCTAATAATTTATTCATTTATTTTACAAAGAAATGTTTATATTTATTTTTATTGATTTTTTGGGTCACACCCAGCAATGCTCAGGAGTTACTCCTGGCTCATGCATTCAGGAATTACTCCTGGGGACCATATGGGATGCTGGGGATTGAACCCAGGTCAGCCGCGTGCAAGGCAAATGCCCTACCCTCTGTGCTATCGCTCCAGCCCCCCTAATAATTTTTTTATTTTTACTTTTTGTTTTTTTAAATTTTTATTTATTTATTTAATTTTTTAGTGAATCACCGTGAGGGTACAGTTACAGATTCACACATTTTCATGCTTCTATTTCCTTCATACAATGTTCGAGAACCCATCCCTCCACCAGTGCCCATTCTCCATCACCAATGAACCCAGTATCCCTCCCACCCACCAATCTCATCCCCCCTCCCCACCCCACCTCTGTGGCAGGATATCCCATTTTGTTATCTCTCTCCTTTTGGGTGATGTGGTTTGCAATAAGGGTATTGAGTGGCCATCATGTTTAGTCTCTAGTCTACTTTCAGCACTCAGTTCCCTTCCCACGCGGGATCTCCAACCACATTTTCCTTGATGTTCCCTCCTCTATCTGAGCTAATAATTTTTTTAATTGAATCACCATGAGATGCACTTACAAAGCTTCCATGTTTGAGTTTCAGTCATACAATGATCGAACACCCATTCCTCCATCAGTGCACATTTTCCACCACCAATGTTCCCAGTATCCCTCCCCACCCTGTTCCAACCCTCCCCCTGCCTCTATGGCAGATAATTTCCCTCTTATTTTCTCTCTACTTATGCATACCCAATATTTCATTCAGAGCTTTATACAACTCCAAGGTAACTGTCATTCCCCTTTATGTGTGAGAATGTCATGAAAGGTGGGAGATTTCTGCTGAGTATCAGAGAGCCAGGAGTTATGGAATTGGATTTGTACCCCAACAATGTCTGGCCTCAGATTCTAGGATCTCTGCTGAACTGAAAAGTCTCTCATTTTAGTGAGATGGGGCCCTGAAGTCCTGTCTTTTTTTTAAATTGAGTCACCGTAGTCCCATCAACGGCCAACATCCAGACACTATAAAACCAAGCTCCTGGAAGAGAGTGACGCAGTCTCTTGCCCCTGTGCCTGGCTGTCTTCACTGGGGCCCCTCAGAGGGGACAGGTTGGTTGCGTTTCACTCCCCTGCCCTCCCCCCCCAGCAGAGCCTCGACAGTTGAGGACCTCTGGAACCCAGCCATGGCCATGCTCAGGGCCACTCTCCACACATTCGAATGAGCCTCACACATGGGGGAGCTGGCAGAGGAACTCAGGTATGCAGGACCTGGGACCAAGATCTCCGAGGCTGCTCAGATTAAAACTGGTGACCTCTTCCACCCAGATCCCCCATTTTCCAGTAGCTAGGCAGTCACACCGAAAGACTGCCCCTGGCACCATGTAATCCCATCAACAGCCAACATCCAGAGACTATAAAACCAAGCTTCCGCATTTCGCATTTCGGCCACTCACCATCTAATAGCCTAGTTCTCCCTTTCAGAGAACCTGACAAACTACCGTGAGTCTGTTGCCCACTTGGGAGAGCCTGGCAAGCTCCCCGTGGCGTATTCATATCCAAAATACAGTAACAGATATATACATACCTCTCAGAGAGCCTGGCAAACTACCGAGAGTATCCCACCCGCACAGCAGAGTCTGGCAAGCTACCCGTGGCGTATTCAATACACCCAAAAGAGTAACAATAGGTCTCATTCCCCTGACCCTGAAAGAGCCTCCAATCATTGGGAAATGTGAGTAAGGAGAGGCTGCTAAAATCTCAGGGGTGACTCAATACCTCTGTTGCAAACTACAACACCCAACAGGAGAGAGAACAAAAGGGAATGCCCTGGCACAGAGGCAGGGCGGAGTGGTGAGGGTTGGGGTGGGTATGGTGGGAGGGATACTGGGAACATTGATGGGGGAGAATGGGCACTGGTGGAGGGATGTAAACCAAATGCAAACATGAAAGTTCATAAGTTTGTAACTGTACCTCACAGTGATTCACTAATAAAAGTAAATAAACAAAATTAAAAAATAAATCTCAGGACTGAGTGTAATAGAGATGTTACTGATGCCCGCTCAAGTAAATCGACAAACGGGATGACAGTGATACAGTGATACAGTCAGTCACCATGAGATACAGTTACAAATCTTTCATGTTTGAGTTTCAGTCATACAATGATTGAACACCCATCCATCCACCAGTGCACATTTCTACCACCAATGTCCCCAGTATCCCCAACCACCATCTCAACCCTCCCTGTCTCTACCAAATGTGTTAGTCTCTCAGTATCTATATTGCAAACCATAATGCCCAAGTGTGGGGGAAATTGTCTTCTTAAACTCTTGTTCCCTAGAAAAGGAAAACCCGTTCTGCTGAGATGAGAAAACCCCATAACTTTACAGACTCAGCTGATCAAAGGTTGTTTCAATTATGTTCAGCCTTCGTTAATTTTTTTTTTAATTTTTAGTTCTAGACTATCTTTGGTACTAAGGAACATAGAGGGTTCAGGAAGAAACAGTAGGGAAGATCTGCAGGGGCAGATGAGGCAGGGGTTTAGGGTGGTACCTCACCATCTTCTAAGGAATGTATCTGAAGCTAACAGTAAGCAAAGTTATTTTCTGCCCAAATATGAACACAAGGAACTTTAGAATCTAAGCTAGGGAGGTTTGTGACTCAGCTGACAACTTGGTAAATGCAAGAACTCATGGAAGCTAGTTAGTCCCCTTGAACCTCAGTTTCTTTATTCCAAGACGGAGGGTCAAGGTTAGGTGAAGAGATTCATGAAAAGGACATAATACTCAACTGAGCATACAGCAAGGCCCAGGCATGTCCCAACTTGCATCAACACATCATTGTGATCATTGTCACTGTCATTTTCAGAAGCCAGGGACACACAGCAGAACCTCCATGCCCAAACCTCTGTGCCAGCCCATGGTCTCAGCTGATCCAAGTTTCCCGCAGCAGAGGTGCGTGTGAGCCCAGAACCCTGGGAAATGCCGACACCAGCAGGCTTTTGCTCCCAAAGTGCAGGGCTGAGAGTTGTTTGTGGAAGCCTGAATGAGAGACTGATGACTCAAGATAAGATAGGCAATCAGCTTGGACTAGCCACTGCAGACTTCTGGTCTACTTGTAAAAGGAGCCTTGTCATTTATTTGACAGTCCCCAGGTTTTCACAGAGGGGGAGGGATGAATAGAGCTGAACCCAGCCGAGTGTTCCAGATAGCTTCAAGTGTGGAGTTGGCTGTTCTCAGGCCTCTGGGGCTTGGAGAAACCCTTCAACTCCTGGCTGTCTCTAACCAGCTACCCATTCATTTCTGTCAATGTTGGTTATGTGGCTACTGTAAGGAGAAGTGCCCCAGGAGACTGTCCTCCTTAGAGGCTAGCAAACTATCTCCAATTTAGAGAAATTCATCCCACTTGAAAAAATTTACCTCCAAACAGAAATCTGCAACGGACATCCCTCGATAGATGTGTGTGCTGAGTGCAGGAGAGCTAGACCCAGAGAGCTGTGGGTGGGAGGCACACTCGCAGTGGGCATACTGTGCTATAGTTCTGAGCCTCAGCATCCCCTCATCTACCAGTTTCAAAGCGTCTGATGGTGACAGTGAGTGGAGGGTAAGCAGGAATGCACATTCCTCATTAAATTAATCCTAAAGAAAATAACTGGTAAAGTGGAGGACACTTTGGTTGCTTACTCTGTTTTCTCTAAACTGTTTTCATGCCTTGGGCATCATAAAATTCAGATGTCTGAGTACTGAGGCAATGGAGGCTGGTTCAGTCATAATGAACATGGAACTTGCATGCCAGTATAAGTTGAAGATCTCTGCTGGGCCTTTTTCTAGACACCCAGGCAGTGTCTCATTAGCAAATACCTTACACTTACCTTACGCTTCCGATGTGCTTCATCAATGTGAAGAATTTCTAGATCAGGACCTGGCACAAAGTTGGTTCCTCAATTAACATTTGCTGATGAGTGACTCAAAGAATGAATGGTAAGGAAACAGCTATTAAAGGGAAAACATAATCTTTTTTTTAAATTTATTTATTTTTAATTAGAGAATCACCGTGAGGGTACAGTTACAGATTTATACACTTTTGTGCTTATACTTCCCTCATACAAAGTTTGGGAACCCATCCCTTCACCAGTGCCCATTCTCCACCACCCGTAAACCCAGTGTCCCTCCCACCCTCCCCAATCCCATCTCCCCCCCACCCCACCCTGCCACTGTGGCAAGGCATTCCCTTCTGTTTTCTCTCTCTAATTAGCTGTTGTGGTTTGCAATAAAGGTGTTGAGTGGCCGCTGTGCTCAGTCTCTAGCCCTCATTCAGCCCGCAACTCCCTTCCCCCACATGGCCTTCGACTACAATGTAGTTGGTGATCGCTTCTCTGAGTTGACCTTTCCCCGGAACGTGAGGCCAGCCTCGAAGCCATGGAGTCAACCTCCTGGTACTTATTTCTACAGTTCTTGGGTGTTAGTCTCCCACTCTGTTATTCTATATACCATAGATGAGTGCAATCTTTCTATGTCTGTCTCTCTCTTTCTGACTCATTTCACTCAGCATGAAACTTTTCATGCCCATCCACTTGACTACAAAATTCTTGACCTTTTTTCTAACAGCTGCATAGTATTCCATTGTATAGATGTACCAAAGTTTCCTCAACCAGTCATCCGTTCTGGGGCATTCGGGTTTTTTCCAGATTCTGGCTATTGTAAACAGTGCTGCGATGAACATACATGTGCAGATGTTGTTTCGATTGTACTTTTTTGCCTCTCTGGGATATATTCCCAGCAGTGGTATTGCTGGGTCAAATGGGAATTCAATATCTAATTTTTTGAGAGTCGTCCAAATTGTTTTCCAGAAGGGCTGAACCAGTCGGCATTCCCACCAGCAGTGAAGAAGGGTCCCTTTCTCCCCACATCCTCTCCAACAGCGGTTGCTTTTGTTCTTTTGGATGTGTGCTAGTCTCTGTGGTGTGAGGTGGTATCTCAAAGTTGTTTTGATCTGCATCTCTCTGATGATTAGTGATGCAGAGCACTTTTTCATGTGCCTTTTGGCCATTCGTATTTCTTCCTTGGTAAAGTTTCTGTTCATTTATTCGCCCCATTTTTTGATGGGGTTGGATGTGGAAAACATAATCTTGTTGTTCAACTATAACTCATCTCTCTTGATTCTTCCAGATCCTCCTGCTTCCTCCCATTGTCCCATCATTCCCAATTCTCATTCTTTCCCCAAATATGGATTTCTACAGAGAAAATGGTTTTGGAATGGAATGGAGTCCAGTAAAGGTAGCCATCGGAGCAGACTGAAAACAACATTATCATGGCAGATGGGATGCACTGGGTGTGGTTCTGGGGCCTCTCTCCCTGATGTCAAAGAAATAGAATAACAGGAAGGAATAAGAGAGGATTTACCTCTTATTGCTTTGCACATGGCTGTCTCAAGTTCAATCCCTGGCATCTCAATGTTGTCTACTGAGCCTCTCCAGGAGTGGTCACTATGTGCAGAGCCAAGAGTGAGCTCTGAGCACCACTGGGTATGACCCAAAATAAGAGAGTGAGAGAGACAGAGAGAGAATACCTGGAGGCTGATAGACCCTACATCAGAAAGCACTGAGACCAATTTAAAGAGAGCAAGAGAGAAAAGATGCTGGTGTGTAGAGTTCCTCTGGGCCCCTCGAGGCAGGCACACACTGACAGATAAAGTGTGGCTTCTGAAACCACGATGCACCAAGCAGTTAGCTGGGGATTTTGATAAAATTCACATTTTGCTTTGGCACACTGTTCTTCTAGCTAGCTCCCAGGTAACACTGCAATGGCTGGGCTAGGACTAAGGGTTTAGTGCATATATATACATATATGTGTATATATATTACATAATATGCATATATGCACCCTGGCCTTATTCACCTCATTTCTTAAAGAAGTGAACAAGCTACCCTAAGAGAATTGGAGGGACTCGGGATATTCTGGTGTTCAAAGGTGTCACTCTCTGTCTGCATACTTGCAGTACTAATTGGCTAGATCAAGGCAGTGTAGTTTGAAGGAGGATTCAACATTTCATTTCATTCAAAATTTGATAGCTTAATTTTGAACCTCTGTCATGCTCCCTGCAACCACGTTAGTTCACTAGCATATATGAGGGTAGTTGTAAAAGCATCCCCTCCTCTCTTCAAGAATGCTAAAGCCATCTAAAATTTAGTTTCACTTGGTATTATCCCTCTAACAGATGATGGAAGAGCTACCTTGCAGGTATTTCTGCCCCTTCTTACCATTCTCACTGCCAACATACTTGGCCTGGCATTTACCAGTGGAGAAAGCAGGGCTATTCTGGGTTTTTTTAAAATTTTTATTTTATTGAATCACTGTGACAAAAGTTACAAAGCTTTCAGGTTGAAGTCTCAGTCATATAGTGATCAAACCCCTATCCCTTCACCAGTGCACATGTTCCACCACCAAGAACCCCAATATACCCCCCTCCTTCTACCCCCCCCCACCTGAGTGGCTAATGATCTTCACTTTATTCTCTCTATACTTTGAATACATTCAATATTTCAACAGAGAACTCACTATTATTATTTGGAATTTTCCCCCAACAATCAAACCCGCTGAAAAGGCATCATTTGATAATTTGTTTTCCATTGCTGAGAATGAAGATTATATGAGCTTTTAGATTTCTGTTATTTTAGCTCAGTTCACAGTCTAGATGCATTCCTATCAGAAGCCGTGGAGTGCCAAAATGGATTAGTAAACCTCCTGGATCATGGTCTTTAAGGAGTAGAGGGACTGTGCATGTGCGGCTGCTCCGGAACTCATCTGGGTATCCTGGGCTTTAATTTCAAGCTTTTAATATAGTGGGTACTTAGCAAGTGTTTAATGAATTTATTAACAAAAGTTTGACTTTCAAAAAATGCTTTGACTAATCAGATGGGCTCTTTCTAGGGCTGGTCAAATTCTTTTGACTGAAAAGCAGGTTCTATTAAAGCTTAAGTTGTTTTACTTAAGGAAGTTGTAAGGGAGGGAAGAAGACAGAGGAAGAAAAGAACTGAAAGTTGGTTCCTGGAACAATCTCATTACTAGTTGCCCATGGAATAATGATAAAAGGTTTATTCCCAGATTAAACCAACTAGACAACTGAGAGTTGTCTTAGACATTGCTTAATTCTGAAGTGTCAAATACCTGGCAGAAGGAAGTCATTTCTCCCCATTCCCATGCTGATTGCAGACATTACTAATCAATCTCAGGACAATACTCCACTCTATGTGTTCAACATAGACATGACTTCAGAATCCTAAAGTGAAAATCCAATCAACTGGTGGTTTCTTAGGTTTCTGAGCACTTGCCAGATTATCTATCACCCCCTGTCCTTCTCTGAATCTCGGCACACCAGAGATTCTGTTGCTTCCTGTCTAGACAGTTCAGCCTCAGCCTTCACATTTAAGGTGAGAAAGGCAGCATCACGGTGTGATATTGATACAGGAGGAGTAGAAGATCACTTTGAATCTCACAAAGATTGGAGGATATGGAACAGATAGCCAATCAGAATAGATAATGGATGGCCTAGGGGCAGGGGTGGGTGGGATATGACAGCTGAGTAAAGGAAGCCTCACTCCCATTTCTCTCTCTCTCTCTCTCTCTCTCTCTCTCTCTCTGAACTGACTCCTTTCTTCTTCTACCTCCATGATCAGGTAGGGGTGCATCCCTGACAGACGGCTCAGCACAGGCAGGCCACATAGGCTCAGACAGAACCAGAACACAGGCATGACTCAGACACCCAGAAGAGTTCAGATTTATGCAGGGCTCGGAAGCCAGGGTAGTGATAAGGTGATGAGCACAGGATTCTCACCCACACCCATGAGGCAAGGTTGGAGGCTAGGAAAGCCAAGACAGGATGACAAGAATTGATCAGGTACAGGTGGGAGGCTCAGGGGCAGGTGTAGGGCATAGGGAACTCACCCACATGCATGTGGTCAGGGCCAGAGACAGAGGAAAGTGTACATGGGATAGAGAATGAAGTGGGGACAGGACCTGGCCATCTTCACAGGAGGTGAGTAGACTGCATGAGACGAGACAGGGAGATTGTTCACAGGATAGAGCAGCATCAGGGACAGGACAGGTGAGATCATTTATGGGTAAAGAGAGACCTGGACTCCTGGGGAGGGCCTGGACCCATCTATTTTATCTGTATAATAAACTTTAATCTTTAATCTTCTGAGTTTTGTATGCAAATCTTTCATACAATTCTCAAGAATCCACCAGCACAGGAAAATCCACTTTTGTTCTAACAGTCTGAGAGAAGTTCACACTTTGCTGTGTACAGTACCAGGAGGACAAGGATCAGATCCTGTTCATTCATTTACCAATGACAGATCTGGCCTGAACTCATATCTGTGTATTCACAAAATACACAGAAAGTGCGTGGTGCTCTCGCCACATGCGTTTGGTGGCCATGAGTCACTTCTTCACTCCAGCCTGCAGCCACTGCCAAAGAAGCATGAAGGAGGGAACAGGGCTGCCAGGCTGGTTGGTGATCAGTTGCTGTTTATTCCATCCTAGTCTCCCTCTGCCTCAAAGTCTCACTGCCCATATTCCTTCCCCTGCCCACTCTCACAGCCTAAGTTAAGCAGTTACCAAGGGTTGGGGTAGCATTTTCACATAGGTGAGCACAATCAACACAAGAAATCCTTTCCTTCATGGGGAGGCTCTTCTAAGACTAAGATCCCATCCTGCTAGGAGATCCACTCAAGGGAGGAATTTCATCTAAAGGGCCTATTTCTCCTTTCCTTAGTCCATAAACGTCAAACAGTCACCGTAAATTTGCTTCCTAATAGTCTTTCTAGTAGTTTTGTATGGACACAGTAAGAGCTATATCAAGCTTAAAGCTTGATATAGCTTAAAGATATATCAAGCTAAAGCTTATCATGCTCTCCTAGGAGCATCTTGCTGTAGATCCCAGACTACAGTCCTCAGGCCAGATTAGTCCTTCCTGACCCCAACAGGATCCTTGTCCAGTCACTACTCTTTGGATCATGACAGAATTCATCCACAATCATGCTCTTAACTTATACCTTTTTATGGCACTTGGCTTGTCCCATTTTCATGCCAAGGTAGCTTACCACTTGCCCTGGGTCCATCCAGTCCCTTTGTCAGGACCCTATTTCTGGAGTGCTAGGAACCAAGGGCAACTGAGGCTTAAATCAAGTAAATATGCAGATGCCCAGGAGTAAACATGATTTGGAGTCCAATTAACTCCCATGTTACAAAAGCATAGCATTAACTGTCTTCCTGTATCTGTACAAAAAGGACACTACTCTAAAGTAGACTATGCAAAGGACATAAGGGAAAGAAAAAGCAATATTTCCCTTACACATACAAGATCCAGAGTCCTTAGAAGGATCTGAACCAATGTTACTCTACAATATCTAAATCATTTGAAACTTGTGTATCTTTTATGTGAGTGATGTACAGATGGATGGATGGATTAAACATTTGATAATCCATGATTATTCAGGAGGGGTAACTTTCTATGCTTTAAGTAGACCATGTCTCTCTTTTTCCTCCATTCCTTATATTAAGTGTGTCGTGTACATAGTGTCCAGTTCACAAGGCCTCTGAGGACACCTCTACGTGTCCTTGTGTCTTACAGAGTTCCGTTCATTTTACTCAGTTAAATTGGGGTTAAAACTTGTCTATGGAAACTCTTACTCTCTTCAGTAAGGTTTCATCATTGATTATAAAAATACTACCTTAGACCTTTTCTATTAATTGTCTTGTTTAATTTCAGGCACTGTTGAGCAAAAGGGGTTGTATGAGCTTGTTTTAGAGCTGAGATCATGGAGGCTCAGAAAGGCATTTCATTTACAGGATGGTCCAGTGGGCTGCAGAGAGAAGTTTGTGCCCACACAGTACACTGCCTCCTGTGTCTGTGCTCTGGCAAAGTGGACTGAGGTGAGCTGGGGTAGGCATGAGTTGTGGTTATACAGAAAGGTAAACTGTAGCTGCAGCCAAGAGCCAGGTTTCTGTGTTTGCAACTATTTCCCTGGCTAGTGAGGAGGGTGGAAAGCCCTGTCTTCTTGCTTACTCTCCAGGAAGACTAGGTTACCTGGCTCCTGCACCACCCTCATTTGTCCCTCACTCCATCAGATGAAGAATTGTCTGTCCCTGCCTGCCGGGGGAACTGAATCCCGCTCCCTCCCATAAAGTTGACAAGACCTGTGTTCAGGCTTCATATAGCTGTAAAAAAAAAAAAAAAGAAAGTGCATCATCCTTCAGGGCCAGCCTGTCCTCCCCTGTGACAGTGTCCCTCCAGGGCCAGCAGCTGAATGGGATGGTGGGGGAGGGACTCTGCCTTTGGGGAACTCTCTGGGAGTAACTCAGGCACTGCTTGTAGTCTTCTGCTCTGGAGCAGCCCTTTCCCCTCATGCAGCCAGCTCCCCAGCTAAACCCACTCTCCAGGGAAAGCCCACTTTGTAATGGTTTAATTATCATGTCAATGTGGATTCGTTAGCATGGCAGCTGTCAATGAAAGTGGGGGCCGGGACTGTGTCAGGACCCCAGGGTCAGCCTAATTGACATAGTGAACAGAAAACCCTATTTCCTCAACAATGGTTTGGCCTGGGTGTCTCCTCCGACCAGGAGGAGTAGCAGTGCTCTGGGAGAATCGATAACAGTTGAATTTTCATCTAAAGGGAGAGCACAATGTCCTTGGGCTTAACTCCTCCAGACCCAGAACACTATTCCCAGGGCTTGCAAATGTGAGGGGTGGAGGGGGGAGAGGAGGCGGGTAGTGTGATGGGCAGGAGACAGTCTTTTTTTTAAAATTTAGTTTATTTATTTTTTAATTGGTGAGTCACAGTGAGGGTACAGTTACAGATTCACACATTTTCGTGCTTGTTTTTCCCCTCATGCAATGTTCAAGAGCCCATCCCTCCACCAGTGTTCATTCTGCACCACCAATGAACCCAGTATCCCTCCCACCCCCAATCCCATCTCCCCCACCCCACCCCACCCCACCCCACCTCTGTGGCAGGGCATTCCAATTTTTTCTCTCTCTCTCTCTCCACCACCAATGAACCCAGCATCACTTCCACCCCCCAATCCCATCCCAACACCCCACCCTGCCTCTGTGGCAGGGCATTCCAATTTTTTCTCTCTCTCTCCTTTTGGGTGTTGTGGTTTGCAATAGGGGTATTGAGTGGCTATCATGTTCAGTCACTAGTCCACTTTCAGCACGCATCTCCCTTCCTGCATGGGATCTCCAATCACATTTTATTTGGTGTTCCCTTCTCTATCTGGGATGCCTTTCCCCCAGCATGTGAGGCCAGCCTCCAAGCAGTGGAGCAAACCTCCTGGTATTATATACTATTTTGGGTGTTAGTATTCTACTCTGTTATTTTATATTCCATAGATGAGTGCAATATTTCTATGTCTGTCCCTCTCTTTCTGGCTCATTTTGCTTAGCATGATACTTTCCATGTTGATCCACTTATATGCAAAGTTCATGATTTCATCTTTTCTAACAGCTGCATAGTATTCCATTGTATATATACAGTCTTTTCAACTGGAAGTTTGCAGCCAAGTTCTAATTGCTTTCAGGACCAGGCACGTCTGGGTTACTTTCAAGAGCTCCTTCCAACTTGTTCAGGGTGCAGAGTAGCCTGGTGTTTAATAAAGTCAGAGGAAGTTTGTCTGGCTAGTTGTAAGCAATGGCTAGAGCAGATGGGCATCCTTCTGGTCCTCTGTCGCTCAGGGACTGCTGAGTGGCCATACACGAGGCAGTTTCTCCCTCTCACCATCCCCCTGGCCGAGCTGGGACAGTGTACATTGGCCATGGCTTGTCCCTGCTTCTGAACCTCACAGGCTGCCTAGCTTCTCTCCCTCCTACACTCAGCCTTCAGGTGGCAGCATGCTGGTCTGGAGGGCTCAGGCAGAGACTGACAAGCCCCTGCAAGACTCAGTCCAGAGCTGAACTCTCACATGTTCTGGGTCTTGGTTGATCACAATCCAACACATATTTAAACAGAGGCAAAGTAGGAAACAGTGTCTCTTCAGTGGAAAAATCTTAAGACATCTTGGGTCTTCACGGGTACTGATTATCTCCAAACTGTATTAATGAAGTTAAGGGGAGAAAGGGCTTGTGGAAGGAGTGAGTGCAGAGGGTCACAGAGCTGGTGGTGCAAGCCAAAGAGGGGAAGCCAGGTGGCTGTCAATATTGCCTCTGTGATCTGGACTCACTCCTTTTTTTAAATTTATTTTTAATTGTTTTTTTCTTTATTTTTAATTAGTGAATCACCACAAGGGTACAGTTACAGATTTACTCATCTTTGTGCTCTTGTTTCCCTCATACAAAGTTTGAGAACCCATCCCTTCATCAGTGCCCATTCTCCACCACCAATAAACCCAGCATCCCTCCTACCCTTCCCAATCCCATCTCCCCACACCCCGCCCGGCCACTGTGGCAGGGTATTCCCTTTTGTTCTTTCTCTCTAATTAGGTGTTGTGGTTCGCAATAAAGGTGTTGAGTGGCCACTGTGTTCAGTCTCTAGCCCACATTCAGCCCGCATCACCCTCCCCCCCCCATGGCCTCCGACCACATTGTACTTGGTGATCCCTTCTCTGAGTTGTCCTCTCCCCAGAATGTGAGGCCAGCCTCCAAGCCATGGAGTCAGCCTCCTGGTACTTATTTCTACTATTCTTGGGTGTTAAGGACTCACTCCTTCTGTCTTGTGGCTCAGCTTTCTAGAAAGTGAGGTAGATGGGCCTTAACTCTCAAATCTTCTTTCACTCAACAGTTTCTATTTCTCAACAAGAAAAATAATCTCATCCTGGATTTGTGCTTATGTTGATTGGTGCTCAAGGCTTCTTTATTTTTATTTTGTTTGGGTGGGGGCACACCTGGTTTACTTCTGGCTCAGGGTTTACTTCTGGCTCTGTGCTCAGGAATCACTCCTGGGCTCAGAAGACTATATATGGTTTTGTGGATAGAACCTGGGTTGGCCATATGCAAAGCAAGTACCTGCTGTCCTCTGGCTCTGACCTTAACCTTGATTTTGATAGATGCCACCTCCAGCAATGCTGCATAGCTTATGGTGGGTACTCGAGGCTACAGAGCTACACCTGGCAATGCGGGTGCCAGGGTGTCAGGGATTGAGCTCAGGGTCTCACACATGTTAAGCATGTATTCATTCCCTGGATGTAATCCCCTTGACCCTCACTTTATTTTTAAACACCATGAGTATATTTACCAGATAGTCCTCAGTTAGGTCATACCAGGGAGAAGTCAATTGTAAGAACCCGAGTTAACTGTGATGTGACACCTGGGCTTTGAGAGGAATTCCAGGGGAAGTGGAGACATCCGCAAGCTTGAGTTACTCCTCTCCATGGACCTTTCAACCTTGGAAGCAGGTGTCCCCCCACTGTCTCTCAGACTGTGATTTACAGCCTTGACACTATCCAGGAGTTGGGACTTGACCCGTTGGCTTTTTCAAGATCTGAGTAAGAGAAAGAACTAGCAATAAAGGGAACACTTTCTGTAAAGGGGAAATTATCTCCCCGGGTTTAACCCCTCCAGCCATGAGGTACCCACGTAGCAAGGCTGTTGGGGCTGGAAGCTGAGGGCAGGTCTGTAGTGTGAGCCAGTGAGGCTAAAAAAAAACAACTGTGTTTCGAAAAACCCAGGTATGTGGGACTTTGTCACTGAGAACTCTGGGCAAAATGGGACTGGGAACGGAGATCCTTTGCCCATATCCCCCTGTCTCTGGCATCTCAGCAGTCACACCTATAAGCTACCTCTGGCTGGCGCCAAATAATATCGTCATCAGCCACCATCCAGATCGCATTCCTTCTCTCCTGGAAGGAAGCATAACATGACACTCTCCATAACCATGCTGTCAGACCCTTCACTAGAGGTGCCCTGGAGGGGGAGGGGTGAGAACCCTTCTCGCCCCAAGGGACCCAGCCCCACCAGTTGAAAACCTCCAGAACTCAACTGCCACCATGCTCATGGCTGCTCTCCACATGCTTGTATTTGATGAAGTTCAAAGTAGGAGGCAACCAATCTTAGAGGGAATTTTTTTACATATATATATATATATATATATATATATATATATATATAAGCACACAACGCTCAACCTCTAACAACACAGTAGTGATCTCTTATAGAAAGGCTTAATGGCCCCTGGGTGAAATACAACAATCTTCACCCTCTTTCCTCTAAGGATACTTATTTGTAGCATTTTCAGCAGTTTTTCATAACAAACAATACCAAATAAATTATTTTGTTTCTGCTTTGGGGTACGGATTGGAGCTTGGTGTGGAAACATCCAAATTATGGTGGTGGGAAGGGGTAATGGTGGTGGGATTGATGTTTAAATATTAAATGTAATTAAATATTGTGAACTACTTTAAAACAATAACAACAAGTATCACAATGGAGACATTACTGGTGCCTACTCAAGCAAATTGATGAACAATGGGACAACAGTGCTACAGTGATAAAGAGCTACTTTATAAAATAAAAAAATATTTTTAAAAAAGTGTGTTTGTCAAGCTCAGAAAAGAGCTGAATAGGAACAACAACAAAAAAAGTGTGTTTGTTTTTGGGTCACATCCAGCAGTGCTCAGGGCTTCCACCTGACTCTGTGCTCAGGGATCACTCTTGAACTTGGTTGGCCATCAGCAAGGCAAGTACACTACTTGCTATACTATTGCTTCAGTCCCAAGAATTTAAACAGTTCAAATTCTCACTCAGGACAACTTCTTATATGACCCTGGACAAATCACTGAACTGTCTATGCCAAGTTTCTTCTTTTTTTTCACTAAAGGAATTTGATGAAGTCCAGGAGGACAAATACGTTTTACCCCTGCTTCTAACTTCACCAACCCAAAGCAATTTTCCAGAGAGACTTTGTGGAAGGTTCTGGGGCTGAGTTCTATTAAAGGAAGTAGCCAGAGATAGAATGAATCGAGGTACTGGGGTCAGACCCCAGCCCTCTAGTTAGTAAGTTGCAGTTCTAGAAAAACCTTTCAAGTGTTCTGAAGCTGCCTCTCTTTAGAGTAGGAGACCTGAGTCATCCTTTATAGACCCAGGAGTTGTTATGAAAACATCAGCAGGGAAAGTTCTACCAATCCTAGGCTTCAGGACTTGAGGAAGAGTATTGAACATGAAACCCTTGCACCTTTGGGATATACAGTGGCAGACAGGGAGATTGTCAGTTACCTACACAAGTCTTCCCAAAGGCATATTTTAATAGTTCATACTTTTTTATATTTACCATAAGCCTCTGCATTTAATGCTACAGGTCTGATGAAATATGGAAAACATCAAGCAATGCTCTTCAATCATCTAAAATAAAAAAGATAGTGACACCTCCCATTAAAGAAGTAGAAAGGGTCAATGCATGAGGGGGAACAGAGAGAAGGTCACTCACATAGTAAGTACTTGATAATAATGCACCTGAAAGGACTAGAACTCTCACCTAACAATAGAGAATACAGAATGGAAAAAACAGTCATGACTATAATTGACATAGGGCAAGTCTTCACAAAAAATTATGCTTGTGATAAAGTTATATAAATGTAAATGGGAGGTTTTCTGATCAACTCTGGAGAATAGTTTCAGGAAAACAAAGGTCTCATGAGGTTTCAGCCCTACATTTGGGGTACCAACTCTCAAATGTAGATTGCTAATTAGGCAAGTAAGTGGGAAATCTTGGGTTGCTTCTCACTATCATCTGTAAGTGCTTACCATGGGCCAGGTACTGGGCAGTGTTCTCTGGAGGTGCATTCGTGCTCCTTGAATGAAACCAGGTGTATTACTATTCCATTCTCTAGGAGGAGTTAAAAAAGCTCAAGGTTACACTTCTGGTATGCAGTGGAATTGAGCCTGCTTGTCCCGAAGCCTGTGTTCTCAACCAGCTGTACTATGGCTTTTCTCTAGGAATATGACAAAGATGGCATGGGAATACCAATGGTTTCCAGAGCTGTGGACCAAGTCATCCCAAATTACAGTCCTGTCACTAATTAGCCCCCTTGACTTTGAGCAAGATATGAAAGTCTCTTCAAGACTCAGTCTTCTCATCAGTCAAGTGGGGATACAGAGCATGGTAGAGCCTTTGATGCACAATTGTGGTGATGGCTGAGTTGGATGATTAACACAGCAGGCTGTGTGCCATGTCTGTATGTGGTAGGAATTCATTAGTGTCAGTTTACCCTTCTTTATGACAGGGTTTCACTGAATTTTGAGTTGCACTGGAAAGCACTGGAATATTTACAAGGGATCTGAGAACTAAGGCAGTCTCAGAAACTCCCTACCTGATCCTTTGTTAAATGCTTATTTATGTGGATATAGTTTTCACATTTCTTTTTCATAAAATACAATTTTTCAAACTGTAACAACCGCCCCCCCCACTAGGGTTTTAAAGTTGACATGAAAAAAATGAAGCTGAAACAACCCAGGAAGTGAAACATTTGGGAATTACATAACATGTGAATAATGCCCCAAATTTAGCCACTTAAACACAGAGAGTGCCCTCCCATACCGTTCTGTGGGTTCATCTATCAGTCTCCCAAACTCCTTGCATTAGACTACGCTTCCTGTGAATTATTCTTAAACCTTGTAACTTTGGGCTTCCTTCCACCCCCACACCTACAGCACCCACTTGGCATCACAGCCAGGTGCCACCTCCCCTGAGCCCCCTTCCTTCGGGAATAATCTTTATCAATCGTCTGACCCAGGAAACCCAGCAGATTTCTTTTTAGTGCCTTGACACCAATGCAGATGGGGGCCTTGGCTCCCCAGTGTAATCCCAGCCTGAAACGTTACCAGGAGCCCACGGCTCTTCAATTACCTCCCGTGGCCTGTCAAGACCACGGCAGCTGAAATTCAGTTAGCTGGTCTTTGGGTCCCAGCCAAGGCCCAGCCTCTGAGCCTAATGACAGCCAGCTGAGGGGACCCTAAGAGGGGCTCAATTCAATTTGCAGCCCTTCTAATGAGATTAGGGGAGCAGGGATTTTTATTTTCTCCAAAGTTTGCCATGGGCAGGGTGAATGATGGCCCGGGATGAGCTGTCAACTTCAACAAAGGCTGGGAGCTCGGAGAAGGGGGATGGGAGTAGGACATGGCGGCTCAAGAGAGATTTTCCAGAAAGAACTAGGAGCCTTGAGTTTTTCCCAACAGGCGACAGTGTCAGTGGTCAGAGTCACTCTGTGGACTGGAGGCAGTCAAGAGTGGGTCTGGAGGAAAGACGAACAGCAGTTGTGAGCCACACTTCCCACTCGGGCCTCTCCTGCCTGCTTCTGAATTGTTTCCTGTCCTTCCCTTTCCTCCAACAGGCAGCAAGAGCACAGGGGTTAAGGCCCGTGCTTGCTCGCATTCACCTTTCCCCAACAAGGGCACCCACCACACGGCACTGAGTGTGGCCCTGGAGACCCCTCCAGCACCACCCCTGTCCCGCTGAGGGACCCACACTGGGTTGCACACAGCCCCATCCCGACTGAGATTCAGCAGAGCAAAGTACACTCTCACTGCCCGGGGGATTCCCCAAACAATTTTTTAAGTTGATTAAGAGAAGAGTCAATTAATAACAAATCATGCGGCATACTGCATTTTTCAAACCAGGGAAACTCAGAAGCACCAAGCAATCAGGCAGCGGTTCTGAGAGAGACCCTGACAAAGCCCTGGTCATGCACTGGACAGATGACACCGACCGCTGACTGGCACTGGGCTCTGCCAGTGCCTCGGATGCTCCCACTAGCTGCTGTTGAGGGAGACCTGGGGATGTGGCGTGATGTGCAAACTGTATTTGACAAATGCTTCAGTAGCAGCTGCCTCTGACCAGCTTTGGCTGGGGCGTGGGGCTAAAAGTCATGGATGTCCAGATGCGTGAGATGGAGGCAAACCTCTTTCTAGAGCCTGTGGTTGGAAGAGATCAAGAAAGCTTGCTTCTAGAAGGTACCCTCATGCCCTGCTGCAAAGGATGCTGGATTCTAGAAATGTTAAGAGAAGAGACTCGGGCCCTCGTACTACAGGTCTTTACTAGGTTCTTACTGACAAGTCAGCTGTGTCCTGTTCCAGGCTCCCTCCTGGGGGTAGGCTCAGTGCTCTGAACACCACTTTCCCAGTGGTGCTTTGAATGTCACAGGCTAACTTATACTCACACAGAGATCCAGGGCCTCTGACCTCGGTTTCCTTCACTCGGTTCTGGGCTTCCAACTCACCTGTGTGGTCTCACTGTTACTTCTCATCCAGATGTTCCTTAGCAGGAGTTAGGACTTGCACATCCTTTCTAGTATCCCCTCGACACCTGTTTCTAGCTGATAGACAACCAGGCACCAAGTATTTTTGCCCTCTGTGTGCTGCCCTTGTGTGTCAAAGCAACCTTGACTTTATTCCACTTCAGAACAAGATATTGGGAGTTGAAATTCTTTGTTGGCGCACAGTGGACAAGAATCAGATAAGGTATAAGCTGAAATGGTGGTCAGCTCACGAGAGGTGGGAGGCGATTGGGTTGGAGTGTGAGAAAGCCAGCCAAGCTCTGAAGGGGAAAGACATGCTCCACGCAGCCGATGGCCAAGACAAGGCCAGGGATAGCTGCTCTGTCAGCAACGGCTACTGACACTTGGCATCTGTGCTGGCTTCTAGAAAGCAGTGATTTTCTAGATTAAAATCCTATGTGAAAAGACACCTTTCATATGGGATTTGTGCCATGAAGTGAGAGAAACGTCAGAAGTTCACTCCAGAGGTCGGAGCCCCAACTCACTCTCCTCACCCCTTCAAAGAGGGCGCTGGGCCTGGGTCCCAGTGAGGACCGAGGAGTATTGTTGGGGGCACTCTGCCTGTGGCCCTTCAATAAATCTCCAGCCTGTGTTTCTCTTCCTCAACTCAGGCTGTGACCAAGCACAAAGATAAGGGCAGAGAGGATTCAAAACCACCATCTGTCAATGGCTGACGCGTAGGATAAAGGCGTTACCCGGGAACATAAATAGTCTTGGTCCTAATTCTTCAAAGGATTTTTATATCCTTTTTATTTATTTATTTATTTTAATTTATTGCTGGGGATCAAACCCAGGATTTCACACATATAAGCCACATCCTGTTCCCATGTCTGTTTTCTTCTTTGAGTCTTAGGAACCTGTGAAAAGGGGTGCTGATGCCCATTTTAGAGAGGCAGATCTTAGGTCACCCAAGTTCATGCAAGCTTAGCTTGGTCTGATGTGAGACGCTGCAGTGTGTCTTCCATCTGAATACAGAGCCTAGAGCCCAGAGTGGCTGCTCCCCCATTCCCTCTTTCTTCTCCTCTCCCCTGGAGTTTCAGATCTACTCCCTACCGTCTGATGCAAGAGCTGATGACACCATCATGAGAGACATCTCAGTACACAAGGCCCTGGATCAATTAGTTCTCTTTGGGGGTGGGGTGAGGGTGGGGTGTTACCCAAAGGTGCTCAGGGCCCTGAGGGTCACTCCTGGCCATACCCTGCAGTCCAAGCCTGATGGTTTTGGTGTTTGAACCTGAAGATGCCGTGGTGCTACTGGGGGCCTGCAGGGATGGTGATAGGGATTAGACTCGGGGCCTCACATGTGCCACACAGGGACTCCAGCCCTTTGACGCCAAGGCCCTGTGCTGCCAGTTTTGTGTGAACAGGGAGAGCAGCTCACTGCTATAAGAGACCACTGCATGCGGGGTGCAGGGCAGGGGTCAGCAGGGGTTACCAGGCCCTGGTATAGGCTCACAAGGCCTTAGGCGAGAGACGGCAGCTCTCTGCTCCCAACCTCTCAGTTCTCACCAGTGCTAAGGCACCAAGATCCCCGTGCCCCGCACGCCAGATCTCCTCAGCAGCCACTCCAGTCCTGTGGGTGCCTTTGTTCATCTCTCCTTCCCATTCTCTCCCTGTGTTGCTGGAGACTTAGTCACAATCGGGGGTGGTCACAGGCATTTTCCAATGGAACTGCTCAGCCCAGTGCCTTCGGGCTGCTAACAACACCCCGGAGCCCGCCTCTCCCTGGGCAATGCCAGAGCAAGGCTGGAGCCTGGCTCTCTTCACTTTGCGCCACATTATCACAGAAAGGTGGATTAGAAGTTATCTGCGCTCTGCTTTCTCTCAGCGCTCCTTGGCAACGCAGCCACCTTGATATAAATACACACCAGAAACGTGCAAACTCTCATACTCTGAGTCGAGGTCTTCAGAGCCAGGCTCAGATACGCTGGGAGCAAGGACGCCAGGAGCTCCCCAGGACACAGACTGGCTGGTCTGTGGGCCTCAAGGTCACAGGCAGCCTCCATGACTAGGCCTGCTCTGTCCCTGCGGCTCTCTTGAATCTCTCACCCCAGCTAAGTGAGACAGCCTTCACTCTCCTACAGCCAAATATTCATGGTCAAGTCTTTTGTGCATTCTTTATGATTCCAAGAAGGGATTCCTTACCTTTCTGCCTTTCTTTTTCTCATTTTTCTTTGCTGATGTTAATGAAACTCACTCAAGTTGAAATTCCATTGTTTGGGGTCATTAGTTTTTCCAACACCTAAAAGGAAAGAATACAGCTTTCAACCCTTAAGACTAAAATCAAACACCAATGCAGTTGTGCCTTTGAATGTAATGATGTCACAGGTTGAACTAGGGCAAGATTGCATTGGGGGTGATTCTGAACCTTGCCTTCCCCCTCTTCTGAGTATGGCTCTGCTCTTCCCAATCAGACACTGGAGTCCCTCCACACACACAGAAGTAAGTTAACCCATTCCTAGGATATTGTAAATTCTATGTCCCAAAACAACTTTAAATATTCAGGAGACCATTATAACCCCCACTTTTGAATAATATAACAATTAATTTTTGTGGTGTAAGGGATTAAACCCAAGCCACATACATGCAAGATGAATGCTCTACTACCAAGCTCTGTTTTGGCCCCAATACAGCACATTTTAAATCTAGAAGTTCCTTTTCATAGTGTTCTACAACTTGAATAACCATATTTCCCTCTCAGTATAGAACCTCCTTGGTTATCTTAATAATCCTTCATTTTCAGTAAACAATCGATACACACTGAAGCTTACACTGGTTTTTTACTCGTACAAACTATGCCAGAAAGTGTCTCATGGTTGGTCAGCTTTGAGTGTTTTTGTGGAGTTACTTTGAGGTGGTGTTTAGTGGCCAGGGAAAATCCATTCTTGAACATGTTCAATGATACGCCTTTTTCTCTCCTGGCCTCATTATTCCACTGATCTCAACCAGAGAGACCCATCAGGGGAGGCTTAAAAGACTTAGAGAAAGCCCTCTTCTTGAAGGCCCAAGACAAGATTCTCTAAATGATTCCTATCTAGCAAGTGGCAGTTCTTATCAGATTTAGTGGGGATGCAGCTTTGTCAGACATTTTCAAACTCAAAGAACCTGGAGAGAAAACATAATAAAGAAAGCCTTCAATGCCAAGCCAAAGAAAAAAACCAGAAGAACCAAGACATGTTCATTATAAATATTTTAAATCTGTTTTCTTATCATGGTTGAGAACTGCTTGCTGTCTTGTCTCTTATAAGTGTAAATATTTAATGTGTTATAGCTCTGTCTCTTAGCTGATACTGCTCATAGATATAAACCTGTATATGCAGAATGTGCATTTTCACTTGCTGTTCAGACAGAGAGAGCAAGATACCTCACGAGTGGCCGTTGGGATAGCTGCCCCAGCTGCCCTGGCCCCTGTCTGGCTGACACCTGGTCACTTCTAAACAAAGACCCTTGTGTGCAGGCAGCTGGATCTGGGGGTGGAGTAAATTTATGCTTATTATTATTTACAATTGAGTTGACTGGTTTTGGGGGAATTGTGCAGAACTGATGATAAAAATGCTCATGTTTATAAAAAGAAAATCTAGAAATCTTTTAAGTTTCAGAATGATTTTCTGTAAAATATAAGAGTAGAGATTTTCCATTGTTATTCTCTTAGCAACCTACGCTCTATTTGGGGAGTTCATTTTTCTATCAAATTTACCAATAGAATCTTCCAGAAGCACCTGTCTACACTCCCAGGGGAAGGAAGGCAGGCCATGAAGAGGCATGGGAAGTCAAGTGTTGGTTCTGTGGCTCCTTGTGCCCTTGTCCTGCTTGCCGCCCACTCATTGTTCCTCCATGGATGTCCAGGTCACCACAACCTTGCTCTTCTTCCAGTTTTCTTATTCCTGGTGGTGGGAGTGGGAGGTGGAGACACCCAATCTGTGCTCCAGGGATCCTGGGGGCCTCAACTGATGACTACTGGTCATGCAGTGTGGGCTGAGAGGATAGTGTTCAGGACCCACAAAACATGGCTTCTGGATCAAGCTGGGCTGGGGTTACCAGGGTGAAGCAAATGGTGCTCAAGATCCATGTGGTTCCATGGATAGAACTGGATCTCGTGCATGACAGGTGTGCAGTCCAGTCCTCTAATCTGTCTCCTGATCTGTGGCTCCATTCTTGTTCAGTCCTGCCTCACTTCTGTGGCTGCTTCAAGCTGGGTCCTGTTGAGGCATTCACCCTTGTCAGGGGCCAGCCCTCATTGCTTTCTCATGGGAAGTGAAGAAGCCTTGAACTGGGTATAAAATCTTGTGTGTTCCATTTTCTTTAGTATGGGCAGTATGTACACTATTCACATTTATGTTGTTACATGTGATGTATTTTCCTACTAATCTGTCTGGTATCCATTTGCTTGTTTGTTCAGCCAAACAAGAACCCAGAGAATCATCGGTCTCTAAAAATGTCTTTCCAGATTTGATCATTATGATGCTCAGTTTCTATGCCAGGAAAATTCCTAAGAGGCACACACAAGCTAAAAGCACTGCCACACTCACAGACACGTAGACACATGTACACATGGGCATAAGTATAGATGATACAGAGTCAGAGATAGCCTGGTTCTGCTCAAAGTTCTAGGGATGGTAGCAAACTTTATTTGGTTTAGTATCATCCAACTGATGCCTGAGCTCCAAGACCTAGGGAAGTGGGAGGGAAAGGCTGTATGAACAACAAAGGAGGGTTATTGATATGACAACACAGAAGGGTTGTTTATAAGACATATTGAGGTATACTGTTACCTCAATAAATCAATAACTAGAAAGATAAAATTAGACACTATAAGTGAGGATCTCAGACATATTACAAATAGACATTTACTAAGCAGACATGAAACAAATGCAAAGTTCTATTAAGTGGTCTTATACAGCAATATGGAAGACAAATATAAAAGTGCACAACAGAATGACAGCTTGCCAACAACTATTAGGATGCAAGGGATCAAAGAGTCATTTCCTAAAAATAGCTATGGTGATAATATTAAATGGAGCTTCAGGTTGACAGGGAGTCTTGACCTAAAAAAAAAAAAGCATGCAATGTAGTACTTGGAGGGAGGATGTGTCAGGAAATAACAATAGTGCATTTCGGTCCCCAGGATGGCGGAAATCACTATGCCAGACAACTATTTTATGTCCCTCTTTGGGTTTTAAGAGCACAAATATTCTTCCCACAATTTCCAGCTGTATCTTTCCAAACGGGAATGTGGGGGTTACTCATTAGTCTCCCATTTGCTATTGTGTGGACTTGAAGGTCACTGGAGAGCTTCCCTACATCTTCTTTCATCTTTTGTATATAAAGCGAGAGAGTACTTGTCTCCTGCACACTTTTCCCCTTCTCTCATCCCTGGCCATTTCCCCACACCTAAAGATGTGTCATGCACTCATTTTTTTCCACCCACTCAACTAATGTATACCCAAAGCCTATTGGAAATTGAGCTAAGAGCTGGAGATGAACACGGAGCATGACAGACAGCTTCTGCTCCTGTGAAACTCAGAGAGCTTCCCAGCTGTCGGTGCCCGCGCACTGCGCGCCCGGACCCCATCTCCAGCCACTGTGGGACTCCGCCCCTCGCCGCGCCTGAGCCTGCGCCTCCTGCTTCCTCATCCAGGTGCGCCTCTTTCCCTCACTGAGCTTCCCGGGCGACGGTGCCCCCGCGCCGTGCACGCCCCCGGACCCCATCTCCAGCCAGTGACCAGTAGCCAAAAGGGGCGTGACCTCTTTGGTAGTGGGCGTGGCCACGCTTCCGTGGGCGTGGTCGCCTGGAGCGGCAGCCACCTTATTTTTCCCCTCTCATAATGTACTTGACAGACATCCGCAATCCCCTTTAACTAACTTTGTGGAGATCTCCCCAGTTACCTCAAACACGAAAGGCTAAATTTACCACTAGCCTACTCCAATTGCACCAAAATATCGAAAACTCATGAAAAGAAAGATTAGCTCTAGTGAACTGGAAGGTTCCACCTCCATACAACCGTGACAGCATGAAGAAAAAGCGCAAATCCCCACAGCAAGGAGAGGACGAAGAAATGAGTCCAGAAGCCTCAGAAGAGGTTTCCCACAAATATGATCTCTCTGATAAAGAATTCAGAGAAGAGGGGCTGGAGTGATAGCACAGCGGGTAGGGCGTTTGCCTTGCACGCGGCCGACCCAGGTTTGAATCCCAGCATCCCACATGGTCCCCTGAGCACCGCCAGGAGTAATTCCTGAGTGTAGAACCAGGAGTAACCCCTGTGCATCGCCGGGTGTGACGAAAAAAAAAAAAAAAGAATTCAGAGAAGAAATTCTGAGAATGTTCATCGAACTTAAAGAAACGGTGGAGCAGTCAGCGAAGAAATTACGGGAAGAAATGAGAGCAGAAATAGGAAAGCTACATTCAGAAATGTCACGAATAAAAGACACTGTAGACGAAATAAAAAAAAAACACAGTTGGAGTCCTGTGAAACTCAGAGTCTAATAGAGAGATAACCGAGACGTGAGACGCACACGAATAGGCCATGGTGAAAAGAGCTATGTGTGCTGTGTGCTCCAGAGCCCCTCAGTCCCCAGCAGCTGTAAGTCCCCAACAGAGCCCTTCCATGGCCTGCCTCGACTGAGGAAGAGAAGGTCACTAGAGAGCTTCCCTACATCTTCTTTCATCTTTTGTATATAAAGCGAGAGACCCAATGGCAAGGCGCAGTGCCTGCTCTCGACAAGTAGAAAAGGTTATTTTTGCTCTAGGGCTTCCAAAAAGTGCAAGCCCACCTTCTTATGGCTTCCTCCCATTAGGCTGTTGACCTGTGAAGCAGCTCAATGGTACATTAGCAATCAATGCTTCTTCCTCCATCTATGCTTAGAAAATAGTATGTCAGGAAGAAAGAAGAGGAGAGGAACTGACAATCTCCAGAAATTCAGATGGCTGGGGGAGAGTGGTGATGGCAACAAGAACCTTGGAGGTAACATACTGTTGAGTTTGTGACTTTCTGTTATTCTTGTGATTCAGAGAACTATCTAACCTGAATGAAATGATGTCTTTAAGTAAAAGCCTGAGAAATGTGGGAAAATGAACGGAAATCTGTGAGCATCAATGCACTTTTTTTAACTTATAAAAAAGGCTTATTTTTATTTACTATTTTGTGGGGGAGGGGTAGTGGCAGGACATCCCAAGCAGTATTTATTTATTTATTTATTTAATTTTTTAAATTTTATTGAATCACCATGAGATAGTTACAAGATTTCATGTTTGGGTTACAATCACACAATGATCAAACACCCATCCCTTCACCAGTGCACATTCCCCACCACCAATATCCCCGGTGTACCCCCCTTTCCCACCCTCCCCCTGCCTCCATGGCAGACAATAGTCCCCATACTCTCTCTCTACTCTTGGGCATTATGGCTTGCAACACAGACACTGAGATGTCAGCATGTTTGGTCCATTTTATACTTTCGGCATGCATCTCCCATCCCAACTGGTTCCTCCAGCCATCATTTTCTTAGTGATCCCTTCTTATTCCATCTGCCTTCTCCCCTCCTCTCATGAAGCAGACTTCCAGCTATGGGGTAATCCTCCTGGCCCTTGTATCTACTGTCCTTGGGTGTCAGCCTCATGTGATGTTATTGTATCTATACTCCACAAATGAGATCAGTCCTTCTATATCTGTCCCTCTCTTTCTTTCTTTTTTTTGGGGGGGTTTCTATTTTTTTTATTTGAAGTACCATTATTTACAATAATGTTATCACTAGGGATCCATATATATAATATTTTAACACCACACATTTCTCCACTTCCCTCAACCATTGTCCCTTTCAATCCACACCCACTGCCACACATGGTAAACTCAGTTCTGTAGATCAGTTCTCAGCTTCTGTTGTTTTTGGTCATTTGTTTCTCCCTTACTATGTTTCTCAATCTCCCTCAATATGAGAGATATTCTATACCTGTTCCTCTCCTTTGACTTATCAACATGATAGCCTCTAGTTCCATCCATATCACAGCAAATTATATGACTTCAAAACACATATATTTGCACACATCTGAGTTTGAGATTTATTTATTTATTTTATTAGGGAATCACTGTGATGTACAGTTACAAACTTATGAACTTTTGTGTTTGCATTTCACTCATATAGTGATCGTTTACCCATCCCTCCACCAGTGCCCAATTCCTCTCCACCAATGATCCCAGTATCCCTCTCACCACCCCTACTCCATCCCCCACACCCCACCTTGCCTCTGCGGCAGGCATTCCCTTTTGTTCTCACTTCTTTTGGGTGTTGTAGCCTGCAATAAAGGTATTGAGTGGCCTTCATGTTCAGTCTATAGTCTACTTTCAGCTCGCATCTTCCAACCCAAATGGGGCCTCCCAACATCCTCTACTTGGTGTTCCCTTCTCTATCTGAGCTGCCTTTTCCCCCAGCATGTGAGGCCAGCTTCCTAGTTGTGGGGCAGACCTTCTGGTCCTTATCTCTATTATTTTTGGGAGTTAGTCTCCACTCTGTTATTTTATATTCCACAGATGAGTGTGATCTTTCTATGTCTGTCTCTCTCTTTCTGACTCATTTCACTTACTATGATATTCTTCATGTCTATCCATTTATAAGAAAATTTCATGACTTCACATCTCTTAACAGCTGCATAGTATTCCATTGTGTAGATGTACCAAAGTTTCTTTAACCAGTCATCTGTTCTAGGGCACTTGGGTTGTTTCCATATTTTGGCTGTTGTGAAGAGTGCTGCAATTCACATGTAGGTACAGATGTCATCTCTACTGGCTTTTTTGCAACCTCGGGATATATTCCCAAAAGTGGTATTGCAGGGTCATATGGAAACTCAATTTCTAGGTTTTGAAGGACTGTCCATACTGTTTTCCAGAAAGGTTGGACCAATCGTCATCCCCACCAACAGTGAAAGAGCGTGCCTTTTCCCCCACATCCACGCCAGCACTGGTTGTTTTTGTTCTTTTGAATGTGTGCCGGTCTCTGTGGTGTGAGATGGTATCTCATTCTTGTTTTTATTTGCATCTCCCTGATGACTAGGGATGTGGAGCATTTTTTCATGTGCCTTTTGGCAATTTGTATTTCTTTTTTAAGGAAACTTCTGTTCATTTCTTCCCCCCATTTTTTGATAGGGTTGGAGCTTTTTTCTTGGACAATTCTACTAGTTAGTGTCCTGTATATCCTTAATATTAATTCCTTATCAGATAGGTATTGGGTAAATATTCTTTCCCATTCTGTGGGCTCTTTCTGTATTTTGGTCACTGTTTCTTTTGAAGTGCAGAAGCTTCTTAGTTTGATGCAGTCCCATTTGTTTATATTCGCTTCCACTTGCATGGTTAGTACTGTTTCATCCTTAAAGATGCTTTTAGCTTCAATGTCATGGAGAGTTCTGCCTACATTTTCCTCTATGTACCTTGTAGATTCATGTCTGATATTGAGCTCTTTAGTCCACTTTGATCTGACTTTTGTGCCTGGCAATAGACAGAGGTCAAAGTTCATTTTTTGGCAGGTAGCTATCCAGTTTTCCCAGCACGCCTTGTTGAAGAGGCTTTCCTTGTTCCACTTTGCATTTCTTGCTCCTTTGTCAAAGATTAAGTGGTCATATATTTGGGGGTCTGTGACAGGATTTTCAATTCTGTTCTATTGGGCTGCAGGTCTGTTTCTAGCCAATACCATGTTGTTTTAATTACTACTCCAAGCAGTATTTAGAAGGGCTGGGGCCACCCTCAGACTTGTCCGACCTGAGGGTTCAGTGCTCAGGACTGTGGATGTGATGCAAAGGACCGTGAAGTGCTAGGGAGCAATGTCCCAGCCCCAGGCTACTTTCTAACCACAGCTGCTAGTTGGTCCAGGTAGGTGAAGCAGAGTCAAGGGTGGAGCTCCCAAGTTATCTCTTGGGTCACTACATGAGATCTTGATGCCTGCACCTTTTGGAAAACGAATACTGCTTCTGGAAAACTGAATGATGTTAGCCATTAGAACTTTAGATGAAAATTATACTAAAGGTTTAATATAGTCCCATTTGTTTATCTCTGTTTCCACTTGGTTCATCAGTTTTTTGTGTGTCATCTTTGAATATACCAATATTGTGAAGGGTTTTGCTGACTTTGTCTCCAATGTACCTTATGGATTGGCCTGTTTGCTTTATGCAATTACAATGTGCTTATCACACACATGCCATAAATTTCACATTGCAATCACACATGCCATAAATTTCACATTGTGATTGCATAATGCAAATAGCGCCTCTATCAGTACACATAATTTTTGTATTCTAGTAGGAAAAGATAAAAAGGTTTTAAACATAAAAATAATAGAATTTAAAAAATAAGTTTAAGGAGATTTTGGAGGAAAAACAGGAAAATATCTAGCTACTCTAATTTTATAAGAGTAACATATAATTATGAAAGGTAGGAAACAAAACAATGGCATGTATTTTCAAATTTTAAGCAGCGGTTAGATCATAATGTCTTATAACTGTTTAGCCATCTGAAAAGCACAAATTTGCATGTTTTTAATATAAAACTCAAATAAACTCTGAAACTGAATCTGGAAATAAAGTATATGTATCTATGTATTTATAGTAGAGAAATATTATAAATATGATATCAAAAGTAGCAGTCATAAAATAAATAGTGAATGGATCAATTGTATCATGTAAAAATTCCCATGGTGCTCAGGATTTATCTCAGAGATATTTTGTATATGAGGGGGCCCTATAATCAATGTCCAGCATCACAGAAAAACAACAAACAGGGCTGGAGCAATAGTACAGTGGGTAGGGCGTTTGCCTTGCACTCAGCCGACCCAGGTTCGATTCCCAGCATCCCATATGGCAGAGCCAGGAGTAACCCCTGTGCATTGCCAGGTGTAACCCAAAGCAAAAAAAAAAAACGAAAAGAAAAACAACAAACAAAAAAACAAAAAATAAATCCACAAAACAAATAAATCCTCCAATATAGACGGGAAAGTCCCCTGCAAAGAAAATGATGCATTGGGAAATATTTCAAATACTGAGAATGTGGCAAAATATTAGTGACAACCACATAAAATATAATAATAGAAGAAAAATCAGTAAGACAGTAAGTACAAAAGTAGAATGCAGGGAATGTCTCAGTATACCTCATATGAGAGAGGTCCTGAGTTTGCTCCAATTTTTCTAAAAGTTGAACACATAAATTTGAAATGTATAGATTTTTATAGTGGTAAGAGATGTGCCCATTTGAAAATGTGGGTTTTTTTTAACTGCAGGATGAGAAGACATTATAAGAGCAACAGCTTTTGATGCAAACTTTTTGAAGGGTTCTTGGGCTGTGTATAAAAAAATCTTTAAAAATATGAACTTTTTTGGATATATGTCATTCTCACTGGTGTGAGATAGTACCTCTTTGTCCTTTTGATTTGTATTTACCATGCACTAAGTAAAAATGATCACTTTTTTATATGCTTATTGGCCACCCATCTGTCTTCTTTGTGGAAGTGTCTATTCATCTCTTCTCCCCATTTTTTGATGGGGCTGTTGGTTCTTTTGTTGCTGGGCTTGGTGAGGGTTTATAAATTTGCATGTTAGTCTTTTGGCTGAGGGTTTTACGTGTGAACATCTCCTCCCAGTCAGTTGGGTGTCTTTTTGCTTTAACCTGAGTTTCTTTTGCCAAGCAGAAGTTTTTCAATATTTTGTAGTCTCACTCAACAAATGTTGACAGATAGGCAGTGAAAAAGAAACTTTATTGTGAATATTGTATGGTCCGGCCTCTATGGAAAGCACTATGGAAGTTTCTAAAAAAAAAGGAGCAATAAAAAACATGGATCTTTCAAAAATATAGTTATTTTCTCAAAAAAATAGAGCTACTTGATGCGGCTATTCCACTTCTAGGTATTTTTCCCAAAACACAAAAATATGAATTTGTAACCTATGTTCATTGCAGTTCATAGGACAATATCCTGATAATAAAAGCAACCCAAATGCCCAACAACAGATGAATGAATAAAGAAGTTATGGACTACCATGCAATGAGAAAAATAGTCATGCAGCTCAGAGCACCTTGGATGGGTTTGGAGGGTACCATGCTGAATGAAATGAGTAGGAGCAGAAAGATAAAAACAGAATGATCTCACTCATCTGTGGAATTTAGGGAAATAAATAAAGAATTGGGACAGTATCAATTGATAATAAACCTTGGATATTATAATCAAACCTGAGCATTGCAGGTTAGGGGTAAAGGGGTGAGGGGAATGATAGGGTTTCTGGGAAGTAGCATGGAACATAGGTGGAAGTTCTCAAGCACATGGGTAATGCTAAGAAAGGAAGCAACATGAGCCCAAACTAAAACTGGTAAGCAACAAATAACAGAGGCATGCTTGGGAAGAAAAACACTGGACTGAAGTGACATGGATGTGGTGGTGGGGTAGCAGTAACTTTGTACATCAACATCAAAATTACACCCCTATTACCTAAGATATAAGAACAATGGATTTAAAATTAAAAAACAAAATTAGTATTTATGGGAGAACCAGAGCTTACAGATAACTGAGGTTAGAATGGGGCAGGGGAACTATCTGTGACTCTAGGGAATAAGATAGGGAAGCCCAGATCTCATCTGAAAGCTAAGAAACTTATTCTGCTCAACTTTATAATTCAAGAGAAATTTAGGAACATGGTAGATACAAGTCTTTTTGCTGGTTCACTTGTAGATAATGTTACAGATACAGCAGTTCAATTTTTTAATACTCAATAATGATTCTTGCCAACAGAAAAATGTGAACAAAACATACATATATAATTCTACCTCTAATAAGTCATTTTTAAAAATCTGACAAATATGCAAATATTAGTTAAATTCATATTCCTAGGTTTTAAAAAAATCATATTTGTAATTGAGAACAACCCAATTTTAGCATTAGGTAGAGATTGGTAGAGGTAATTATGAATAACTTTATGAACTTTAATATAACCAATTTAAAATAATGTGGCATCCTGAAAGATGAGAATAATATGTTCAACAAAATGAGCATATTTCCATATAAATCATAATATATCATTCTTATAAAAATACAAGATATGTCTAGACTTGTACATATTACATATGCTTATATTTCAGAAATTTACATAATTTTTGTGAGATTGGGGATTGTTTTCTTGGTCGTTTCCATCTAAAACTGTGTCATTTTTTTTTACATAGAGACAAAAATAAAACCAATTCCTTAAAACCATATAGACCCTGGCTAGCATAGAGCTATTTACTTCTTCACTGTTCATTTACACATTTTAATCTTTATCGGTTTACACATTTATTTTGTGTCTCTAACTTAAATTCCCTTGAGTACAAGGCACTGTAATTGACTCTGTGCACCTCCCATGCTTAACTGACTATTATATATGTTAGATACACATAAATGTTTGTATTTGAAGGAAGAAAGAACAAGGGGCAGGAAGGAAGAGAAGAGGCAGAAAATAGAGGGAGAAGGAAAGGGAGGAAATGGGCGAGGGAGAGTGAAAGAGAAGGAAGGAAGGAAGGAAGGAAGGAAGGAAGGAAGGAAGGAAGGAAGGAAGGAAGGAAGGAAGGAAGGAAGGAAGGAAGGAAGGAAGGAAGGGAGGGAGGGAGGGAGGGAGGGAGGGAGGGAGGGAGGGAGGGAGGAAGAGAGGGAGGGAGGAAGGAAGGAAGGAAGGAAGGAAGGAAGGAAGGAAGGAAGGAAGGAAGGAAGGAAGGAAGGAAGGAAGGAAGGAAGGAAGGGAGGGAGGGAGGGAGGGAGGGAGGGAGGGAGGAAGGAAGGAAGGAAGGGAGGGAGGGAGGGAGGGAGGGAGGGAGGAAGGAAGAAGGAAGGGAGGGAGGGAGGGAGGGAGGGATAAAGGAAAAGTGGAGGAAGTGAAGGGAAGCTGAAGGGAAAAGGGGAATTGCGGAGAGAGTTTGTTCTAAGAATCACTTTGAAAAAGCACTTGCATGGCCTCAATCAGACCTGTCTTTGGACCCTTGATTCTGTGCATGCAGTTGCATGTTATTCTGTCTGAGACACCCTGGGCTGTTGTTGGTTCCACCAGTCCTCCAGAGCAGGACCAGTGGGACCCAGTCTGATAAAGCCTTTCCCACAAGGTGCCAGGGCCCTTTACAGATACTTGCTCACGGGTCAGCAGCTGGAGTGCCACAGAGCACCATTTCTCAATTACGAGCAGACATTACCTAATTGATAAGGGCGTCCCTCTGAGCACAATCAAACTCTGTCCCCTTTCTCTGTGACATCAACATTCTTGGCCGGCCCATTAGAGGGGAACGCCTTTTCTGCCCAAGATAAACTGGAATTCTGGGCCTGGGCAATTCCCTGGGGATCCCCACAGCCACATGCCCCCCCATACACCCCACCTCCTGGCCACACACTCTTCAGCTCCGGCCACCAGTTGCTCTCAGGCGCACTGCCACTGACCCTCTGCAGCTCCCCTTGGCAGTTCATTTGCACATTAACCCCAGACTGGGACCCTGGGACTGTCTCTTCTGCCCCCTTGATCCCTACCCCCCAACCCCCATTGAAAGCGTCTATCTGGCTTTTCCTGGTGATAATGTATTTCACAGGCACTCAGGGCTGCACCCAAAAGCAATGGACCCATAAAGCAATGTGGCCAACTCAGGCCAACCTAGAGAAGCCCAGGCCCAAACCCTACCTCCTGCCATGCCTCTTGTTACCAAGATACCCACCTATGCTGGATTCCCAGACTAGCAGAGTACATCTGGTCTGCAAAGGAAATTTCCATTACTACATCCGTTCACAGCCCTTGAGATGAAAGGAGAAACAGTTAATCAGCAAAAGAACAGAGATTTGGTTTGTGCTGTTTAGTCCACCGACGTTTATCTTGGAGCCTAATAGAGCCCGTTCAAACTGCCTGCCACTTACTAGCTTTGGATCTTGGGGCAGATCTTTCTGTCTCTGCTTTCATTTGTCCATGGAGTTTCTGTAATGGTTGATAATTTGATGAGAAACCTTTATAACTCCACAGTCTGGAGGAAGTTACCCACCTTGGTTTGTCTGTTTGCTGGATCACACTGGCTGGTACTCAGAGCTCACTTCTGCTTAGAGCTCAGGGATCAGTCCTGGAGGTGTTCAAAGAATAGCTTTATGGGGTCAAGGATGGGGCCAGGATAAAAACAGAGTCAGCCACATGCAAGTGTCCTACCAGCCATATTTAATCTGGCCCCTCTCCTCGATTTTTAAGCCAATGGGTATGTACTGTTTGGAAGCCAGTGCCTTAGATTTAGGTGACAGGACTGCTAGTTTTTCCCTTGTCATCAGGTTGACATTTCCTTCTCGCTCCCCCATAAATGGTGAAGCACTTAGTGAAATTCAGGTGATCGACACAGCAGGGAAGAAAAGAAAAGAAAAGAAAAGAAAAGAAAAGAAAAGAAAAGAAAAGAAAAGAAAAGAAAAGAAAAGAAAAAAGAAAAGAAAAAGCTGTTAAAAGCTGTTGATGTAGTAGAACCGGTGTCCAAGGGTTTGCAGAGAACGCAAGCAATGCTGTGTACCTAGCGTCAACCCCAACCATGTCGCTCACTAACAAGAATCTGAGGACACCTCGAACCAGTCCTTGTCTCCTGGGCATCTGAGGTGGCAGTGGTGAGGGGCAAGATCACGCCCTGCTCACGTGGCTGCAGCAGCCCCACCCCTGCCTGTGGCACGCACCAGAGGCCTCACAAGGCTGCCGAGTCGTTTCTCCATCTTTCTCCAATTCATGTTTCCATCAAGGTTAGGTCCCCACTGACAAATCAACCTTCTGGTAATCATCCTCGGAGGGGAGTAAAGTAGGAATAAGCAGTCCTGCCCGAGCAAAGGGCACCAGGGTGGACTCAAACTGGGTCAGTCACACCACCCCTGTCTCGTGAGGGCCTCTGGATAGAGTCTAGGACGCCTAGTCTGTTGGGGTTCAGGGGATTTCAGGCACCAGCTCCACCTCTGTATCTTTGGTGGCTAGAGAAACCCCTAGCCTTGTGAGTGAAGGGTTTGTGCAGTGTGAGCCTCGGGCAGGGGGCCCCACTGTCTGGGGTCTATCTCCCCTGAGCTAGAGAGGAAGAAGGAAAGAGCATCCCAGCTCCAGCTGCCTGGGTCACCCACTGAGCCACCCCTTCTGCAGCCTCAAGCCCAACTACACTGCAAGCCCAGACTCCCTCACCCCGTCCGCCCTTCCAAGAGTTTCATCTCCAGCAGGAAGGACAGGGCCCAGGACACACATTTCCCTTTTATTCACCTGAGCACAGAGGGCTGCCTTCTTCCCATCAGAAACCCTTCAGGGGCCAGACAAAGTAAACTTCTACTCCATATCTCATTCTCTTGAAGAGAACACAGCCATAACTCCACAGAGAGTAAACATACACAGTCTGATCTTTCTCCTCCCTGAGACAGTTTGTTGAAATTGGTGAAATGATGCAGCCTCCGCCAAAATGGTTTGATAAGAGCTCTAAGCCGGGCTTTGTGCTCATTAAATGGAGGTGGGGGAGGAGGGAGGGAGCTCAGCTGCTTCTGATAACTTTAGACAGCAGCCCCCTCCCCAACCAAGTCTCGCTCCTTACCAGAGACCCATGTGGCTAGCACATAGACCCTTCTGTGTGCTAGCACACATGTAGCACTCCCGTCTGTTTGGATCTGTGCAAACATGCACACCTGCCTTTGGCTTCTCTGCAAAAGGTATCTGTAGTGAGAGTGAGGAATCCCCACCTGTTTCTATGGTTGCTTATTGCTTTCTCAGTGAAATGCAGGAGAATAACAGTCTGAATGATTCATATGGCAGAAGAATCATGCTTTAAAACTGGTTAATGTTATTGGCAATCTATGACTTCCTTTCCTTCAACCAGAGGTCAGCAGGACACAATCTGGTCCACATTCTGTTTCTGTACAATGACAAATTTGCACCTTTATGAGTAGTTGAAGGTGAAAAGTCTCTTGCCCCCATGTCTGGCTATCTCCACTGGGGCCCCTTGGAGGGGGTGAGTTTCCGTCCCCACCCTGAGCAGAGCCCCCACAGCCAAAGATCTCCAGAATCCAGCCACAGCCATGCTCAAGGCCCCTCTCTACATGCTCAGATGAGCCTCACGCATGAAGGAACTGGCAAAGGAACCCAGGTGTGCAGGAAATGGGGCTGAGATCTCCAAGCCTGCGCGGATCAGGACTGGGCCTCTTTTGCCCAGGTCCCCCATTTTTCTGTAGCTAGGCAGTCACACCCAGAAACTTCCTTGGGCATTGTATAATCCCATCAATGGTCAACATCCAGAGACTATAAAACCAAGCTCCCTGACATCTTATAGCCTACTTCTCCTTCTCGGAGAACCTGGCAAGCTACCGAGAGTTTCCTGCCCGCATGGCATGCCATCTGGCAAGCTCCCCGTGGCATATTCATATGCTAAAGCTAGTAACAATGATGGGTCTCATTCCCCTGACCCTGAAAGAGCCTCCAATGTGGCACCGTTAAGAAGGACGAGTAAAGAGAGTCTTCTAAAATCTCAGGGCTAGGACGAATGGAGACATTACTGAGACCACTCAGGAAAATCAATGATCAATGGGATGATGATGATGATGATGATGATGATGATGATGATGATGATGATGATGATGATGATGAGTAGTTGAAAAAAATCAAAAGAAGATTTCTGACACATGAAATTATATAAAAGTTGAATTTCCGGGACCGGGAGCAATAGTGACCAGGGCAATTACCGCGCATGTAGCCAACTTAGGTTTGATTCCCAGTACCATAGAGGGACCCTTGAGCCTTCCAGGAGTGATCCCTGAGCACAGATTCAGGAGTAAACCCTAAGAACCATCAGGTGTGGTCCAAAAAGCCCTTCCTCCCAGATTTGAATTTCAGGGTCTATAAAGTTTTATTGAAACACTTCCTTGACTATTTATTTATTTATTTATTTATTTATTTATTTATATTGAATCACTGTGAGATATGCAGTTTCAAAGTTGTTCGTGATTGAGTTAGTGTCATACAGTGTTCCAGTGCTATCCCTTTACCCTGGTACATTTCCCACCACCATGGCCTCAGTTTCCCTCCTGCACACCCCACACAGCCTGCCTCTATGGCAGGCACTTTCTCTCTTTCTCATGTTCTCTCTCACTTTCTCTCACTTTCTCTATCCTTTTACCTTACCCATTTCTTTATGTATCATTTAGAGTTGCTTTAGGTGCAGAGTTGAACCAGTATATCAAAAAATACTTAAAACTGTGTCTTTGCATAAAATGTTTGTTGATACCTGTGCCAGGTTTTAAAATTCTTAATTCCAGTCAGAGTGGGTGACCTTTCCTAGTGAGCCTCACCCCTCACCCTTCCGTCATTTTCGAAACCCTGGCAGCCACATTCATGTTCCACCACTTCTGCACATAAGCTCATATACCAGTCTTACTCCAGAGACTCATAATTAAACTCCAAAGAAATCAACTAACTGCAAAAAATTCTCAAAAACACCTGTGCCCAACCTTGGGGGTGATCTCAGGAGTGGAGTGTGCCAAGTTCCTGCCCTGAAGAAATTTTGGCAACTTCACTTACACCTCAAAAGCTGCCGCCAGGCTGACTGTTGGACTCCACCATCTCACAACTGAGTCCACAGAGATGCCAAACTGCCAACAATTTCAGGTACATTGGGTTGTTTTGAATGAAAACCTCAGATTTGGTGACCTCCCACCGCCCCATCCCCATACCTCAGAAGCCCTGGCAACCACCCCCACCTTCCACCACCACCACCATGTAAGCTCACTGCCCAATTAAATATTCTGCGTTGTCTGGAGTGCACAGCTGTAAATCCCCAAACTCTATAATAATAACACTCCAGTAGGAGCTCATCAGATTGAATGGGGATGTAGTGTAGAAGCCAAGTAAGTTCAATTAAAGACATTAACATAGAAGGTTCAACTAGCAACAACAGCTTAGTAAAACCTCAGACAAGGACTTAATATCTCTGAGATATTAAGAAATTTCTGAGAATCTTTTGTTTTGCAGTGAGATAGAACAGTTTTTTTTTTCACCGTAGTATTTTTTTGATAATACCATTAGCCATTTAGTGGTAACAAGCACTATACAATAAAACTGTGAGCCTGTTATGAGGGCAGGCTTGAGGGGTAGTTGGGAAATGGGAGCAATGGCTAAGAGAAGGTAACAGCTGTGGTGGGATTGGAATTGAAATATTGAATGCCTATAACAAATGCATCATGAATAACTTTGTAAACCATGGTGTTTAAATAAAGTGAGGGGGGAAAAAAACCCAAAATTCTTTTCTTATTTTTTTCACAAACATGTATTTTCATACCATTTCCCAGTTGCAGGAGTTGAGGTTCTGAGCCGGAATAAGACTTGGAGGAGTGTTTTCAGGGCAGTGTCATGCCTGAAAGGGAAGAGCACATACATGAGGAACTGAGTTTCATCCCTATGCTTCACTGACCTTTGAGCAAAGCTGGGTATAACCCTGGAGACCCCTGAGCCATACTAGGGAGATACAATCACTGTCACCGTCATCCTGTTGCTCATCAATTTGCTCGAGTGGGCAATACTAATGTCTCCATTGTGAGACTTGTTGTTACTGTTTTTGGCGTATCGAATACACCACAGGGAGCTTGCCAGGCTCTGCCATGCGAGCGAGATGCTCTCAGTTGCTTGCCGGGTTCTCTGAGAGGGAGACACAATAGAGCGCTTTTATTTTATCTATGTATTATTTTGCTTTGTGGGTCACACACCGCAGTGCTCAGGGCTTACTCCTGGCTCTGTGCTCAGGGATCACTCCTGATGTGCTCAGGGAACCATATGGGGTGTCAGGGCTTGAATGCAGGTTGACTGCATACAAGGCTAGCGCCCTGCCCTCTGTACTATTGCTCTGGCCCCAAAATAGAGTTTTCAGTGTGATTGAATCTGAAGAGAAGCAGGCTTCCTGGACCACAGATAGATTCCCTCCTGTTACCTATTCCACACACTGCCCTTAAGGAGCTATTACTCCACGGAGGAGCTGCTGAAATGCCCATTAAGAAAAACTAGTTCTGAAGTGTGACATCATGTCCTTGAAAATACATGATATCATGATAGGACATGATATAACATCCTGTGCAAAATATAAATGGTGTTATCAGCGCTCCAGTTTCTTTAGTAGGGAAGATATGGCTGTGGAAATAAAATCATAATGGGGGAAACTGTAATGTTTGTGGCATGGTGGGTGTTGAGAATTCATCCTTTTCCAGTGAACACCAAATTCTGTGGGAGTTGTGAGGTGTCTCCACAGCCACTTGCCTGCTTCCTTGGTTCTGTTTTGGCAGCAGTTTCTGAGAACTGACCTTCCTATGGTTACTTTATTTTCAGGCTGTTTCTTCCACCTAGAGGATCTTTCTCAAAAAGGTCACTTTAAACTTCAACTTTTTATATACCATTAAAGTAATACCAGATTGAGAATTCCAGAATTTTTTGGTCCTGTTTTAATGACGGCTTTATAGAATTATGAAACCATCTAATTCATCTAAGTGCTGGAGGAAGATTCAGAGAAAATAACATCCATACCCTATGCATCAGAGTACAGGTGACCTAAGAAAAGATACCATTTTTTCTTTTCGGCAGAAAGGGCAGAAATAATTTGCAGTTCAGAGGATGGAATACATAAATTCTATTGTGGTTCTATGGTGTTTGTCTCATGTGATGGTCAGATGAAGAATTTCTCAGCTTCTTAGCTGTCATGCCCAGATGTTTTCAGTGAATAGAAGCCATGGACCCCCAAGCTTGTCTGGCTCAGATGCTTTGAAAGGGAACTTGATGAGGGAGGGCCTGAGGGAGGAGGCTATCAGACAGAACACAAGGAAGGGGCTATGAGAGAAAAATCTAATGGAGGATGCTATGAAAAAAGGACCTGATTGGGGGATTAGGAGAATCAGATGGAGTTGGAGGAGGGGTCTGGTGGGAGCAAGGGTGGAGCTATAAGAGAGAACCTGATGGAGGGGACTATGAGAAAGAACCTGATTGGGGTTTTATCAGAAATAATCTGGTGGAGGAGGGTAGCGCTGCACTGTAGCACTGTCATCCCATTGTTCATCGATTTGCGCCAGCGGGCACCAGCAATGACTCCACTGTGAGATTTCTTACTGTTTTTGGCATATAGAATATGCCACAGGTAGCTTGCCAGGCTCTGTCATGCAGGCGGGAGACTCTCAGTAGCTTGCCGGGTTCTCCAAGAGGGACGGAGGAATCAAACCCGGGTCGATTGTAAATGCACTACCCACTGTGCTATCGCTCCAGTCCCTGGAGGAGGGTATGAGAGAGAATCTGATGGTTGGGTCAAACTATGAGAGAAAACCTGGGGACAGAGAGTATCAGAGAGAAATTAATGGGTGTGGGGGAGATGGTGTCCATGAGAATATGATGAAGGGGCCTGTGAGAGACTTGAAGGGAGGTTAGGAGAGAAAACCAGATGGGGGACTGTCAGAGAGAACCACATTAAGGAGGTGACAAGAGGGAACCTGACTGAGGGCTGATTCCCTGAGCCTGTGATCAACACACTTCACACTTGCTTTCTCTCCTTCTCTTAATGGCTGACTTTCCCCATGGTTCTCTTTTCACCTTTTAACCATGAATCTGTCACCTCAGCTTGTTAATGGCTTTGGGATGTCCTACTGAACCTTGATTCCTCCTATGTAATTCCACAGAGATTCCTGCCAGCCTTTCTCCTCAGTTAGGGTTGCTTACAACTTGTAAATCAGCACACCAGTGGCAGTTGGATGTTTACTCAAGAGCTTTCCAAAAAGCCTGGGAGTCTGGGACCATGGGAGGGTGGTGGAAATTTCTAGGTAAGAAGTAGAAAATGGTCCGTGAGCCAGAATTGAGTGAGGGGTTGAGGATGTCACCTCAAAGGTGACAAGATACGGTCAATTGGCACTTGGAAAAGCAGGAAAGAACAAATTCAAATGGAAGAAGGTGGAGGGAAAATGAGGACATGGTTGTTAAGGGATTTCCCTGATGGGTTGTAACTCTCATAGCAGTTTAGTTGTTCTAGTTCTTCTTATGCCCTGCTGTTGGGCATAAGCCCCATCCATTTTCCTCTGAGGCTACACAGAACAGAAGCTCATTCCACTGCTGTCCACCCCAGGCCCTGGTCTGTCTGTGGGAGCAGGACTAGCCAAGTCCTGACCTCTTCCTGCCATCTTGGAAAAATGCAGCTGGATGCTTCAGATAAAGTTCCCAGGCTCTGGAACCAAGGCCCTAAACCCTGCCACCACCTCATCTGACAGTGAGAGAAATTCAAAACTGGAATGGCTACTTTGTGATGGAGTTCTGCATCACTGTGAGGGGTGCTAGAGTCAGACAGTGTGACAGAGACTTAAAATAGGGACTTTTTCACTGAACAAGCAACCCAGAGCACCTGCAGGTGGGAGTGGATGGCAATGCCCCAGTGTCATTGAAGGTCACTTACTCTGTTATTGGGGTACTTGGTGCTTGTGTTTCATGGCTAATTGGAAGTGCAAGGACTACTACCCGGGACTATAATTTCCATGAACTGTAGTGCTTAGATAATGCTCCAAGGAGAGCATTGCTTATTCATGTGCTACCACCTAGTCATTTAGAGGAAATCAAAATAGCATAGTACTGCAGAGAGAATCCCAAGTTCAAGTGCAGAGTTTCTCCAGCAATGAGCACAGTCATCAGATCTTGAACCTGGTTCTCTCCTTGGGTATAAAAGAAACTTACCTTCATCTGGGATTCCTTCTCCACGAAACAAATTCTCTGCTTTCTAGTCTCAACTTCCCTTTGTACAGAAGAAACGGTTTTGACTTTGAATGGCAGAAAATGAGCCTCTACTTGCCAGCAGCAGGAGTACAAATTAAATGTCTAGAAAGCATTGTGCACTTCAGAGGAAAGACGTTCTTCTTGGTTTCAGGATCCCATCCACAGGTGCTCAGTGCAATTCTGGCTGTGTCTGGGTGTCTGTTCTGGCAGTGCTCAGGCTGGGAATCAAACCCAGACCTGCAGTATGCAAAGCATGTTAGCGGTCCATCACGCTAGCATTCTGCATTGCCTAGGCAAATAAATCTTTTGGAGCGGCTCAATAAATGCTACCAAGGATTTATTGATTAAGATTTCCCTCTTAGGCAGCTGACCCAGCAGATTTCAAAGTAGGAGTAATCACAGGATCTTTCGTTTTTCACAAAAGGGACCTCTGATGCACAAGTAAATGGAAACTTACCATTGAGAAGGCAACTCAAGTAGTTCTACCAGTATTAGTAGAAAAAAAAGTTAGTTTATCTGCTATATTTTCGTTTATTATAACTATTGCTCAACTAGGATGTCTTTGAAAGCCAGAGGAGGAGACATTAATAATGAGCCTCAAATCTGTGTGGCGGGTTGTGCTTGACCTGTCCAGTCAGGCCCATCCAGTCTCAGGACACACAGGCAGCTCATCACACAGGCCTCTGTGAGTGCAGTTCCCTTCCTCACAGGCAGGCAGAGTGTGGGACAGTACGCAATCTCCACCAGTGCTCATGTGGTGCCACACCCAGCAAAAAAGGACCATTTTTGAGTCTGTAACATTGAGTTGCATCTGGGTCATGTCAGATAGGATATCACATCCCTCTGTACCCTGTATCAGGACAAAAGAGGTAATTGGCCATAACCTACCAATCCATGGCATAATTAGAAGAAATGAGGTATACATGACTATACATGTATATTGTATAAACATACATGCATACCTCTCGGATATCCTGGCAAGCTACCGAGTATATCCCGCCCACATGATAGAGCCTGGCAAGCTACCTGTGGCATATTTGATATGTATGTTAAAAACAGTAATGATAGGCCTCATTCCCCTGATCCTGGAAGAGCCTCCAATCCTTGGAAAAGACAAGTAAGGAGAGGCTGCTAAAATCTCAGGGATGGGAGGAATAGAGACGTTACTTGTGCCCGCTCAAGTAAATCGACAAACAATGGGATTACTGTGATACTGTGATACTGTGAGGTATAAATATGAACAAAGACACATGCTGGCTCTGAGGGAGTTGTGCATAGACAGACGGAGCAGAAGACATCCTCACACTGTTAACCACAGCCTGATACTGTTTGTTGCTTCCTATTATTCTGTCTTGAAGGGGATAGTGATAGCAAATATCTATATTATAAAGAAATATGATTGACTCAGAGGGAAGGAATTTAGGATGGATTGAAGGAGAGGCTCGAACACGGAGCAGCAAAAAGGTGCTGCTGTCATCGTGGTTTCCTCCAGCTGAACAATAGAAAATTGAAAAGAAATGGATAATAGTGATTATTTTGGAAAAGTTATTAAAAGAGAAATTGTGCACAGTTGGTCTAGCTATCCCCTCAAAGTTCAGTTTGATTTGGAATAGCTCAATGAATTAAAATCCTCAAGAAGCTGTTGGTCTGACTGAAAAATATTGGGCCTGTCTGAATTGACTTTGGCCTTACATGTGTCAACTGGCAACTAGCTGCTCTAGCTCCAAATGGAGAAAACGTGGTGTGTAAAAGGACAGTGGAGTCAGAGGTCTCCAGGGACCCTGAGGGAGGTGCTCTGCAGACCTGCAGCTGGCAGAGAGGACAGACCTCACAGACCTCTTGCTTATTGCTGTGTGTGAAATCTATCATGACTTTTGGAACAAGACTTGCATCTGCAGAGTCTCCTCACTCCTGCATCTCCATCTGGGGAGATGCAGGAAGCTTGAGGTAAATGAAAAACTCTGAAGAAACTAAGTGTTGGGCAGTGAAGAGCAAGTTGCTGTGCAAGTCTGATGTCCACTGTGAGGCATTAAGAGCATTTCACTCACAGGAAGTTGTGGTGGTGAGTTTGGAGTGGGTGACAGGAAGAGGAGGGGAGGACCAGGCAGACATCTCATTCTAGTGCCAACGGTGGATACTGATGCTAACTTAGGAAATCACGATTCTGCATCAAACTGGAGCAGCCTGGGCTGCTGCTCATGTCCACATTTCTCTTGGAAAGAAGGCAATCTGTATAAAGCATGGCTTCCTTATTGAAACTCAAACCATTTGGGGCCATTGTTTCTTGAGCCACATATGACTTTTAGGAGCAAGAACAATCTGGGAAGGTATGCTGTGAACTTGCTTGAACCCAAATCTACGACCCTCATGCATGAGAGGTTAATTATGAGCAAAAAAAGCAGAGTTATTTCTGAATCTAATTCTTTAGTTTTCATTTTGGTTTTGGGGTCACACCCAGCTCTGTGCTCAGGGATCTCTCCAGGTAGAGCTCAGAAGGTCATATGTGGTGCTAGGGATTAAACTCGAGTCAGCTGCATGCAAAGCAAGTGCCTTATCCCTGTACTCTCTCTCTCTCTCTGGTCCCTAGTTCTTGAAAAGATGGCAAGGGTGAGGCCATTCACCAATCAAGGAAAGACTTGTAGTGTTTCCTTCCTTCCTTCCTTCCTTCCTTCCTTCCTTCCTTCCTTCCTTCCTTCCTTCCTTCCTTCCTTCCTTCCTTCCTTCCTTCCTTCCTTCCTTCCTTCCTTCCTTCTCTCTCTCTCTCTTTCTTTCTTTCTTTCTTTCTTTCTTTCTTTCTTTCTTTCTTTCTTTCTTTCTTTCTTTCTTTCTTTCTTTCTTTCTTTCTTTCTTTCTTTCTCTCTCTCTCTCTCTTTCTTTCTCTTTCTTTCTTTCTTTCTTTCTTTCTTTCTTTCTTTCTTTCTTTCTTTCTTTCTTTCTTTCTTTCTTTCTCTCTCCTTCTCTCTCTTTCTCTCTCTCTCTTTCTTTCTTTCTTTCTTTCTTTCTTTCTTTCTTTCTTTCTTTCTTTCTTTCTTTCTTTCTTTCTTTCTTTCTTCCTTCCTTCCTTTCGTTCTTTTTTTCTTTCTGTCTGTCTTTAATTTTGCTTTTTGGGTCATACCCAGTGTTTCTCAGGGGTTACTTCTGGTTCTACACCCAGGAATCACTCCTGGCAATGCTTGGGGACCATATGGGATGCCAGGGATCAAACCCAGGTCTTCCATGTGCAAGGCCCAACACACTGTAATATCACACAAAATCTTGTACTATTTTTGTATTTAATATTTTTCATACAGGGAGCAGAGGTTTGGACAACAAGAATTTAAAGACAGTAGGTGACTTGGAATCAGCGTGCCTATTAAGGAAGGGAGTGTGTTTAAGTTAAGAAAATGAATTTTACAGAAAGGGATTTCAACAGGTGTATTGAATTTCTTGCAAAATCTACCCAGGAGACTGAGACTGCAGATATCCAAGCAGGGGAAAATTCTATGAAACACTTTTCAGACTTATTATTCAAAAAAATAAAGATAAACCTTTAAATAGTATGGATGGTAAAAGGCAATCATCTGAGCACACCTGGGGCTTTGCAGAAATGAAGACGTAACCAAGACCAAGAAATTGTACAATGGGCTCATTCCCTGGAGTGTGACATAGAAATCAGAAAAATGTGTTTTAAAACACTCAGGAAATCTAAAGCAGGAGATGATAGTAGCCTTTCAAGGGGCCCTGAGGGAGAGTAAAGGAAACTACGTCGCTTTATTGAATGGCCACTTCCCACACCACCAGCAAATGCTGGAATCTGGAAGACTCATTTCACCTGGGAAAGTAATCTGAAAATGAGAAGAAAGAATGATATTTCTTCAAAGTATTTGTTTTACACTTTTAAGAGGACCTCACGTCATTGTATTAGAGCCACCCGGCAAGTCATAGGAAGTATCTAGCAGGTGGTGAAGGCAGGAATGGGATGATATGATACAGGTTTGGATTCATGTAAGAGCATCTGGGTTGGCACCTTCTGAAGGATGATTACCCCGGGCGACCAAGAGAACAATCTAGGGAGCAGACAGTCCATCAAACCATAGCAGGGTGGTGGAAAGTTTGAGAAAAGTGTTTTACATTGAGTTCTGATGCCAGAAACTCCTGACAAAGCCAAATAAGATAAAGTTATTTTGCAAGCACTCAGAAGTCCACAGGGAGGTGTGCAACTCTTATTTATATTCACTCACTCATTCAACAAATATTTATTGAGGATCCCTACTATGTGCGACATGCTGTCCTACACATGAGGATGATTAGCATTATGTCCTAAAACTTGGCTTTTCTCAGCCCAAGCTAACTAACCTGCAGGACAGGGCTGGGGGCTGGATAAGGGTGCTTTTATGAACTCTAGCTTTTAGGTCTCCACTTGTGTCTCAGGCATCGGTATCCTTCATGGAGAAATGCAGGGTGGACTCACGCCAGAAGAACACCTGCCATGCTTGGAAATGCATCACCCACAGGATGAAGAGCCCTCCCATCACATTTACTCCTCCCACTCCATTCACTGACAGAGCGGGAGTGTAAGGAGGGCGAGCCTGAGAGTACAGTGTGTGAGGGCCCATGTTTGGAGAGTGATAATGCAGACATGGCACCTAGTCATACTGGACTGTGATGTTCTTCCACCATTGGGTTTTATTATTGCTATATAGGATGGAGTAGAAGAAAACCATGCTATGTGCATACAGCAACAAGCCAAATGTGAGCCCCTAGGATTAGAGCCATTAACTCAAAGCATAGGCTTCCTGGATAATCCTGTGTTAATGGCAGGCACTGGTTATTACCTGTTCTGTTTTATTTTGCTTTATGTTTTGTCTAACTTTGGCAATCTTCCCTGACCTCCCTTCACTGGGAGTGTTTCTGGCACCCATGTCCTTTAGACCCCAAGTTATTAATCTCTCCAGAGAAGGAAGGTAAGTTCAGAAGATGCCTCCTTACCTGATAACTTCTTTAAAGTAGTGACTAGAGTGCTGAGAGAGTCAGCCCCAGAAGCAGAGCAGCTGCAGCACCAGGGAGTGAGTGACAGCTGTCGTGTGCAGAACTGACTGAGCTTCTGTCCCCATGACCACAAAGAGGGTTAGCTGTCATCTCTCCATTCCACAGGGATGAGAGCAAGAATTCAGGACTGAAACCCAACAGACAACACTACCTGTTTTCTTTGCATTATGCTATGTAAGAAAGAAGGTGCACTTGCCAGAATCTGAACTCAAGCTGCTTCTAGAATATTCTTTATCAGCTTCCATCAGTGAGACTTCCCCCGGAGGCCATGATACATTCAAGCAAAAGATAGATGAAGAGACCCAAGTAATACGTTAAAATTTGACAAGCAATGGCAAAATGCCAAAAGAGAAATGGTGGGGCACCAGGATTTCCTGGGGGGCAGGGGCACCAGAATTTCCTTTTGGGGAGCAATCTAGTGAAACAGAACTTCCACCTTCCTGGGCTAGAATGTGGTTATTAATATTGCTCCAAGGGAAGGTTTACTCTTTCACACTGCTGGGGGCACATCAGCCTTGTGGGATATTCCACTCAAGGCCTCACCCTTCTGCCTAGTTGCTCTTCACCCTCCAAAGTCCGCAGTAGTCGCAATAAAATGATTTTTCCAAACATTCATGTTTCCCAAACATTTTCACAAACCATTAATGCTAACAGCAGTGCACTAAGAGGGGACAAACAAAATTATTTTCTGGACTGTGTGTTTGGGGGAAGGGGTGGTGTGGTTCGGCGGTGTAGAGGTTCCTGATACTCATAAATTATCTGTTTCTTGGATCACCAAAGCAAAAGGTTATGTCCTTTTGAGTCTCTGATTTCATTTAGGTCCTTGACTATTTATCCTGCTTCTTGCAGTCACCACTACAGAGAGAATCTACTTTCATTTCACCTCTAGTGCTCACAGGACAGGGTGAAAGAATGAGAGAGTCTATTCAAAGTCAGAGTCATCACGGGCCAAACCTCCCCTCCACCCCCACAAGCCTGACCAGCACTCTCTCTAAAAGGCTTTTTGCATGAGTGATCCATACAAATTCAATTTAGGACTCACAGTAGAATGGCCACATAGAACCAATGGATAGCCTGGGTGAAAAATTAAATACATGTACCATCTTCAGGAGGGGAAGTTCAGTTGATAACATTACTCTCTTTGCCAAGGGTTGAAGGCCAGGATTAAACAAGGCCTCTGGTGTTTCAAAGATGTTCTCATCATGTCTGAAAACTCAGGTATGTTCTGGAAGAGCAAGATAGCCCGAGGGTAAGAATGCAAGTACAGCCCAGAACCAAGCACAGATATGGGGACAGTCATCGGAGGGGGAAACAGAGTGAGAAAGACTCAACTGTGTTATCTCATGAATATTTTTACCTCATGAGTATTTTTTATTTGAAAACATATCAGTCTGTATTGGGATAGATGTTCCAGATGGGTGAGTTTCTTCTTATCAAAACCTTGCTCTGTGCTATGTTTTGTGCACACTATGTGTTTTCTCATGCTACCTAGAACTTGCCCTTCCTTGGTTTATGCCCTTATTTCCTGCAACTCCTGGACCACCCTCACATCTCACATCACCTTCTGACCCATTACTGTAGCTTATTCCTCCACATGGCGCATACTTCACACACATATATGTGCGTGTGTGTGCATATATATATATATATATACATATATATTCTTTGTTTCCCTAGCACTTATGTGAGCTAGATCTGACATGCACAAGCATCATAGATGATTCTTGAAAGGGAACCATTGAATCATATGCAATGAGAAACATGGGCCCTGGAGTTAGTGCTGGCTTATGGGACAGCACTCAGTGAAATGTTTTTATCTGTTCTTTTGCACATACAGAGTAGTTGACAGTGTACAAAGCAATTGTGTGTTCTCAATTTTGGCAATACTGTCCCCTTATAAATAGGCTCATGCTGTGCATTTTGAAGAGGAAGAAGCTGAGTTTGGACAGATTAGGAAACTTGTTAAATGTTTTGAGGTAGTCAAAGAAATTGGCTCTAAAACAGCCCCCTTAGAGCGTCTCTATGGAAAAGAAATTGCAATAAGAAGATCAATGAAGACAGAAAGGTTACTGGCCCAATAGCTTCTTCCTGGTAAGGGAGGAAAGGTGTGGGTGCTGGAGAAGGAGCAGGGAATGTGATTGCCAACTATGTAGTCCTGGACTTGTCACTTGGGCCTGTGAGCCTCCATCTCTGGGCTGTCAGTTGTTTCTAATCCCTTTTGGAGCTGTAGCAGAGGTCAGAGACAGGCAGAGTGGCTTGGATGATGCCTCAGTGCTCAATTAAAAGGCTAAAATCCATAATTCACTTCCCTACAGCAAGGCAAAGACCTGGCTGAGTTTTCAAGTACGCATTTATTTGCTGCTTTTAAAAAACTTGACATAGCATTTATTTACAATACTGGGTAAATTGCGGCTATACTGTGTTTCTCCTTGACACTTACATAGATCACAGCAGGTTGCATTTCCAGCTGTAACCATCCCTTACACCAGTTCCACTCACCTGGTCCCCTGCACTCTGGAAGTCTTCATTCTGTTGCCAGAGCCTGTGGGCTTGCTGTGGCTTTGCTTGGTTTGCTTGCTTCTTCTTTTTTTCATTTTTCTTCATTTTTTAAATATAATTTCTCTCCTCAGATGAATGAAATCACTGAGTATTTTTTCATCTGACTTATTTTTTTTTAACTTTATCCTTTCAAGATTCATCTAAATGTATCTAGGAAACTTTTCATCTCATTTTTCAATTTTGGGCATCATGATTTACAATACTGTTAATGGTAAAATTGCAAATATAAAACTTTACAATCCCACCCCCACCCCCACAGCCTATCATACCTTTCCCCAACCCTCCCAGTGTAGTAAGCTCAGTTCTGTAGACCAGTTCCCAGTTTTTGTTGCTTTTGGACATTTATTTCCTTACTCTGTTTCTTTATTCCCATGTATGAAAGAGGTCATTCTGTGTCTGACCTCCTTCTAACTTCACTCAGCGTGATACTCTCCAGATTCATCCCTGTAGCAGCAAATTGCATTTATTTCCTCTTCTCTTATGACTGAGTAATATTCCACTGTTACTTATGGACCACAACTTCTTTATCCAGTCATCTGTTCTTGAATACTTAAGTTGTTTCCATATTTGGGCTAAGAAGCATTTGAAACGTGTAGATACAGAGCTCTTAGAATCTCTTATTTGGAGAGAAACTACTTGTCACCTTTCCTTTCAGGACCCTGCTTGGACTCTCTTTGCATAATAATTTAGCACTGAGTGTGGCTAAACTGCACTTCCTTTCCCTGGGGTTCATTGCCTCCAGAGACATAGCTGACCCTAGACTCAGCTCAGGCCACTTTATGAAGCTCCATGCCTTCCACCTGGACTTTTCTTCCCTCACTTCCCCTCACATTTCCTGGACTTTAAGATATGCATTGCTCTGTTTCTTCTCTGACTTCCCAGCTAGGGTATAAGGAAAGTTCTTTCTCCCAAAGCCTGAGCTGCCGCTGTTGCTTCTTCTGGCCATTGCCTGAATGAAACCACTACTCCAGAATTTCACCAGCTGCTTAGGTGCTGAACTTTCAGCCTGTCCTCCCAAATTTATCTCCATATCAGCATAAACAACCTCTTTTATTATTGAATCATGTTGAGATACAGTTACAAAGCTTTCATGATTTTTTTCAGTCACATGATGATTGAACACCCATTCCTCTACCAGTGTACATTTCCCAGCACCAATGTCTCCAGTATCCCTCCTGCCAATCCCACTCCAGCTCACCCACTGCCTTTATGGCAGGCACCTTCCTTCTTTCTCTCTACTTTCGGGCATTGTAGTTTGCAATACAGATACAGAGAGGCCATCATGTTTGGTCCTTTGTCCACTTTCAGCACACAACTCCCTCCTGAGTGACCCCACTCAACTATCCTTGACTTAGTGGTCCCTTTTCTTTCCCGACAGCCTTCTCCCTCAGCTCATGAGGCAGGTGTCCAGCTGTAAAGCAATCCTCCTAGCCCTTATCTCTACTGTCCTTGGGTGTTAGTCTCATAGTATTGATACTATTAACCTCTTTTGTCTTTGCATATCGAAGTCTTTCTTCCCAGAACACTTTCTACCCTCCTTAATTTGGCAAAACTCCTACTCACATTTTGAAACTCTAGTTAGTATTTTATAGTCCTTGATCTTAGAAGTGATGAACTGGTCTCATGTGCTCTCTTGTAAACAGACTTTCTATAAAGATTGCATGTAGGCATGCAATCTATCTCAGGAATAGGGAAAATTGACTTGAAAACAGGAAATCACTTCGCTGTCCACATCCACGACTCCATTTAGGATGACCTTAGGGTGGACTTCTAGTGCTTTCAGCTCATATCAGTGCTCTGGTTCCCTCCTTGATGCTGTTCCCTAGCTTCTGTGATCATAAACTCTATGGGTTCAATAAGTGCTCAATAAATATGCCTTCCACCTGAACTCCTTTTTTGGGTAGGGTGGTGATGGTGCCACATCTGGAGATGCTCAGAACTTACTCCTGGCTCTGTGCTCAAGAATCACTACCTATAGTGCTCAGGGTACAATATAGGATGCCAGGAATTGAACACAGGTCAGCAGCATGCAAGACAATTGCTCCACCCTCTATTCTATCTCCCAGCCGCTCTCTCCTCTTTTCTTTTTCTTTTTCTCCTCACTCAGAGAATTTTATTGATTAAAGTTTGATAAAACAACACTTTTTTTTTCTTTTAGAGCTTTTTATTTTTTTAAAAATTTATTCTTTTATTAAATCATCATGTGGAAAGTTACAAAGCTTTCAGGTTTAAGTCCCAGTTATACAATGTTCGAACACTCATCCCTTCACCAGTGCACATATTCCACCACCAAGAGTCACAGTATACTTCCCCCACCACCTCCCCAGCCCCCCACCCCACCTGTGAAACTGATAAATTTCACTTTTCTTTCACTTTACTTTGATTATATTCAATATTTCAACAAAACCCCCCCACGATTATTATTTGGAGTTTCTCCCCCCTAAAGTCGGACCTGCTGAAAAGGAAGCATTTGATAATTTGTTTTTCATTGCTGAGAATGAAGAGATATGGGGTCAAGCGGCCGCACTAGCAGCCGCACGGTTTTGGATTTCTGTATTTTAGTAACTAAGTCCAGAGAAATTTCTGCCAGAAATTGCATTATTGCAAGCTCGTATCTCTCAGCTACTTTATATTCCACATATGAGTGCAATCTTTCTATGTCTGTCTCTTTCTTTCTGACTCATTTCACTCAACATGACACTCTCCATGTTGATTCACTTATATGCAAATTTCATGACTTCATGTTTTCTGACAGCTACATAGTACTCCATTGTGTAGATGTACCAGAGTTTCTTTAACCAGTCATCTGTTTTGGGGCATTCTGGTTTTTTCCAGATTGTGGCTATTGTAAACAGTGCTGCAATGAACATACAAATGCAGATGTCATTTCTACTATACCTTTTTGCCTCTCCAGGATATATTCCCAGGAGTGGTATTGCTGGGTCAAATGGAAGCTCAATTTCTAATTTTTTGAGAATCTTCCATATTGTTTTCCAAAAGGCCTGAACCAGTCGGCATTCCCACCAGCAGTGAAGGAGAGTTCCTTTCTCCCCACATCCATGCCAACACCGGTTGCTTTTGTTTTTTGGGATGTGGGCCAGTCTCTGTGGTATGAGATGATATCTCAAAGTTTTTTTGATCTGCATCTCCCTGATGATTAGTGATGTTGAACATTTTCTCATGTGCCTCTGAGCCATTCAGATTTCTTCTTTGGAAAAGTTTCTATTCATTTCATCACCCCATTTTTTGATCGGGTTGGCAGTTTTCTTTTTGTAGAGTTCAACCAGTGCATTGTATATCCTTCATATCAACCCTTTATGGGATGGGTACTGCGTAAATATCCTTTCCCATTCTGTAGATTGTCATGTACTTTGGTCACTGTTTCTTTTGAGGTTTAGAAGCTTCTTAGTTTGAGATAGTCCCATTTATTTATCTCTTTTTTCACTTGCTTGGCCAGTGTCATGTCAGCTTTGAAGATACCTTTGGCTTCAATGTCGTGGAGGGTTTTGCCGACCTTGTCTTCAATGTGCCTTAGGGATTCTGGTATGATGTTGAGGTCTTTAATCCACTTTGATCTGACTTTTGTACATGGTGATGGGTGGAGGTCTAAGCTCATTTTTTGAATGTAGCTGTCCAGTTTTGCCAGCACAATTTGTTAAACATGCTTTCCTTGCACCACTTCAAATTTCTTGCTCCCTTATCAAAGATTAGATGATCGTATATTTGGGCGGGTGTGTCAGGGTATTCAATCCTGTTCCATTGGTCTGCAGCTCTGCCTTTGTTCCAGTACCATGCTGTTTTAATTACTACCACGTTGTAGTAGAGTTGGAAGTTGGGTAGGTTGATTCCTCCCATTTTCTTATTCCCAAGGATTGCTTTAGCTATTCGTGGGGGCTTATTGTTCCATATGAATTTCAGGAGCGCTTGATCCATTTCTTTGAAGAATGTCAAGGGTATCCCTATAGGGATCACATTGAATTTGTACAATGCTTTAGGGAGTATTGCCATTTTGACAATATTAATTCTTCCAATCTATGAGAGCAGGGATGTCTTTCCATTTCCTCATGTCCTCTTTTATTTCCTGAAGTAGCGTTTTGTAGTTTTCATTATAGAAGTCCTTTACCTTCTTAGTTAAGCTGATTCCGAGGTACTTGATTTTTTGAGGCACAATTGTGAACGGAATTGTTTTTATCATGTCACTTTCTTCTCATTATTTGCGTATAGGAAAGCCATGGACTTTTGGGTATTGATTTTATAGCCTGCAACTTTACTATATGAGTCTATTATTTCTAGGAGTTTCTTGGTAGAGGTTTTAGGGTTCTCTAAGTATAGTATCATATCATCTGCGAATAATGATAGCTCGATTTCTTCCTTTCCTACCTGAATGCCCTTAATATCTTTTTCTTGCCTAATCGCTATTGCAAGTACTTCCAGTACTATATTGAACAGAAGTGGAGAGAGTGGGCATCCTTCTCTCGTCCCTGTTCTTGTATTAGAAGGGATAGTGAAGGCCATTTTTTATTAATCAAGAGATATGTACAGCAGGAAGAAATCACACTCCTAAATGTGTATGCATCAAGTGTGGGACCAGCTAAATACCTACAACAGCTGCTAACAGACCTTAAGAAGGACATTGTGAGTAACACAATAGTAGTTGGAGATTTCAACACTGCCCTGGACAGATCAAGAAGATTAAAACTCCCCAAGGAAATACTGGCTCTGAAGGAAAATAGAAGAGAGAGGGCTAATAGATCTATGCAGGGCTTTATATACCCCCCAAAAAGGAATACACATTCTTTTCCAGTGCACATGGAACATTTTCCAGAATAGACCATGTGCTGGGCCAAGCAACATACATCAACAGAATCAACAAGATAGACATTGTACCAGCTATCTTTTCAAACCATGATGCACTAAAGATAGAAGTTAATCATGGACAGATGCAGAAAACCAAATCAAACACCTGGAAATTAAATGGCTCGATGTTGAACAATGAGTGGGTCAGGAAGGAAATCAAGAAAGAAATCAAAAGGTACCTGGAAACAAATGAGAATGAAGACACTAGCTACCAGAACCTGTGGGACACAGCTAAAGCCATATTAAGTGGAAAATTTATAGCTCTGCAAGCATATGTCAGGAAGGAAGGGCCCACAAGTCTGAGGCCTTGACTTCACAGCTCAAGGCCTCAGAAAAAGACCAACAAAAGGAGCCCAAACCAAGCAGAAGGAAAGAGATAATAAAACTTAGAGCAGAAATTAATGATATGGAAACCCAAAAGACAATCTGAAAGATCAATGAAACCAAGACCTGGTTCTTCAAGAAAATAAACAAGATTGATAAACCACTAGCAAGACTCACAAAGAAAGAGAGAGAGAATGCTTATAAGCCGAATCAGAAATGAAAAGGGGGACATCACAACAGAAACCAAAGAAATTCAAAAGATCATCAGAGACTACTTTGAAAAGCTGTATGTGAAACAAGAAACAAGAGAACCTAGAAGAAATGGATAAATTCCTGGATTCCTATAATCTCCCAAGGATGAACCAAGAAGACCTGGAGTACCTGAATAGTCCTATTAATTTCAAGGAAATTGAAACGGTAATCAAAAGTCTTCCCAAAAACAAAAGCCCAGGTCCAGACGGATTTACTAGGGAATTCTTCCAAACCTATTGCCAGTTCTTCTCAAGATTTTCCAGGAAATTGAAGAAACAGAAACCCTCCCAAACAGTTTCTACGAGGCTCATATCTCCCTAATATCAAAAGCAAACAAAGACACCACAAAAAAAAAAAAACAACTACAGGCCAATATCCCTGATGAACACAGATGTGAAGATTCTCAACAAAATATTAGCAAATAGAATTCAACAACTCATCAAAAAGATCATACACCATGACCAAGTGGGATTCATTCTGGGGATGCAAGTATGGTTTAACATCTGGAAATAAATCAACATAACCCATAATATCAACAAAAGAAAAGATAAAAATCATATAATCATATCAATAGATGCAGAGAAAGCATTTGACAAGATGCAGCACCCGTTTATGATGAAAACTCTCCCCAAAATGGGTATAAAAGGGGCCTTCCTCAATATAGTCAAAGTCGTTTATCACAAGCCTACAGCAAGCATCATCCTCAATGGGGAAAACTAAGAGTCTCCTCTTTTCTGACCCTGATTTTCATTCCTGGACCAAATTCAGGTGCTCCTACAGTCTGAAACCAGAGGCACTTTCACAAACTAGAGACCCAGACAGGAGAGAGTGGACATCCAGGCCTGAGCTCTGGGGCTTCATTATTTCCCTTTTTATCATCACTAATTTAGGGTTTTTTGCACAGCATATACATATGGCAGAGAGCTGGGTTCTTGTCACAACAAAATCTATAAAAGTCTTTGAAAACTGGCCCATTCCTTAAATAAAGTGTCAATTCCAGATAAAATCAACAAAGCCACAACCAAATAGACAGAATGTGAACCTGAGAGCTCCATTTTCTCTTGCCTTGTAAGCTTTGTGTTGAGTGATTGCAGGAAGGCAGACCTTCCTGAAATGTGTTTCCACTTCCGGAGCATGAGATCCCCAGTTCAAAGAATCGTGAGCTCAGTGTCTTGTGAGATTTCTCAGTGGCCAAAAAAACTGCCTATCTGGGAGACTTCTACAGGCCTCTTCACGTGGGGCTCTGAGGTTCAGCACCTGCAGGTACTCTGTGTTCACTCTCAGCTTTGCTCAGAGCCCAAGTAAGTGGCATCAAGTTCAGGGGGGAGGAGACAGAAACAGACAGAAAGAGAAAGAGAGAAAGAGAGAGAGGGAGAGAGAGAGAAGGAGAGGGATAGGGAGAGGAGGGAGGCAGAGAGACAGAGAGAGACAGACAGAGAGAGGGAGAGAGTGTGAGTACATCATTGTTCTGCCTTTGGCCAACTTATTCCTCTTTTTCTTCAGAGGAGAAAAATCAGATAGTGAAACAGGAGAGTGAAAGAGAGCATGATGTATTTTTTATTTCCTTTGAGACATGGGATGGGATGATAGAAACAAGCAAGAAAAGGTAAAAAACAAATTCCTTTTACCAAGTCAAGAAGGGACAATATATCTTTTGGCATTTGTCTGAAGGACTGTTATCCCTTTAACACTTCCAGGACAACATACATGCATTGCTTTTGTTTTCTGTGGCCACACCTTGAACCACAGACCAGGAACATCTCTGAAGGTCACATATCAATCAGGATAGCCTGGAACAATGATAGGCCAAAAAGTCTGGTTTGGTCTCAGAGGCAGAACTCGGACCTTCCCAGCAGGGGATGGAACAAAATTCCAACTCAGAGCTGACTCTGAGCCATAAGAAATGTCCTGAGCTAATTCCAGGCACACAGACTTGGAAACCACATATCATTGAGTGAGTAAAAGAACTCAAGACAGGGTGAGAGTGTTGTCTGCCTTGAATGGATGAGGCCCCAGCTTCAATACATGACATCAAATACACACACCGACACCTACCCCCTATATATATATATATATATATATGTATATACATATACATATATATATAAATTTAGAGAAATGAAGGGCTGGAAGGCAACTGCAGCAGATGGGTCTGTGGTTTCATGATACCTGGTTCATACAATTTGACAAAGTTTTTCCCAGAAAATAGTTCACTCACAATAACCAGAGACTTGCTCTTTGATACCAACCACCAGAGACAGAAGGACCTCCTTCCAGAACCAGTCTGTAGACTCAAGGAAAAACTCATCCAGATTTAACCTAATGGCACAGAGACAGTTTTACAAAAGAAAAGTTTTCTCAAGTGTCTTTCCAGTATCTATTCCTAAAGTTGAAAAAGTCAACTGTCAACCATGCCTCAAATTTCACCACCAGGCTTTCTTTTTCTCCCTTGGAATCGTTTTTTTATGGAATTATTCTGGCTGGTTTGATCATCCCTCTTGGCCTTGCCAATACATCCCACCAAATCTCTATGGCCTGGACATCCTGGTCATCCCACAGCTCTTTCATGAACATTCAACAGGCTGGGCGAAGTTCATGGAGGAGGAGAGACCCCAATGAGACCCCAATGCCATCTTTCCCAGGGTAGATCCATATGTGTCTCCCCTGCTCTGGCACTGCACTTTCGTTCAAGGCAGGAAACTTCTCCCTTCAAACTCCCATGTTAATCTACCTGAAAATTGTGAGCAAACGTGCTTTCCATGTGGATCTTTGAAATGGACTTCCACAACAGGACCCTCTATTACTGCCAGCAATCATGAAAGGAAAAGAATCTACAAATCTGGGTTCCAGGCCACCAGAAGAAAATCTAGATTCTCTGTATAACCCCTGAAATCTTGTATTTGTTTACTACTACTCCTAAGGAAATACAACACATTTTCCAGTATTTATTAGATGTTAGGGGTTTTACAAACATCCTACCTCATTCTAAAATGGGTCCCCAAAGTGAGTTTTGTCATCAGTTTCCCAGAACAGAGGCTAAGGAGAGTGGCACACCCTTCCTTCAGAAAGCATCTCCTGCTAGCTGGAAACATTGCTTTCTGACTCTGTCTGAATTCCCCTTTCCTCCAGACTTTTTCTTCCCTCTGGAGCCCAGTTCCCTCTTGTCAGGTAAGTTGGATCTTTCTTCAACATTGAATTCTGCATTGCACATGCTGTCCTCCTCGAACCTTTTCTGAAATTCCTCCCCACTTTTTTCACCAACCACTACTGTAAATACCATAATAGGAAGGATGTATGATTTCTGGTTTTGCTCTTCTGCCTCCGAGACATATTCATACCTGTACTTATGAATTTTTCAGCTGCAAGTCAATGAAAATTTCTGCTGCGATTCAATGAAAATCACAAGTAACCTTAGCAAAACAAACAAAAGATGTAAGGATGTTCTTTTAAGCCACTAAACTTGGGGTTTCTCATGATACAGGCATAGACAACCAATTCTCTACAAACACGGGAGGGGAGGTATGAGGAACTAATGAGATTCAGGTGTGAATGCTTCAACGTGGAGCTAAACATAATGTTTCAATTAATATGATGAATAATTAGTAACTTCATGTTTTTCTAAGGTAGCTATTTCTTTGGTCATCTCTAATTTGAGAAGGAGTGGAGTTTGGGGGGCTCTTTTGGGGATTGCAATTTTAGGGCTATGCCATTTTGAATGTGGGTCACCAATCAATCAAATTAGAACAGAGAAGCTTCAGCCAACTCCAACTTCCTTTTGGAAACTTGACAGCAAACCTCTTAATGTATGTTATTTGGAATAAGATGAAAGTGCTCACAATGCAATCTCTGTGTGTAATGCCAGCAAAATCTGAGTTTTTGATGAAGAGTCATCATCACTTGGCTATTCTTGGCCTTTAAAAAAAGTATAAAGGGAAGATGGAGGGCCAAAGCTTAACAAAAAGAACTATCGACACCACTATATTAAAAAAAAAGTGTTTGAGGTCAAACATTTTATGTTTCCCATCAGTCCTTTCCTCACCATCCACTAGAACAATGCAGTGGGGGCAATTTGGTCTAAGTCACAATCTATTGATAAATAAGAGGCAGCAGGATTCTCCGAGTCTCTTCTGAGACTTGTTTCCCTTCTTCTGAGCTATTAATTGGAAATTAAATGTGGCTTCTTAAGACATTTGCACAAAGTTTAGATGTAATTAACTTCTGACCGTATTTCAGGCCAATGTGATACTTTTGCACACACAGAGAATCAAGATTAAATTGAAATTAATTTAATTTAACACATTTATTAAATGCCCAAAACATGCTGGGTGTCAGGAATAACATGGAGATGTGAGATTAACCACAAAGTTATTCTCAATTTACCATCAATTAAATTAAAAATCTGTTTACAACTTAAAGCAACAATTTATGCTCCATCTCAATGCTTATTTATGTCATCAGAAGAAGACATTTTGAGTCTTCAAACTCAAATTTGAAAAGAGTCTTAACTCTTTTCAAATGTTTTAGTAGAGTATATTGAATGATTTTCATTAGTTGAGTAACGTTGATTACAGCATAGTGTTTCTGTTGACACATCTTTTAGCAATGTTATCAAGTTGAACTTATAGTTGTCAGCTGATCTGTGGATAGTTAGTACTTCAATATAATGTTTGCTGATATAGCTTCTTCCTCTGACTCATTGATAGATTCTTTTTAACACCTTTTCATTTTGTTAAGAGCCCCCAAATAAAGTAGCAAAGTAACTCATTAGTTCAAGAGCAGGAATATCAACACTTGTATAAGCTAGTCACTTCTCAGCTATGATGGACGCACAGAGCCCATCATTAATATTTTGATCTTGTTAAAATTAGACTCCACTGTGAACAAAAAACATGAACAATTCAATGTTTTCAGCCAGATTAAAGATTTTTTTTAGATTAAAGATCTTCTAAGTGTAGCTAGTTGCTAAAATTGATGTAATGGTCTTTTCAAAATACAAGGGTGAGAAATTTGTCAGGAAATACTAGTCTTGACTTCAAGACTTTCTCTTCTGTGCTGAAACACTAGGAGGTACCATCTGATGACCTATTTGCAGCTCACTGAGGGTGGGGACATTTATAACTCTCTTCCACACATAACAAGGCTCAGGCTTCTTGATCAACTAGGACACCCCATGAAGGACGGAGTTCTCCTGTCCACTCTGTGTCATTCCTCAGCTATTTAAAAGTAAAGAATGGCAGCTCACTCCTTCCCATTTTACAGAGCCACTGGATTCCACACTGCATCTCACGAACTGTCCCTCTTCTCTGACAGGTGCTGTTATTGCCTGCAGCGTCCTAGATCTGAGTGTCTGTCTTTCTTCTCCTGTTCTACCTGTCAGAATTCTTCCAGATTTCCTCAGGCTTCCTGGATCTTTGGTGGTCTATTTTGACATCTTCTTGCCCTTATCTCAAATCATTTCAGCTGATAGGTATTTCCTTGGAAAGGTTGTCTAACAGATTTTTTAAACCCCTCTAACAGCTACTAAGTACTCAGGATATTATCTTGGTGGCCTTTGAGAGTGACAGTCCCAAGACTTGCAGAAAGAACCACCAAGTCTGTCTGTTCCCACGCTTGGCTGCCCCCACAAGGAACAGTGAGTGATCATTGCATTCAGTCACAAGAAATCCATTATAGAAGAACAGACTGTGCTGTCTGGGAGACCTGAGTTTGAACCCATTTCTGACCCTTCATATTAGTGTTGAGGACAGAGATAAAGTCCATGAGTGCTCTCTCCCCAGCACCTACCTTGAGGTTTGTTGATAAAGCCCTCCATAATCATCGAGTGCCTTCCCCAGATCTTTTCTGCAGGGGTGGGGAGAGAGCGGAGAGCTAAGAAATGGCCTGGCACACTCAATCACAGATCTATCAGTGCTGGTCACTGGCTCTATCTCCAAGCAACTTGTTCCCGATGGTTTTCCTTTCATCTTCCTCTCTCCCCACTCCTGCCACACAGCACACTGTCAGTGTGGCTTCACCCGCACACCTCATCTTAGCGCATACACACATCAAAACCCTGACTGCTTCCCACAGTGTCCCTAAAAGGGACCCTAGTGAAGGAGAAATCCAAGTCAGCCCATTGGAACCTTCCTGACTCTGGCCAGTAAAAAACAGTGCAATGCAGTGCAAAGTCTCCTGTAGCAGATGAAAGATCCTGTCTATGCTTGAAGATACTCATCTGTATCAAATTATCATGTTAACAGAGGAGCTTTCCACTTGGATAAACCCTTAGAATTCTACAAAAGTGATCTTTTTTAAAGAAATCAGCATGAGGTACCTCTTAAGAAAAAAATTAAGCATATTAGCAACATTTTCCCCCTGGGGGTGGGGAGGAGGGGAGAGAAAATAGATTGGAGTTAGAAATTATTGTATTCATCTTGATTCTTTTTGTGAAAATTCTTATTATTACACTAAGGATAACAAATTCCAAAAAATATAAGAAACCTCACATGATGTCCTTCTAAAAGAATTAAGTGAAAATTATGTTCCGAGTTATTAATAGGAGTTCATGTTTGGTGAGTGCATATAGTGTTAGGGTGTGAATGACACACATCATTTATCATTTTATTTACACTCACCATAGATGAGAGTAGTCATTAGAAACATAATGAAAAAACGAGGAATCTGAATATATTGCTCAAGGTCACGGTCATACAAGTTGTAAGCAATGGCAGTGGGCTTCACAGTGACAAGGCAGGTTCTAGGTCCTCAAACTGAACTCAGAGGACAAACACAGTATCTCCAGGGACCTCTCCATGGTCTGTCTGCAGGGTTCCAGGTCCTTGCCTGGAAGCAGTCCACATGAACACATAACCTCCTGTCCTTACTGCCACGTTTCTGTAGAGAAGCTGGTGTTGATGGGTTATAGAAGAGCAAATGATGCATTCTTTCAACCAAAGTCCAGGTGTTTGGAAAAGGGGGCATGGGGAAGTCAGAACTTGGAGATCTTTGCTTTCTTGTTGTTCAGGCTGCCTGTTGAAGAGTGTGCTTCTTATTGTGGAATGCTCTCACTGGTCACAGAACCTAGACAGCCTTAGGGAAGAAAACCTAGACAAGTGCCTGACTGAAAAGCATATGGCTGGTTTCTTCATTCCTATTGAACTTAATGCTGGAAAATTCATAATAATTAAAAACTAGTTGACTTCATCATTTCTAACATAGTATTCTATTGTGTAAATGTGCCAAGTGGATCAACATGGAAAGTATCATGTTAAGTGAAATGAGTCAGAAAGAGAGAGACAGACATAGAAAGATTGCACTCATCTGTGGAATATAAAGTAACAGAGTGGAAGACTAACACACAAGAGTAGTAGAGATAAGGACCAAAATGTCTGCCCCACATCTTGGAAACTGGCCTCACATGCTGGGGGAAAATGCAGCTGAGATAGAGAAGGGAACACCAAGTAGAGGATGTTGGGAGGACCCATTTGGGCTGAAAGACGCGTGCTGAAAGTAGACCATAGACCGAATATGAAGGCCACTCAATACCTCTATTGCAAGCTACAACACCCAAAAGGAAAGAGAACAAAAGGGAATGCCCTGCTGCAGAAGCGGGGCGGGGTCAGGGGGATGGGGTGGGTGTGGTGGAAGGGATACTGGGATCATTGGTGGAGGAGAATGGGCACTGTTGGAGGGATGGGTCAATGATCACTGAATAAAATGCAGACACGAAAGTTCATAACTTTGCAACTGTACCTCACAGTGATTCACTAATAAAAAAATTTAAAAAAACTAGTTGAAGAAAGATTTGGGGATAAAATGGTTTTTAAAAACCATTTTAAAGAATTCTAAAATTCTAAAGAGGTCTTGGAGAGATACTACAGAGGTTACAGTACATTTTTTTTCATGTAGCCAACCCACATTTGATCCCCAGCACCACAGGGAAGCATTGACAGGTACAGCCTTGAAGCCCCCAAGCACTGCCAGGGTGGCCCAGGTAGTAATAGTATCACAGGACCCAACTAGTACCACAACCTCAGCCCCAGACATTGAACTTGGTTGGCACAGAATTGCCTGGAGTCACTCCAGTCAGTTTGGAGAAACATACTTAAGACTAAAACCAATTTCTGAAGTCACTATATTACGTAGAATTTGACAAATTCCCAAAGCCACCCAAATAGTTTAAAAAATACTAATTTGGTTCATTAATATTCATTCATCACAATGTGTTAGATTGCTCCACTGGATGCCATGAATTTGAGGAATGGTAGATGTCACACTGTTCTCCACAGAGAACAAAGAGAGCAGTAAGTCAGTAAAAATGCATGTATTCTGTCATGCACACCTATCACAGAGGAAAACCAAACAAAAAATAAGCAAAAGTGAACGAAAATATTGTATTATGGGAGAAATAGTCTGTTTGTCATCATAACAATATTTTCTGGGGCCAGAAAAATAGTACAGAGGGTAGGGCGCTTCCATACATGCAACCAACCTGGGTTTGATTTCAGGCACCACATGTAGTCCCTTTGAGATCCACCAGGAATGATTCCTGATCACAGGACAAAGACTGAGCCCTAAGCACTGTGGGGTATGGCCCCAAAACAAAACAAGAACGCTTTCCCAAGATCCTAGCTTGATTCTGAGATATGGGCAGATATTTTCTATACAAACTGGGAGGGATTAGTGGGGAAAGAGCATTAATAAAAAATGAAACAGATGTAGATATTTACGGAGGGGTTTCAGAGCGCAGCAAGGAAGTAAAAAACATTAATTATTTGAGTTTGGGGGAAGAAAGAGAGTAAAAGGGAGATGGTGGGCCTGGGGTCACGGTGGGGGGCCTGCAGACCAAATGTGAAAATGGACCCAAGGAGGTAAAGTGAAAGCAGAGACGTTGGCTAGTGTGACTATAACTCTTCTAATAAAAGATAAAGAAAGTGAGTCTCAGTGAAGAGGGAAAAGGGGGGAAGAGAATTACTGGAGAGACAATTAGAAGCTAAAAGTTAAAACTGGTGGGACTTGAAGTGATTGCATACCAGAGGAGGAAAGAGACTTGAGGGCAGCATCAGAGACCCTGTGTGCAAGGTAATTCAGTGAAGGTGGTTGTTTCTGAAGACTCTCTGTGGGGCCAGGTAAGAGTGACCAGGCTGAAGATAAAGTGTTCAGAGGAAAGGCTGGGAACGTATGAGGAGGCCGTCAGGAAGTAGTGAGGCTGAGGCAGGTACTACAGGTAAGAGTCAGCAACTCTTCTTTGCTAGTGGGGTATCTGTTGAGAGATGCAAACTGTAGAGGCCAGTGTGCAGACTTTCCATCCCTTGGCATTCACAACCGAAAAGTCCCCGCCCCCCGCGAGTGTGGACAGAGCTTTTGACTTCCCACTTACTAGTAGAACATGGCAAGGGTGATGATGACCCCTCCCATGACTGCTCTATTAGAAAAGACGGTCCTGCAGGGCCGGAGTCATCATACAACAGGTCAAGTGTTTGCCTGGCACTCTGCCAACCTGGGTTTGATCCTCAGTGCACTATACGGTCCCCTGAGCCCACAGAAGTCCTCCCTGATCACAGAGCCAGGAATAAGTCGAGCACTGCTGGGTGTGGACCCCAAACAAAATTAAAAGACTCTCCTCACAAGTCCACACTGGCTAGAGATGCTCACGAGGCTCGAAAAAGTGTTGGCATGTGATGGAATTGCAGGATATGTCTGGAGCCAACAGCAACATGTAGATCCTTTGGCATGACAGGAATAAGGACGTGAATTCTGCTAACCTGGAGTTGCTCAAAGGTGTTCTCCTCCCCAGTCAAGCCCTCAGATGAGAGCAAGCCCTGCTGACTCCAGGCTTTCGGGAGTCTGGAGACCAACTAAGGCATGTCCAGACCCCTGGGAATTCTGAGATAATACTAAATGTGTGCTGTTTTAAGCTCTTTTTTCTTTTTTTGCTTTTTGGGTCACACCTGGCTCTGCACTCAGAAATTACTCCTGGCGGTGCTCAGGGGACCATATGGGATGCTGGGATTTGAACCCGGGTCGGCCGCGTGCAAGGCAAACGCCCTACCCGCTGTGCTATCGCTCCAGCCCCCTGTTTTAAGCTCTTAACTTATGATCATTTGTTTCAGTCTCCACAGGAAACAAATATAACGGTGCTTTGGAAACAACGTGAGGGGAACTGTATCTACCTATAGGGATTTTGAGATCTAGGTGAAAGGCAGGGGTTGGGAAAATAAAGGAAGGAAACAGAAGAAGGGAGACAGAGAAGGCTGTTCTGACCCTGCTGATTTTCAAAGGGCAGGCCTCCCAGCGGTGGCCTCTCACTGTGGGGTGGACCATCAGCCTCGGGGAAAGCTGCCCACCTGCAGAGGAAAAAAACCAGCGCCCGAGAAGCAGCAGGAATCACACACACACACACACACACACACACGCACGCACGCACGCACGCACGCACGCACGCACGCACACATGCACGTGCTGCTTAGTTTCCTTTAGTCTCAAGCTAGTGGTCCACCAGGCAAGAGAACTCTCACCATCCTGACACCCTGAAATAATACTCTTTTATTAGGCACAATTTTGAGCTGTGTGTCTTAATATTTTTTTAATTTATTATTTTTTATTAATGAATCACTGTGAGGGTACAGTTACAGATTTACATATTTTTGTGCCTGTGTTTCAGTCATACAATGCTCGAGTACTCATCCCTCCACCAGTGCCATTTCCACAACCGATGACCCCAGTATCCCTCCCACCCCCCTATACCATCCCCCCAACCCCGCCTCTGTGGCAGGGCATACACTTTTGTTCTCTCTCTCCTTTTGGGTGTTGTGGTTTGCAACAGAGGTATTGGGTGGCCATCGTGTTCAATCTATAGTCTACTTTCAGCACGCATCTTCCATCCCAAGCGGGTCCTCCAACCGCACTTTACTTGGTGTTCCCTTCTCTATGTGAGCTGCCTTTTTCCCCAGCATGTGAGGCCAGCTTCCAAGCCATGGAGCAAACCTCCTGGTCCTCATTTCTACTATTATTGAGTGTTAGTCTCCCATTCTGTTGTTTTATATTCCACAATGAGTGCAATCTTTCTATGTCTGTCTCTCTCTTTTTGACTCATTTCGCTTAGCATGATACTTTCCATGTTGATCCACTTATATGCAAAGTTCATGACTTCATCTTTTCTAACAGCTGCATAGTATTCCATTGTGTAGATGTACCAAAGTTTCTTTAACCAGTCATCCTTTCTCTGGCACTCAGGAAGTTTTTTCGAGATTCTGGCTATTGTAAACAGTGATGCAATGAACATACAAGTGCAGATGTCATTTCAACTATACTTTTTTGCCTCTCCGGGATATATTCCCAGAAGTGGTATTGCTGGGTCAAATGGGAGCTCAAGTTCTAATTTTTTGAGAAGCAACCATATTGTTTTCCAAAAGGGCTGAGCCAGTCGTCATTCTCACCAGCAGTGTAGAAGGGTCCCTTTCTCCCCCCATGCTCTCCAACAGTGGTTGCTTTTGTTCTTTTGGATGTGTGCCAGTCTTTGTGGTGTGAGGTGGTATCTCATAGTTGTTTTGATCTGCATCTCCCTGATGATTAGTAATGAAGAGCCTTTTTTCAGGTGTCTTTTGGCCATTTGTATTTCTTCCTTGAGAAAGTTTCTTTTCATTTCTTGTCCCCATTTTCTGATGGGGTTGGATGTTTTCTTCTTGTAAAATTCAACTAGTGCCTTATATACCCTTGATATCAACCCCTTATCAGATGGGTATTGGGTGAATATCCTTTCCCATTCTGTAGATTGTCTTTGTATTCTGGTCATTGTATCTTTTGTGGTGCAGAAGCTTCTCACTTGAATATAGTCCCATTTGTTTATCTCTGTTTCCACTTGGTTGGCCAGTTGCATGTCATCTTTGAAGATACTTTTATCTTCAATATCATGGAGGGTTTTGCCGACCTTGTCTTCAGTGTGCCTTATGGATTGTGGTCTGATGTTGAGCTCTTAAATCCATTTTTATCTGACTTTTGTGCATGGTGTTAGGTCAAGGTCTAAGCCCATTCTTTTGCATGTGGCTGTCCAGTTATGCCAGCACCATTTGTTAAGGAGGCTTTCTTTGCTCCACTTCACATTTCTTGCTCCCTTACTAAAGATTAGATGATCATACATTTGGTGTTGTGTGTAGGGATATTCCACGCTGTTCCATTGGTCTGTGGCTCTGCCTTTGTTCCAGTACCATGCTGTTTTAATTGTTACTGCTTTTTAGTAGAGTTTAAGGTTCGGAGGGTGAAGCCTCCCATCGTTTTTTCCCCAAGAATTCCTTTAACTATTTGTGAGCGTTTGTTGTTCTATATGAATTTCATGATTGCTTTATCTATTTCTTTGAAGAATTTCATGGGTATCCTTTTAGGGATCACATTGAATCTGTATAATGCTTTGGGGAGTATTGTCATTTTTGTGTGTCTTAAGATTTTAACGGGAACCCAGGCATCACAAAATACACACATAAGGAGACAGCACGTGAGAGAGAGAGAATTAGTGTTCCTTACTGAGTAATTGGGTCCTGTCTATAAGTTACTATGTGAACGATAAGCATTGCTTCACTTAAAACCTTACCTTGATTGCTTGTTATTATGTCAAAGGGTATAAGGAACTTGATATTTGCCCAGAAATTTAAAATGAACAATGACCAAATCTTTTGTGCCTGACAATTCCCACAAAGGGAGAGAGAGCACTGTCCTAGCTCCTCTAAGGCTTAAGAGCAACAGGAGCCCCTGTTTGCTGAGAGCTCATAGTAAGACAGGCCCTGTGCTAAGCATTTAGCACGGACCCAGAGTCAACCTAAGACAGCTTTGAATTGTACTTTGTCAAATGTAAAATTATTTCTAAACATATCATGAAGGATAGATGTGAAGGGCTTTCTTTCCTGGTAAATACAAAACATACAGTTTTGGGAGAAAGTGGGCCAAATGCTGGGTCCCAGAGAAGATAATGCTGCTTGAATAAGCAGCACTTTCTTTTGTGTAATCCTCAGAACCCTCAGACTCCTCATGACATGGAGGAATGAATATTATCATCTACAACAAAGGAAAAGAGAAACCAGAACATGAAAGTGAATGTTTTACAGGATACACCCAGCAATGTGTCCATCCAATACACAAACACAGATGCACCAGTAAGTGTTAGCTGCATTCATTTTTTTCCTTCCCAACATAGATATAAAAATACTGAACTTAAACTAAAAAATTTCATAATCAAATAAATTGTTCCCTTCAATTTGAAAAACTTTTAAACTCTTCGCAGGAACACTAATTATCTCTCTCTCTCTCTCTCACTTGCTCTCTCACTGTGTGTGTATTTTGTGATACCTGGGTTCCCCTTAAAATCTTAACACACAGATCTGAAAGTCCCTCTTTCTGACAGAAAACCAGCTGTATCTCTAGCCTGACACCTTCAAGAAAGCCTCCACCCTTCTCCAGTTAAGAATCCCCTGAAGATGTGGACTTGCAGAGATAGAGGTTAACTCTATCTTGTTTACCATGGAAAATTTAGTGCTGGACACAGGGAAGTTTCCTCGGGCAATGAATTGAATAAGCATGTGGATGGATGAATAGACTATAAGAGAATAAAAGGAAATACAAACTGGTGGGTGGATAGATGAATGGATGGGTGGATGGACAAAAATATGGATGATGAGTGGGTGGGTGGTGGGTAGTGGGTGGATGGATAGACAGATTTTAAGTACATAGGTGGGGGTTAAATAATGGATGAATGATAGGTAGATGAACAGATGGATGGATGAGCAGATTGATGTATAAGTGGATAGATGGGTATTAAATAGTCACCGTCATCCTGTTGCTCATCGATTTGTTCAAGCGGGCACCAGTAATCTCTCTCATTGAGAGACTTATTGTTACTGTTTTTGGCATATCCAATATGCACGGGTAGCTTGCCAGGCTCTGCCATGCGGATTAAATAGTACATGGATATAAATGGGTGAACGATGAATGAAATATTCAATAAAGCCCCATCCTAGAGAGGGACAGAAACAAGTTGTTTGTTTTAAACCCAGCTCCTCATCTCTGACCACAGATTACAGGGAATCATCTAATTTGAAATGCAAAATTTTTGCAAAAAATACATTGTTTTCCATACTTTGTCTCCAGAAACTTGTTTCTAAGATGTATTTTGAAAATTAGAGTAGACAAAAAATGTGGATTTTGTTTAGCATTCTCAATTAGCTGTCTACAAAGATATAACAGCAATTTGGGATACTCAGCATTCCTACTGTATTGGATTCTGCAAATGGGCATTTGAGTGTTTAGCCACCACATAGGAATGTATGCTGCTTGAGAAAATGCACATCTCAAGGGTAAGGACAGAGTCTTGTTATATCCTGCCTGAATTTAAGTAAATTAATAAGCCAACTTAGGCCTGGAAAACGCCTAGCTAGCCATTGAAAGACCATGGCTCCAAGCCTCTTGGCCTTATCTGCATTCATGAAGTTTAACTAGCACCACTAGCAGGCTGACTCCCAGGAGCTTATCTCTTAATTCTGAGATGACCAGTGGTGGAAAAAATCTTGGGTCTGCACTGTGAATAAAAGGCATACAATTCCACATACACACCTTTTTTCATAAAGCATGTGATCTCATCCTGCCTCATTTCATGTTTCCAAATGCATTCCTCAGAGACAGAAAATCTGGCAGAGGATAGAGAAACTCATGAGCAAGAAGGAGGGCTTTGTTGTGAAGTCCCTTTGGGTGGGGGTAGCTGCCAAACTGGCCACATGAAGCTGAAGACATGGCCATGGAGATCCAGAGAGAGAAAAACAATGATAGACATTTTCCTCTGTTAGTCTTAATCCTTTGAGAAAGCTGTTGCCAGATGAGCCTTTTCATCAACTTTCGACTGAGAGACCTCAGGGCGCCTACGCCATGCTCTGTACCATATGGATCATCTAACACAAACAGTGTCCAATGATACCAACTCTCAGTTATCCGTCAGCTGTTACTTTAGGCTCTAGGTTAGCCAAAACGTCAGCTTCCCTCTCTTGACCATTGCTGGCGTGGCCTGTACCACTTCCTGCTTCTCCCCAGAAGGGTTCCCAGAAAGGCTTAGTCTGGCTGACTTCCTGTTCACACTTATAGCATTCTGAAAAAGCCAGTGTCAGTAGAAACCTCTCCATCACCCATTTAAATTTTTATAGACATCCTTTCATTTTACCAATGAGTAAAATGAGGGACATACAGAGGAAGAAGTCTTGAGACTTCTGGCCCAGGATTCCTCTCACCAGTCCTAGCTCCAGCTCAACACATATGTGTGATCAGGAAGAAATATAGGGGTTAAAGTTCCAGGCATATCCCCATCACTGTGGACCCCTGAGTATTGCTGGGCATAGTCCTGGAAGGCTCCCCTCAGCACAGCTAGTTTGAGCTCCCTGAGTATCACAGGGTCCTGGCATTGAAGTATGAAGCCTAGTTGGTCAAGAACATCTAGGAATGACTCTAGGCCCCATGGACACTGCTTGGGATCCCCTTCCACTACCAAAAATTAAAAAAAAAAAACAACAAAGGCAAAATGTAATTAGGTTGGAAAAGCTGAAGGAAATGACCACCGGTAAACTGGGTCTCATAATCCCTTCATACATCTACTCTATCCAGAGTAGCTCCCCACAGTACATAGATCACATCTAAAGACTCTTGAAGGCCAAAGGAAATCAATTGTCAGTGGCTGCGTGGAGAGATGTATGGGAAAGGACATAGCGTATCATAAGGGATGAGTGATGCCATTATTGAATCAGAGTAAAGCAGTGCCAACAGTCACTGGATAAGACATGAAGGTCCATGATATCCTGCCATCTAGTTCTATTTTCTATTCTCTTAAACAAAGATTGGAATAAGAATTAAACTCAACCTTTTCATTGCTACACTGTTCTTTTCTTTTTTTATATATTTCCTCCATGATTCTTTCCATTCATCGAGTCAAAACACATAGTTTGCCACAAAGTCTTCCTGATGACTGGCAGCCCAAATAGACTCCATCAGAGCTGAGATGGACCATCCAAGTTAGGATTTAACTGCAGTCTAGCTCTGTTTCAGTTTAGTTCCTTTGTGCTGGGTTTTTTAGTACCCCCCCAAAAAATATTGGAACCTCAATAAATTCTCATTAATTGTCATTGAGAATCAGTGTGGAGAATGAATTTGATGTAGTTAAATACTTGATACTGAAGTAATGTTATATTTTGTAAATTTCAGGTGTATATATAAATTTAATTTTAAAATTATATGTGTGCATTTTATTACATTCCGGTGAGAAGTGAGACTCTTGGGCGCCCTTCTTTGCCCCTTTCCTTCTCATTCACTCAGCATAATTCTCTAAACTTATTCGGAGGTAGGTTCAGACGAAAGCAACATTTTCTAAAAATGAAGCTCAAATGCATGTCAAAACAAATTAATTTAATATGAATTTTGGCACATCAATAAGCCAGAAAAGCAATTGCTGAGCCTTCCAAATACTGTCCTAACTCAAGCTAAACAGATGTTAATTGTCATTTATTCTATGATTCAGTCTTCAAAACTTCGGAAGGAAGCTAGATATAGATAATACCCATAAAGATTTCAAAAATATTTGTAATTTCTTCCTTTTAGCAAGAAACTGCATGTTTTTTCTTACCAGAAACAGTAGGGACTGGAGTGATAATACAGTGGGTAAAGCAGTTTCCTTGCATTCGCTGGACCTGGGTTCAATCCTCAACACCCCAAGTGGTCCCCAAGTAATGCCAGGAATGATTCCTGAGTGCAGAGCCAGGAGTAACTCCTGAGCATCACTGGCTGTGATCCAAAACTTTAAAAAAGAAAATAATAGAAAAACACAGTTATTACTGATATAAAAAAAGATCAAAAATAATGCTCAAATAGTGTATTACTCATACAATAGCCATATCTAAGAAACTCAGGAGTTTATGTTAAAGGGCAGGAGGAACACAAATTTAGGATCCTTTACTACTAGCAAGGCTTTCAAGCATTTTATCATTTCTTTTCAGTTAGGATTATTAGTGTCTACTTGCCGATAGAAACCATTGGTAGATAATCGAAGCTCTTTGCTTTTCATCATCCAGTCCCTTCCTTCAACTTGAATATCAATATCAGCAGAAGCTTTATGCCGTTACCATTAGTCCCACTTATGCTTTGAGGAGATTCTCTGAAATCATAGAAAACAACCCGCATCTCTACTGCCTTGGGAAGATTTACGCTCAGTCTTCCAGGGGCTGAAAGCTTCTTTTCAGTTTTTTTATTTTTTATTTATTGTTTTTGGCCCACACTGAGTGGTGCTCAGGGCTTGCTCCTAGCTCTGTTCTCAGAGATTACTCCTGGAGAGGCTTGGGGACCACACTTGGTGCCAGGGATTGAACCCGGTTGGGTCATGTGCAGACCATGGGCCTTAACCTCTGAATTCCCTCTCCCACCCAGGCACCTTCTTTTTAAATGACCAGTACTTCAGTTCTCTGTGGGGCGCCAGGGGCCAGCACACCACCAGGCACAGCCAGGGCTGAGGAAAGCCCCGGGACTCTCGGCTTTAGAAAGCGGGACAAGGCTCCAGCGCCCTTTTCCAGAAGGGGCACCTCTGTTTCTAAAAACGGTACAACTGACCCACCAAAGGTCTCATGGTACCCAGAAAATCCTTTCCAAAGAGCCTTTGTTCCAAATACCTTGGGAAAAAAAAAAAAGATTAAGAGATAAAGAAACTAACAAATCTTATTTGGGCAGATTCCATCTAACCTCACCCCCCCTAACAAAAAGGAGCTTATTAGGGTAAACTTTGAAAACACTTATTGAGAAGTATTTTTTCAAACACTTGTTTGAACAACAAACACTTTCACGGAGCTTTGTTTTCAAGATCAAATACTGCCATCCGTTGCTCATTGATTTGTTCGAGCGGGCACCAGTAACGTCTCTCATTGTGAGACTTATTGTTACTGCCTTTGGCATATCCAATACGCACGGGTAGCTTGCCAGGCTCTGCCGTGCAGGCTAGATACTCTCGGTAGCTTGCCAGGCTCTTCAAGAGGGGCGGAGGAATCGAACACGGGTCGGCCACGTGAAAGGCGAATGCCCAACCCGCTGTGCTATCGCTCCAGCCCTCAAGATGACTCTGACTCCAAGACCTAATAAAAGTGTAAAATAAAATTTTGCAAATTAATTAGAAATTCTTACTTTACCAGGTAAGAGCATCTAAAATAAACCATAATAAATCAGAGCAGAGGCCAAGAGATAGGACAGCAGGTCTATACTATTTTGCATGCATCGGACTTAGGTTTGATCCCAGGCACCACATATAGTTCCCGACCCTGCACCCACACCCCCACCCCCAGCCTCACTGGGAGTGATCCCTGAACACCGCCAATTGTGGGGAAGGAAGGAAGGAAGGAAGGAAGGAAGGAAGGAAGGAAGGAAGGAAGGAAGGAAGGAAGGAAGGAAGGAAGGAAGGAAGGAAGGAAGGAAGGAGGGAGGGAGGGAGGGAGGGAGGGAGGGAGGAGGGAGGGAGGGAGGGAGGGAGGGAGGAGGGAAGGAAGGAGGGAGGGAGGAAGGAGGGAGGGAGGGAGGGAGGAGGGAAGGAAGGAAGAAAGGAAGGAAGGAAGGAAGGAAGGAAGGAAGGAAGGAAGGAAGGAAGGAAGGAAGGAAGGAAGGAAGGAAGGAAGGAAGGAAGGAAGGAAGGAAGGAAGGAAGGAGGGAAGGAGGGAAGGGAGGGAGGGAAGGAAAAAAGGTGAAGAAAAAACCTAAGGAGGGGCTTAAAAAACCTCAACTCAAAGATTTTAGAACAAAATGGGAATTGCCTGAAAGGCAGTGAAATGGGGTGGGGAGTGCTGTGTAGTAAAGAGGTCAATTGTATGAGGGTGGGTAGTGGGGACCCTAATCTAGCACATACAGATGCTGAATGGCAATAGCTGAGACCTGTATAATGTCAATCAAAAACCACTTCAACAACACAAAGTTTCTATGCAGGACAGGAAACAGCCCAGTAGCTAGTACCACCGTTTCCATTTTCAGAGGGACTGTTCCCACCAAAGCGTGGGGCCCCGTGTCCAGAGAGAAGAAGAAGATACTGGCCTCTGAAAAGGCGGCCAAGGGCGCCTCCCTCTCTGGGCGCGGGCAAGTGGGTGCCCGCTGGGCGCCTGGACCCCAGGCGGGAGGGGCAGGGGCGCTGCGGCCGCGGGTTCCCAGGCCCGTCCTCTCCCGGGACTGGCAGCCGCCTGCGTCTGACGTCTGGAGCCTCTGCCCTCGCAGTCTGGCTGCAGTCTGGGAGCAGCGGGGCAGTGTTTGTGGAGCCACAGCGGAGATTAAGTCATGTTTCCCAGGTGACCTCTGCGTGCCCTCCAGCGGGCACCCCGCCCTCGGGTCAACTCCCCACCTCGAAGCTTTTGTTTGGTCTAGGCCCCTCCCGCCTGCCCGAGCCCCACCACGGTCTTCCCGGCACCTCCTGACACCCTCAGCCTCGGAGCTGCTTCCTCAAATGGTCTCTGTTGTTCTAATTAAATGATCTCTGCTTGGGGACCAAGGGCCGGTCCCCAGCAGCCAGGCTGCAATGGCAGGTCGCCTAATCCCTGCTATCAAGAGGCATGTCATTTAGCATGTAGATCAACTAATTCTTTCGATACCAGGGGAGCAATTGTGCATCTTAATATTGATTTTGGGGGAGATACAATCGCCTACATTCCTGAGTCAGACTCACTTACTGAGGCTAAAAGGTTCCACTTACAATATTATGAAATCACCCCACCCCCTCAGACGCTCCATCCTAATTTAATGGCAAAATGCTGAACAAATTTGAAGGGCTTTGTGTTTTTCCACTTGCTCCGATTTCTGAATAAGCATCCACTTGAGGATAAACAGAAAACAGCCAACCTGGCTCCTTTAAGGTTGCCTAAATGCTTGTGTGAGAGAGGCGAGGAGGCACTCTGCCATTGCCCAACCTGCCATGTTCGCCACTTCCTCAGACTGCAGGACTGGGTGACATGGGGCTCTAAATTTATGGCGTTAACTCTCCAAGCTTTTACCTTTCCATGATGAATGAAGAGGGTAGGATTTCAAATTAAACTCAGGTCATTTTCTTATCCACTATGTGTTCAGGATAGAGGCAGGCAGAGAATTGCTACTTGTGCTACAGTAGTAAGGAACATCCTCACTTCTCAAAGTATGCCAAACAGACTGAGATTTGGAACAGGCCAGGCCATGGTTCCCATGTATGAAGGGAAATGAGACAAGCTGAAGAGCCGTCAAGGGCCAGACATATACTGTGTCTAACCCAGAAATTTCTGTGCCCAGAAATTTGAATCACACATCATTTTCTGGAGTAGCAATCAGGGTGACTCTGACCATTCACTGGGGACAGCTGAGCGCTGACCCTGTAGATAACTCTGTCCTCTTGGACCTTTAGAACGAGCCTGGGAAGCATGTTCTATCAATTATTCCCATCTTGTAAATGGAACCAGTGAGGCCAAGAGAAATCGTGACACAATTTATTTAGGTTCCCTAACCAAATTTGAACCTAAAGCTGTCTTAATTCCTAAACTTGTAGCCATCAAACTGCTGGTCCCAATTTGTGGAGTGATAAGAGTTGTATCCTCTATCCTACTATCTGGCCATTCATTCTGAGGTAATCTGTCATCTCCAGACCCTAAAAACAAAGATGACAGAAAAGGATGCATGGAACAGGATGGAGACAAACATAGTAAACATGCACTAACCTCGCTGGCATAGTACAAGCCTGCCTAAAAGAATTGAGTGAAATTTGGGAGAAATACTAGAAATGGTCTTTCCTCAAGCTTTTACATGAAATTTTAGAATATATGTTTGGTTTGTAAAAGTCCTGTAAATGATTAATATCTAAAAGAAAGGACTTAGTTCAAGTCTGTTCCCTATACAAACTACTACAATCATGCTACTTCCCTGTAAACTTATGTCAGCCTGTTAAGTGAATTTAAGATGGGCATTGGCCTTAGAATACAACTAGTGTCATGAAAATAGCAGGCAGTACATAGAAAAGGAGGACTCAAAACACTTTCAATAGAAATCTGGTAGACACTAGGATTAACTTCAATAATTTATTTGTGTGATTTTTCTCTGTGCTTAAGGAAATTCATAATTACTTTTTTCTGTTACTGTAAGTAGTGTGCAGTTAAGCAGACTTGATCTATAAAATCCATCTTTTAGTGCATTGTTTTGCTAACCTACCAGTCTTACACTACTGCACTATAAAGTATTGGTGAGAAATACATAAAAAACCTCATTTGGTATTTGGCACGTTACTACCTCAGGAAATGTTGATGAACCACAGTGTCAGAACTGGCTATGAGAATGGTCATGGCCAAAGGCAGGGGATACTAAGTAATGATGAGAATGTGGAGAGGGTGAGCCCATGTACACTGTGACTGGGGATGGAGGTTGAGACAGACACGTGAAAACAGTATTAAAACTCCCCAAAATTAAAGATAAAACTACAGATAGTCTAGTAATCCCACTTCTGGGAATGTATCCACAGGGAAAAAACACTAATTCAAAAAGATACATGTAACTTTATGGTTCATAACACCATTATTTATGACAGCCAAAAAATTTGCCAACAATCTATGTGTTCATGAACAGGTAGAATTCATGAAGCAGTGGTATGCACCAGTCACACAGAGTCTCTCTCTCTCTTTCTCTCTCTCTCGTGCACATATTCGCACCTATTCTCTGGACTATTAGCCAGCCATAAAAAAGAAAATCCTAATATTAGTGACTACAAATATTGGTAGAATTGGAGGACATTTTCCTAAATGAAATAAGCCAGACACAAACATCTATGAGACCTTCTTTTGTCTCAGTCCTCTTAGAAGCTCTGTCTCCAAATACAGTCACACTTCTGATTCTGGGGTAGGACTTAAGCCTGTGCCTTTGGGTGGAGGGGAATACAGTGCAGTTCATACCTCTATGTTCATCTGCATTGTTTACATCAAAAGCTGATTTGAATAAGTCATTTGTAATCATTGTCAAGACTTCTGTTTAGTTTAATACATATCTTTACAATGCAGTAATCTTGATTATTCTATTTAAAACTCTATCTTGCTCTTCCCCTCACTGAGCTTCCCAGCCCTCGGTGCCCGCGGGCTGCACGCGCGGCCCCCATAGCCAATCTACAGCCAGTGTCCAGCGGACAGGAACCCCGCCCCTCGCCACCACAGACCCTGTTCCTCCTGCTTCCTCATCCAGGTGAGCCTCTTCCCCTCACTGAGCTTCCAAGCCTTCGGTGCCCACACGGCCCCTGGACCCTATCTCCAGCCAGTGGCCAGTGGCCAAAAGGGGCGTGGCCTCTTTGGTAGTGGGTGTGGCCCCGCTGCAATGGGCATGGTCGCAGGGGGCGGCAGCTGCTTCCGATGCCGCAGTTATTTTCCTATGTTCTAGTGTACTTGACAGACGTCAAAATCCCCATTAACTGACTTTGTGGAGATCTCTCCAGTTACCTCAAATGCAAATGGCTAAATTTACAACTAGCCTACTCCAATTGCACCAAAATATCAAAAACTCACGAAAAGAGAGAATAGCTTTAGTGAGCTGGAAGGTCCCACCCCATACAACCGTGACAGCATGAAGAAACAGCTCAAATCCCCACAGCAAGGAGAGGACGAAGAAAAGAGTCCAGAAGCCTCAGCAGGGATTTCCCACAAATGCGATCTCTCTGATAAAGAATTCAGTGAAGAAATTCTGAGAATGTTCATCAAACTTAAAGAAACGGTGGAGCAGTCAGCGAAGAAATTGCGGGAAGAAATGAGAAATTATGGGAAGAAATGAGAGCAGAAATAGGAAAGCTACATTCAGAAATGTCATGAATAAAAGACACTGTAGATGAAAAAAAAAAACACAGTGGGAGCCCTCAACAGTAGAATGGCTACAGCTGATGAGAGAATTAGTGAGCTTGAAGATGAGCAACAGAAAGCCCACAGGCTACAACAGACAAATGGAAAAGATCTTAAAATAGCTCTAGGGCAAATCAGAGACCTAGGGGATGATGCCAAGAGGAATAACATAATAATCTTTGGAGTTCCAGAAGGACAGGGAGGCAACCCTAACGAGAAAGCCACAGTTAAAGAAATCATTGCTGAAAAGTTCCCAGAGCTGGATAATGCAGATGTTAAGATCCTAGGAGCCAGAAGGGTGCCTAATAAATAGACCCCAAGACATATCAGAGTCAGAATGATGGATGCCATGGATAGGGACACAATACTGCAAGCAGCAAGGTCAAAAAATGAAATCACATACAAAGGAGCACCCCTTAGATTCACAGCAGACTTATCAGAGGAAACCCTCCAAGCCAGAAGACAGTGGTGGGATATAGTGAAAAAGCTCAATGAAATGAACGCCTCTCCATGAATACTTTATCTGGCTAAACTCTCATTCAAACTCGAAGAAACCATACACAATTTCATGGATAAACAACAACTAAGGAACTTCATAGACTCAAAACCAAGCTTAAAATAAGGACTAAAGGGGCTTTTGTAAGACAAGGTAAAACCCTACAAGAACAACAAACCCCACAGAAAGATGACACAAAACCCCATGACAACAATCTTTCTCAAAGTCAATGGCCTAAATGCACCAATTAAAAGACACAGAGTAGCAAAATAGATTCGGAAACAAAACACAACATTCTGCTGCCTACAAGAAACACACCTGAAGAGTCAGAGCAAACACAGACTCAGTGTCAAAGGATGGAAAACAATCCTGCAAGCAAACAACTCCCTCAAAAAAGTTGGGGTTGCAAATGTATGATCATCTAATCTTTGATAAGGGAGCAAGAGATGTGAAGTGGAGCAAGGAAAGCCTCTTTAACAAATGGTGCTGGCACAACTGGACAACCACATGCAAAAAAATGGGCGTAGACCTTGACCTGACACCATGCACAAAGTCAGATCAAAATGGATTAAAGACCTCAACATTAGACCACAAACCATAAGGTACATTGAAGACAAGGTCGGCAAAACCCTCCACGATACTGAAGATAAAGGTATCTTCAAAGGTGACACAGAACTAAGCAATCTAGTAAAAACAGAGATCAACAAATGGGACTACATTAAAATAAAAAGCTTCTGCACCACAAAAGATACAGTGACCAGAATCCAAAGACTATCCACTGAATAGGAAAGGATATTTACACAATACCCATCAGATAAGGGGTTGATATCAATGGTATATAAAGCACTGGTTGAACTCTACAAGAAGAAAACATCCAACCCCATCAAAAAATAGGGCGAAGAACTCAACACCTTTGTTGCAAACCACAACAGCTAATTAGAGAGAGAAAGCAGAAGGGAATGCCTTGCCACAGTGGCAGGGTGGGGTGGGGGGGAGATGGGATTGGGGAGGGTGGGAGGGACACTGGGTTTACGGGTGGTGGAGAATGGGCACTGGTGAAGGGATGGGTTCCCAAACTTTGTATGAGGGAAGTGTGAGCACAGAAGTGTATAAATCTGTAACTGTACCCTCACGGTGATTCTCTAATTAAAAATAAATAAATTAAAAAAAAAAAAATAGGGCGAAGAGGGGCCGAAGTGATAGCACAGCGGGTAGGGCGTTTGCCTTGCACGCGGCCGACCCGGGTTCGATCCCTGGCATCCCATATGGTCCCCCAAGCACCGCCAGGAGTAACTCCTGAGTGCAAAGCCAGGAGTAACCCCTGAGCATCGCTGGGTGTGACCCAAAAAGCAAAAAAAAAAAAAAAAGAAAAAATGGGGCGAAGAAATGAACAGAAACTTTACCAAAGAAGAAATACGAATGGCCAAAAGGCACATGAAAAAGTGCTCTACATCACTAATCATCAGAGAGATGCAGATCAAAACAACCACAAGATACCACCTCACACCACAGAGACTAGCGCACATCCAAAAGAACAAAAGCAACCTCTGTTGGAGAGGATGTGGCGAGAAAGGGACCCTTCTACACTGCTGGTGGGAATGCCGACTGGTTCAGCCCTTCTGGAAAACAATATGGACGATTCTCAAAAAATTAGAAATTGAGCTCCCATTTGAGCCAGCAATACCACTGTTGGGAATATATCCCAGAGAGGCAAAAAAGTATAATCGAAATGGCATATGCACATGTATGTTCATCGCAGCACTGTTTACAATAGCCAGAATCTGGAAAAAACCCGAATGCCCTAGAACGGATGACTGGTTGAGGAAACTTTGGTACATCTATACAATGGAATACTATGCAGCTGTTAGAAAAAAGGAGGTCACAAATTTTTTATTTAAGTGGATCGGCATGAAAAGTTTCATGCTAAGTGAAATGAGTCAGAAAGAGAGAGACAGACATAGAAAGATTGCACTCATCTATGACATATAGAATAACAGAGTGGGAGACTAACACCCAAGAATTGTAGAAACAACTACCAGGAGGTTGACTCCATGGCTAGGAGGCTGGCCTCACATTCTGGGGAAAGGGCAACTCAGAGAAGGGATCACCAACTATAATGTAGTCGAAGGCCATGTGGGGGAAGGGAGTTGCGGGCTGAATGAGGGCTTGAGACTGAGCACAGTGGCCACTCAACACCTTTATTGCAAACCACAATAGCTAATTAGAGGGAGAGAACAGAAGGGAATGCCCTGCCACAGTGACAGGGTGGGGTGGGGGGAGATGGGATTGGGGAGGATGGGAGGGATGCTGGGTTTACTGGTGGTGGAGTATGGGCACTGGTGAAGGGATGGGTTCCCGAACTTTGTATGGGGGAAGCATAAGCACAGATGTGTATAAATCCGTAACTGTACCCTCATGGTGATTCATTAATTAAAAATAAATATATTTATTAAAAAAAGTTGGGGTTGCCATACTAATATCCGACAACATAGATTTCAGGTTGAAAAATATTAGAAGGGACAGCAAAGGTCACTTACTATTTATCAAGGGATATGTACAACAGGAAGAAATCACACTCTTAAACATGTACGCATCTAATGAGCGACCAGCTAAATACTTAAAACAAGTCCTAACAGACTTTAAGGAGGATATTGCTAGCAGAACAGTAGTAGTTGGAGACTTCAACACTGCCTTATCACCTCTGGATAGATCGACAAGAATAAAACTCACCAAGGAAATACTGACACTGAAGGAAAAAATAGAAGAGAGAGGCCTAATAGACCTATACAGGGCTTTACACCCCAAAAAGAAAGAATACACATTTTTTTACAGTGCACACGGAACATTTTCCAAAATAGACCATGTACTGGGCCACAAAACATACCTCAATAGATTCAGAAAAATAGAAATTTTATCAACTACCTTCTCAGACCACGAAGCGCTGAAGATAGAAGCTAACCACACACAGATGCATAGAATCAAAGCAAACACTTAAAAATTAAACAGCTCAGTGTTGAACAGTGAGTGGGTTAGGAAGGAAATCAAGGAAGAAATCAAGAGATACCTCGAAACAAATGAAAATGAAGACACAAGCTACCAAAACCTATGGGACGCAGCTAAAGCTGTGTTAAAGGGAAAATTTATAGCTATGCAAGCATTCCTTAGGAAGGAAGAAAGGGCCTACACAGATTCCTTGACTTCACGGCTCAAGGCCTTAGAAAAGGACCAGAAAAAGGAACCCAAACCAGACTGAAGGAAAGAAATAATAAAAATTAGAGCAGAAATTAATGACATGGAAACCCAGAAAACAATCCGAAAGATCAATGAAACCAAGAGCTGGTTCCTTGAGAAAATAAACAAGATTGATAAACCGCTAGCAAGACTCACAAAGAAAGAGAAAGAGAACCCTAATAAACCGAATCAGGAATGAAAAGGGGGACATCACAACAGAAACCTAAAAGAAATAGATGAATTCCTTGACTCCTACAATCTCCCAAGACTGAACCAAGAAGACTTGGAATTCCTGAACAGACCCATTAATACCAAGGAAATTGAAACTGTAATCAAAAGTCTCCCCAAAAACAAAAGCCCAGGTCCAGATGGATTCACTGGCAAATTTTTCCAAACATTTAAAGAAGACTTGTTGCCAATTCTCCTCAAGCTTTTCCAGGAAATTGAAAAATCAGGAACTCTCCCAAATAGTTTCTATGAAGCACATATCTCCCTAATACCAAAAGCAAACAAAGACACCACTAAGAAAGAAAATTATAGATCAATATCCCTGATGAACACTGATGCGAAGATCCTCAACAAAAATCTTAGCAAATAGGATCCAACAACTCATCAGAAAGATCATACACCATGACCAAGTGGGATTCATCCCAGGGATGCAAGGATGGTTTAACATTTGGAGATCAATCAACATAACCCATCATATCAACAAAAGTAAAGATAAAAAACATATGATTATATCAATTGATGCAGAGAAAGCATTTGACAAGATCCAACATCCGTTCATGATGAAAACCCTCACCAAAATGGGTTTTGGAGGAACTTTCCTCAAGATAGTCGAAGCCATCTACCATAAGTCTATGGCAAGCATTATCCTCAATAGAGAAAAACTAAGGGCCTTTCCTCTAAGATCAGGGACAAGACAAGGATGCCCACTCTCACCACTTCTGTTCAATATAGTCCTGGAAGTACTTGCAATAGCTGTTAGGTAAGAAAAAGATATCAAGGGCACCAGATAGGAAAGGAAGAAATCAAACTCTCACTATTTGCAGACGATATGATACTATATCTAGAGTAGCCTAAATCCTCTACTAAGAAACTCTTAGAAACAATAGACTTGTACAGTAAAGTTGCAGGCTATAAAATCAATACCCAAAAATCCATGGCCTTCCTATATGCAAACAATGAGACAGAGGAAAGGGACATGAAAAAAGCAATCCCGTTCACAATTGTGCCCCAAAAAATCAAGTACCTCGGAACCAGCTTAACTAAGGAAGTAAAAGACCTCTACAAAGAAAACTACAAGACACTACTCCATGAAATAAAAGAGAACGTGAGGAAATGGAAACATATCCCCTGCTCATGGTTAGGGAGAATCAACATTGTCAAAATGGCAATACTCCCAAAAGCATTATACAGATTCAATGCAACCCCTATAAAGATACCCATGACATTCTTCAAAGAAATGGATCAAGCAATCTTGAAATTCATATGGAACAACAACGCCCACGGATTGCTAAAACAATTCTTGGGAAAAAAGATTATGTGAGACATCACCCTCCCCAATCTAAAACTTTACTACAAAGTGGTAACAATTAAAACAGCATGGTACTGGAACAAAGGCAGAGCTGCAGACCAATGGAACAGGGTGGAATATTCCTACACACAACCCCAAATGTATGATCAGCTAATCTTTGATAAGGGAGCAAGAAATGTGAAGTGGAGCAAGGAAGGCCTCTTTAACAAATGGTGCTGGCACAACTGGACAACCACATGCAAAAGAATGGGCTTAGACCTCGACCTGACACCATGCACAAAAATCAGATCAAAATGGATTAAAGACCTCAACATCAGACCTCAAACCATAAGGTACATTGAAGACAAGGTCGGGAAAAGCCTCCACGATATTGAAGCTAACAGTTTCTTCAAAGATGACATGCAATTGACCAACCAAGAGGAAACAGAGATAAGCAAATGGGACTACATTAAACTAAGAGGCTTCTGCACCGCGAAAGATACAGTGACCAAACTACAAAGGCAATCTACAGGATGGGAAAGGATATTCACCCAATACCCATCCGATAAGGGATTGATATCAAGGGTATATAAAACAGTGGTGAACTCTACAAGAAGAAAACATCCAACCTCATCAGAAAATGGGGCGAAGAAATGAACAGAAACTTACCCAATGAAGAGATACAAATGGCCATAAGGCACATGAAAAAGTGCTCTACATCACTAATCAGCAGGGAGATGCAGATCAAAACAACTATGAGATACCACTTCACACCACAGACACTGGCACACATCCAGAAGAACAAAAGCAACCGCTGTTGGTGTGGATGTGGGGAGAAAGGGACCCTTCTACACTTCTGGTGGGAATGCCGACGTGTTCAGCCCTTCTGGAAAACAATATGGACACTTCTCAAAAAATTAGAAATTGAGCTCCCATTTGAACAGAAAAATTTTTTTGTTTGTTTTTGTTTTTTTTATTTTTTTTAATTTATTTATTTTTTTATAATTTATTTATTTTTAATTAGAGAATCACCGTGAGGGTACAGTTACAGATTTATACACTTTTGTGCTTATACTTCCCTCATACAAAGTTCGGGAACCCATCCCTTCACCAGTGCCCATTCTCCACCACCCGTAAACCCGGCGTCCCTCCCACCCTCCCCACTCCCATCTCCCCCCCAACCCACCCTGCCACTGTGGCAGGGCATTCCCTTCTGTTCTCTCTCTCTAATTAGCTGTTGTGGTTTGCAATAAAGGTGTTGAGTGGCCGCTGTGCTCAGAGACTGTGAACAGAAAATTTTTAAGGAAGAGATACGAATGGCCAAAAGGCACATGAAAAAATGCTCTGCATCATTAATCATCAGGGAGATGCAGATCAAAACAACTATGAGGTACCACCTCACACCACAGAGAATGGCACACAGCCAAAAGAACAAAAGCATCCATTTTTTTTTTTTGAGAAATCTGAAATAGTCAAACTCAAAGGCTATAATGGGTGCTTCCAGGGCTAAGGGAAGGCCACTGAGGTAATGTTGTTCAGTGAACATCGAGTTTCAATTTGATGGAAGAAATGAATTTGAAAGAGCTGCTGTATAGCATCCACATGCTATAGAGGCAAGATTATTGTGCTGTGCATTCAAAAATCTGCAGGACAATACCGTGCTATATGTTATCACCACAATGAAAAGGATTTGTAAAGAATATTGCCTGCCTTGCCCAATAGATGGCACTGCCAGAGCAGAGCCTCCAGTACACCCTTAGAGTGCTCTCAGCAATGGCAGAGAAAAACTGGGTGCCGGGGGAGCATGGACAATGGTGACTGTCACCTTTAGCTCAGCTCCGATTCCTTTAGTTTTCAAACCCTGTTTGTTTTTTCTTAACAGCTAATTAGAGAGAGAGAACAGAAGGGAATGCCCTGCCACAGTGGCAGGGTGGGTTGGGGGGGAGATGGGATTGGGGAGGGTGGGAGGGACGCTGGGTTTACGGGTGGTGGAGAATGGGCACTGGTGAAGGAATGGGTTTCCGAACTTTGTATGAGGGAAGTATAAGCACAAAAGTGTTTAAATCTGTAACTGTACCCTCACGGTGATTCTCTAATTAAAAATAAATAAATTATTTAAAATAAAAAATAAATAAATAAATAAATAAATGAATGTAAAAATTATTTAAAAAAAAAATTAACACCAACAGTAAAACTGATCTGTCTTTCCCTTTGATTTTGATAAAAATTTTTATAAAAATGGAGGAAAATCAGAGTTTATTTTGCTTCATACTCTAATAACCACCAATATACCAAACTGTAGCTCTCTATTACCTTTGTTTTAAAAGTCTACCTCCATACCTGACATAGAGGCAGGCTGGAAATGTTTTGGAAGAGAGAAACTGGGGACGTTGGTGGTGGGACATGTACACTGGTGAGAATCTGGAAAAACCTGAGTGCCCAAGAAAGGATGACTGGTTAAAGAAACTTTGGCACACCTACACAATGGAATACTGTGCAGCTGTTAGAAAAGATGAAGTCATGAAATTTGCATATAAGTGGATCAACATGGAAAGTATCATGCTAAGTGAAATGAGTCAGAAAAGAGAGGGACAGACATAGAAACATTGCTTTCATTTGTGGAATATAAAGTAACAGAATGGAGAATAACACCTATGGATAGTAGAGATAAGTACCAGGATGTTTCCTCTACAGCTTGGAAGCTGGTCTCACATACTGGAGGGAAAATACAGCTCATATAGAGAAGGGACCACAAAGTAAAGGGTATTTAGAGGACCCGTTAGGGATGGGAGATGCATGCCAAAAGTAGACAATATACCAAACATGATGGCCACTCAATACTTGCATTGCAGTGCACAAAACCCTAAAGGAGAGAAAAAGTAAAAGGAAATGTGCCTATCACAGAGGCAGAGGGTGGGAGGGTGGGGAGGAATGGAGGTGGTGGGAGGGATACTGGGAACATTGGTGGTGGAGAATGGGCACTGGTGAAGGGATGGGAACTCGATCCATTCTATGACTGAAATGTAAGCATGAAAATTTGCAAGTCTGTAACTGTACCCTATGATGATTCATTAAAAATAAATACATTTTAAAAAACAAACTAAAGAAACTTAAAAAAATAAAATAAAGCCCACTTGCCTCCAAAAAAAAAAGAGAAAGAAATGTACACTGGTGAAAGGATGGGTGTTGGAACATTATATGACTGAAAGTCAGTCACAAACAACAACTTAGTACCTCTGTAACTCACTGTCGTTCAATTAAAACAAAAAAATTTAAGTCTTAAGATGTTAGTCTCTCCAAAGGAAAATCTTCCTTCGTAGACAGCGCTGGGTCTGGAGACCCCATCATTCTAAGAGGGAAACCCTTTGTATTCCTCTCACTATTCTCTCCATAACACTCACAATTCTCTTTCCAGTAATTTCCAAGTTCAATACAGTATAGATGCAGAATGGAGGTGGGGGGGGGAATCTACCCTTTTAGGAGTAAATGAAGAAGGCAATATTCAAGATTGTCTGCATTTATCCTTTGAGAAGAGAAGCCATAGGTACCATTCATTAGGCCTTTAAAATAAAGAAACAGAAAAACATAATTAACTGGCATTGGGTATCTAAGCCATTATAATTTTTTTTTTGCAGAACAAATTATACTTACTTCAGCTGCATCAGTTATTCAAGGTGTGAATATGACATGCCTTCAGAAGACCTCAAATATTGGATTTATTTACACAAGTGCCTAGTAGTGAGGTGGTAAATTCTGTACAGGATTCATTTTTAAAATGTCAAAGACTGCTAAAAAAGAAAACAAAGCTTTATTGCCATTAAAAAATTAAGGTCACACATTTTGAATATACCTGCCAAACACTCTTATCCAAAGCAGAAGTTCAGGTAGGATAACAGAGACGAAGCACGTGACCAGGAACTGGCCTACCTCACTCCCTGGAGGAAAGACAGGTGGGGCAGATTTCTTAGTTTGACATGAGGGAGAGGAGAGCCCAGGCTTTTATGTGAGCTCCTTGGGTGACAGAAACAGGAGGACCTAACAAAAGACTCAAAGAAGGAAGGATGAATACCATTATGTTCTCTCTTTTCCACCAAATCCGTGATACCAGGGTAGTTTGGCCACTAGAAGGAGACCAAAGAGAGGGTGTGATGGTCCTTGAGGTGGTGACTCCAGCTAGAGAGACAAACCCTTGATTCATTTCAATGTCTTTAATACTTATTCAAGAGAAGTGTACATTGACGTCAAGTATGCAGCTCTTATGACTTTCAAACAACCAGAAAAAATAATGGCCATCCTGAGTGCCTATGGAGTGGCACGGTATTGTGCTGCCATTGGTATCTTTCATTAAGTATACTATGGTTGGGGCACCTGTACTGGTAATAATGTAATTTTATTTTTAATATTTCATTTATTTAGAAAATAAAAGATTAGATTATATATATAAACTGACATTTTGGGTGGTCAAGTTAGAACCTTTTGAAATTCTTCAGCAAAGCAGTTGCCTATAAGAAAACAGTCAAAATTAGAAACAATAGACTTGTACAGTAAAGTCACAGGCTATAAAATCAATACCCAAAAGTCCATGGCCTTCCTATATGCAAATAATGAGACAGAGAAAAAAAAGAGACATGAAAAAAGCAATCCTGTTCACAATCATGTCCCAGAAAATCAAGTACCTTGGAATCAGCTTACCTAAGGAAATAAAAGACCTCTACAAGAAAACTATAAAACGCTGCTCCAGGGGCTGGAGCGATAGCACAGCGGGTAGGGCGTTTGCCTTGCTCGCGGCCGACCTGGGTTCAATCCCCGGCATCCCATATGGTCCCCCAAGCACTGCCAGGAGTGACTCTTGAGTGCAGAGCCAGGAGTAACCCCAGAGCATCGCTGGGTGTGACCCAAAAAGCAAAAAAAAAAAAAAAAAAACCAAAAACGCTACTCCACAAAATAAAAGAGGATATGAGGAAAATGAAACATATCCAATGCTCATGGATAGGGAGAATCAACACTGTCAAAATGGCAATACTCCTCAAAGCATTATACAGATTCAATGCAACCCCTATAAAGATACCCATGAAATTCTTTAAACTCTACTACAAAGCAGTAACAATTAAAACATCATGGTACTGGAACAAAGGCAGAGCCACAGACCAATGGAACAGTGTGGAATATCCCTACACACAACCCCAAATGTATGATCATCTAATCTTTGATAAGGGAGCAAGAAATGTGAAGTGGAGCAAAGAAAGCCTCCTTAACAAATGGTGCTGGCATAACTGGACAGCCACATGCAAAAGAATGGGCTTAGACCTTGACCTAACACCATGCACAAAAGTCAGATAAAAATGGATTTAAGAGCTCAACATCAGACCATAATCCATAAGGCACACTGAAGACAAGGTCAGCAAAACCCTCCACGATATTGAAGCTACAAGCATCTTCAAAGATGACACGCAACTGACCAACCAAATGGAAACAGAGATAAACAAATGGGACTATATTCAAGTAAGAGGCTTCTGCACCACAAAAGATACAGTGACCAGAATACAAAGACAATCTACAGAATGGGAAAGGATATTCACCCAATACCCATCTGATAAGGAGTTGATATCAAGGGTATATAAGGCACTAGTTGAACTTTACAAGAAGAAAACATCCAACCCCATCAGAAAATGGGGACAAGAAATGAAAAGAAACTTTCTCAAGGAAGAAATACAAATGGCCAAAAGGTGCATGAAAAAATGCTCTTCATCACTAAGCATCAGGGAGATGCAGATCAAAACATCCATGAGATACCACCTCACACCACAGAGACTGGCACACATCCAAAAGAACAAAAGCAACCACTGTTGGAGAGGATGGGGGGAGAAAGGGACCCTTCTACACTGCTGGTGGGAATGCCGACTGGCTCAGCCCTTTTGGAAAACAATATGGTCGCTTCTCAAAAAATTAAAACTTGAGCTCCCATTTGACCCAGCAATACCACTTCTGGGAATATATCCCGGAGAGGCAAAAAAGTATAGTTGAAATGACATCTGCACTTGTATGTCCATTGCATCACTGTTTACAATAGCCAGAATCTCGAAAAAACCTTCTGAGTGCCAGAGAAAGGATGACTGGTTAAAGAAACTTTGGCACACCTACACAATGGAATGCTATGCAGCTGTTAGAAAAGATGAAGTCATGAACTTTGCATATAAGTGGATCAACATGGAAAGTATCATGCTATGTGAAATGAGTCAGAAAGAGAGAGACAGACATAGAAAGATTGCAGTCATCTGTGGAATATACACCCAAGAATAGTAGAAACGAGGACCAGGAGGTTTGCTCCACTGCTTGGAAGCTGGTTTCACATGATGGGGGGAAAGGCAGCTCACATAGAGAAGGGAACACCAAGTAAAGTGTGGTTGGAGGACCCACTTGGGATGGGAGATGCGTGCTGAAAGTAGATTATAGATTGAACAGGATGGCAACCCAATACCTCTATTGCAAACCACAACAGCCAAAAGGGGAGAGAGAACAAATAAAAGGGAATGCCCTGCCACAAAGGCGGGGTGGGGGAGTGGGAGGGATACTGGGACCACCGGTGGTGTAGAATGGGCACTGGTGGCTGGATGAGTACTCGAGCATTGTATGACTGAAACACAAGCAGTAAATCTGTAACTGTACCCTCATGGTGAGTCACTAGTAAAAAAAAATAATAAATTAAAAAAATTAAAAATAAAATGATTTAAAAAAATAAAACCAGCAAAAATGGTCAGAACCAACCTTTCCCGAATTCCAGAAATAAAACTGAGACTTATAGCACACTAGAAATTTTTTATTCAAGAAAAATGACCAAGTCTCAGCAAGAACAATGAGCTCTGCTGTGTCTTAACTTGTAGGCTTGAAAATCAGTAACTTGCAGTGCCCAAAGGAAAAGGGAAGGGGGTGCTATTCTTTCAAAGCTTCAATGCAGGGGATGCCAGTGAAAACAAAAGGAAAACTATTTCATCCATAGAACTGAGACAAAAAATTGCAAAAGAAAGAGGAAGGAAGGAAGGAAGGAAGGAAGGAAGGAAGGAAGGAAGGAAGGAAGGAAGGAAGGAAGGAAGGAAGGAAGGAAGGAAGGAAGGAAGGAAGGAAGGAAGGAAGGAAGGAAGGAAGGAAGGAAGGAAGGAGGAAAAGGGATGGAGGGAAGGAGGGAGGGAGGGAGAGAGGGAGGGAGAGAGGGAGGGAGGGAGGAAATGGTCAGAACGAGAGCTCTGGGCATTAACCAGACCTATAGCATGGGGGAAGTAGTTTGAGGAGGGGGTAATTTAGAACAAAGAAAGCAGCTAAACTCAGGTTAAAATATCAAATTTTGTGCCATTTTAGCTTGTTCTGCTCCCATCTCTCCTGCTTGACAATAACCTTGGAAATAAATGGCCCATCATCACAGTGAAAGGAAGAAGCCTGTCTGCCAGCAGCGCTGATGGAGTGCTTCCAATATCCTTCCCGATGGGCTGTCCTCATTCCACCTGGAAGATCCCCGTGCAAGGACGCATTTATGTGATTTAAGAGATGTTTACCTAGCATTTTTCAAAAAAGCTTTCCATTCTTTTTAACCATCACAAAAGCTTTTCTCCATCAAACATCTGTTGAAAAGAGTTATTGACAATCATTCAACTTGATGGTTACCAGAGTCAGGATCACGGTTGGGGCAAACTACAGATTAACAAAAAGCTTCAGAAGAAAATCTGGGAAATGGGATGATCTGAATAACTTAATAAGAGCTTTAAATACCTGGAACATATTCAAAAGAATTTAGGGAATAACATAGTAGTACAGCTGGTAAGGGACTTGCCTTGTGCTTAGCTAGCCCAGGTTTAAATTGATCCTGAGCACCACATATGGTTGATCAAACCTGGCCAGAGTGATCTGGGAGTAAGCTCTGGGCACTTCCAGCTGTGCTCCCCTAAAAAAGAAAGAAGAATGAGAAAGAGAGACAGAGAGAAATCTAAGCAGCCATGTGGCTGTGAAGCCCCACTTCTACTGATACTTCAAGGGCTGAGCAATCCAGAGACAAATGATGCCCGAGACTTGAGAACTTGAACTGAAGCAAGCGCAGGTAGAAGGCTGGCACTCTCATTTCCCAAGACCCACCATATCTCAAAGGCCACGGGAGCTACAGACCAGGAGTAGGCTCAGTGGTAGAGAGCTTGCCTAGCATGGTTGAGGTTCTGGGTTTGGTTCCCAGTGCAGCCACTAACACAGAGACCTTCTCTCAAGAAGCAGTTTTATAGAAAGAAAACAGGGAAGCACATTAGAAAGGGCTGGTCACATGCTGGTGGGCTCCTCAATGCCCAGTGAATTCCCTTATGGACCAGTCCCTGGAGCCCGCTCCAAGGCCTCTGCAAATCTGAATGAAGATTTCTGATTAAGTTTGCTGCTGCCCATTTCCTTCAGGACAGAGTTGGAGCTACCCGGCTCAGGTTGCTGCATTTTCACTTTGAATTCAGCTCTAAATTTCTTTGGCGTTCTATCACACAAATCTAATAAGGTGATTCACAGAACCTATACGTTCATTGCAGCACTGTTCACAATAGCCAAAATATGGAAACAACCCGAGTGCCCTAAAACAGATGACTGGTTAAAGAAACTTTGGTACATCTACACAATGGAATGCTATGCAGCTGTTAGGAGAGATGAAGTTATGAAATTTGCTTATAAATAGATAAACATGGAGAGTATCATGCTAAATGAAATGATTCAGAAAGAGAGGGACAGACATAGAGGGACTGCACTCATTTGTGGACTGTGGGGTAGCATCACATGAGGCTGACACCCAAGGACGGTAGATACAATGACCAGGTGGATTGCCCCATAGCTGGAAGACTGCTTCATGAGCGGAGGGGAGAAGGCCGATGGAATAAGAAGGGATCACTAAGAAAATGATGGCTAGAGGAACCAGTTGGGATGGGAGATGCACGCTGAAAGTAGATAATGGACCAAACATTATGACTTCTCAATGTCTGCGTTGCAAGCCATAATGCCCAAAAGTAGAGAGAGAGTATGGGGAATATTGTCTGCCTTAGAGGCAGGGGGAGGGTGGGAAAGGAGGGGTATACCCAGGATATTGGTGGTGGGGAATATGCACAGTGGAGGGATGGGTGTTTGATCATTGTGAGGTTGTAACCCAAACATGAAAGTTTGTAACTATCTCACAGTGATTCAATAAAATTTAAAAAATAAAAAAAAGGTAATTCACAGATCCAAAGTCATGCAGAAAATAACTAAAAAAGGCCAATGTCATGCCTCTGAAGGGTCTTGAAGCTTTGAATATGTAGGAAATGGAATCTGGGACATTCTATCTGTGGGTTGCCTGGCTGAGAGGCAAAGGGGTGCCCACACATGCAAACAGCCTCCTGGCAAAAACTGCGGAGCCCGGTTCTTAAGGGAATTCCTTACTTTACAAGCAGGTAATTGAGGAAATCTTTGCCGATTAGCTTAGACTTAAACTAACTGAGCAGAGATTTCACTGATCACACAGATAAAGAATTCAGACGTTAGAGATTTTGTTCAGAAACGTCATTAAACAAAATCAGTAACAAAAACCAGTGACAGCAATAAACTGTGGGAAGTGAAAAGAATCTGATTTCCAGGGCTGCCACATGACATTATTTTAAATGTCCGTTTTTAACAGCAACAAAACAGTATGCAAGGGAAGAGGAAAATATGCCTTCCACAGAGAGAAAAAGGCAATCAACAAAAACCACCCTAAAGAAGCCCAGATGTTGGACTTATTAAAAAATATTTCAAACCAGCTATTTTAAACAGGCTGAGAGAACTAAAAGAATGTCTATAGAACTTACAGGAGGAATAAGAACATTGTCTCACCAATGAACACTGATAAAATGAAATTATGGATATTGAGATGATTCAGTCTACAGAGCAGAAAGAAAAGTGAATATGGTCTATTGGGAAGCATTAAGTGACACAATGTGTGAAAAGGGAATCTCAGAAGAAGAAAAGAGGGGAGAGGAAGAAAATGATTTACACATATATATAATATATCACCCAGCCATAAACATGTTATAGCAAAACAAGCATTACATAGATTTGAAAATTTACATGGCTTAAGATAAAATAAGATATAAGAATAAGACTAACCCAAACAAATATTCTCACTGCAGGTAAAGGAAGCATAGGTTACAAAAGGCCATGTTCTGAATACATATGAGGCAGTCCTATTGGAGAAATCTGACAACTAGTCAAAATGAGGCCAGATCTTCTACTTAGTTTTGAGTATTATAAAACCAACCAGCATTTTAAAATAAGAATCTCAGTAATGAAAAGGGAATAACCGAATCTTTTAAATTTAGGGCTGTGAGGAAATTTCAATATCTATGTAAGAATAAAACTAAAACCACTAAAAAAACAGAAAAAGGATTTTAAAATTTCAATTTTGATGAAAAACTAATATATATATATCAGAAAATGAATTAAGATAAGCTAAAAATTCCACACCCAGATACATCTAGCAAACATTTGAGCCAATCACAGGTGCTTAAAATTACAGAAAATTGAAAATTGCTGATCTAGACCAACAATTACCAAATGCTACTATATGAGTTTTTATGGGAAATAATTTCTTTATACTATGAAATAAGGAATATTTTCAAGATATCATAAAGTTGTTGATAGAATCACTGTCACTATCGCTGTCATCCCATTGTTCATCGATTTGCTCAAGTGGATGCCAGTAATGTCTCCATTCGTCTCTGCCACATGCTTGTGTAGCCCGATGGCATATTAGGTGCTCTTTCAGGATCAGGGGAATGAGGACCGTCGTTGTTACTGTGTTTGGCATATCGAGTATGCCACAGGTAGCTTGCCAGGCTCTGCAGTGTGGGCAGGATACTTGCTGGGCTCTCCGAGAGGGATGGAGGCTTTTGGGGCGGCCTCTAATAGCTTTTGCAGGTGTTCCCAGTATACCGAATGTAAGCTTTTGGTCGACTGGCATGTTGTAACGATCTGCACACTGACAAACACGCACCTGCCTGTGTCTCTGTACAGCACCTGGGACACCTGTGGCCTCAGGTTGATCTCCTTGAGGTTGATGGAGGGCGCCCGGATGTTGTTGAATGGCTGGCAGAGCAGGACCCTATTTCAGAGGGTCTGTGCCAGGTCAAACACCTGCGCCGAGTCCCAGGTCACCCAGTGGTTGGCTGACAGCACCCCACAGTGGATGAGCTACTGCATGCACTGCTGCCACGGCTCTATGTGACTCTATGCGGCTAGTAGGGCTCAGGGCAATTTTGGGCATGTGGAAGACCTAACCCGCATCAGCCCTGTGAGAGACAAGAGCCCTGCCTGCAATTCTGCAATTCTATATGCTTGGCCCTGCAACGCATATTTCACCCTGAGTAAATGAAGGTCTTAGGTCTCCCACATGCCCAAAATTGCCCTGAGCCCTACCAGGAGTGATCCCTGAGTGCAGAGCCAGGAGTAAGCCCTGTGCAATGCTGGGTGGGCTCAAAAATTAAAACAAAACAAAAATAATGATACATGAAAAAATATTCTTCAAGACTTGGTTTTGATTTAAAAAATAAGAAAAATAAGAGTTAGTGCCTGTGTGAAAATTAAAATATTTGCATCTTGCGGGGGGTTAGATTGATTTAACAAGGTTTTTGGTTTTTATTTTCAGTTTTCCAAAGAACTTCTGGCTAGTTAGCTAAATTGATACACTAATCTTTTATTTTAAGACCTTTTTAATTAAAATTTTACAGTTTTTTCAGTTATACTTGATATTGCAATCCCATTAAATCGTATCAAACATACAATTCTCCATGTGTATTTAGGATGTACAATCTGGTGGGTGTGGACATAGGCACATAGCTATGAAACTATCAACACTATCAGGTAATAAGCAAACCTATCACTTAGAAGAGCGCTTCCTGACTTTCACCTGTTTGTCATTGAGGTAATGACAGTTCACCTGGGATCTACTTCTAAACAGTTTTTGCCTGTCCAATGCAGTATTGTCCATATTGACAGCTAATATTGCCACAACTCATTTCTGTGCAAAACAAAAGAGATAAATGTGGATAATTAGATAATTTTAACTGCAGAAGAAAACAGCCTTTCCAGAAAACTTAAAAAAAATCTTTAGGTGTCCGCCAAGCTGGCATCCCATGCAAGCTTGCCTACCTTTCCTACCAGGCTGCCTCTTAACCCAGTAAGAGAGACTTTCCAAGCCCTGGTACTTAGCTGAGGGCCATACTATAGTAGCACTTCCTCTGCCCAATGCTGCCCAAGAAAACCCACACTGGGACCTTCTGCCTACACCATAGTGCGTGTTCTACTGTTTTCAGGGAGTGGCCAATTGGGATTATGAGACAATGCAGAGTGTGTTGGGAGGCCCCAGGGCTAGACTTCCAACCATGTTTAAAGACTAGAGAGCTCATGACTTTATACTTTCTAACAGCTGCACAGCATTCCATTGTGTAGATGTACCAAAATTTCCTTAACCAGTCACCTGTTCTCGGGCACTCGGGGTTTTTTTTTCAGATTCTGGCTATTGTAAGCAGTACTGCAATGAACCTGTTGGTGGAGCAATATGGAAAGTACTGTGTTAAGTGAACCAAGTTAGAAAGAGAGGGACAGACATAAAAGGATTGCACTCATTTGTGGAATGTAAAGTAACAGAATGGGAGACTAACACTCAAGAACAGCAGAGATAAGTACCAGGAGGATTACTCCACAGCTTAGAAGCTAGCCTCGAATGCTGGGAGAAAAGGCAGCTCAGATAGAGAAGGGACCACCAAGTAAAGGGTGGTAGGAGGGCCCGCTTGGGATGGGAGAAGTGGGCTGAAAGTAGACTATTGACCGAACGTGATGGCCACTCAATACTTCTACTGCAAACCACAACACCCAAAAGGAGAGAGAGAGCAAAAGGGAATGCCCTGACTCAGAGGCGGGGCGGGGTGTGGGGTAAGGTAACTGGGTGGGGGTGGTGGGAGGGATACAGGGACCATTGGTGGTGGAAAATGGTCATGAGTGCAGGGACAGGTACTCGATCATTGTATGACTGAAATGCAAGCACAAAAGTTTGTAAGTCTGTAATGGTACCCCCATAGTGATTCACTAATAAAAAAAAATTTTAAAAAATTAAAGATTAGAGAACTCTTCCAGAACCTGGAGAGGCACCTGTGCAACTGATGGAGAAGGCTGGGGGTGGGTGTCTCATGAGGGGGCGGTTGGGAAACCTGAGGAACAGCTTAAGCTACCTCATCAGATTCCAGATTAATATTTTTGGTTTAGAAATTGTACTTACTAGAATAATAGACCTGGTCTGTGTTTACACACACCTTTAAAGTGCCATCTTTAAAAAGGAAAAAGCATCACCAGTTAAGAGAGTGAGTGTACGGGAATTTACTTGACTCATTAATTAATGGAATAAACTTTAACTTTAATGAACAATAGAACATTAAAACTGTAAAGGCCACTTCAGTGAAGAATTTTAAAAAAAAATCAGATATCTACTGAACCTGTACTATTCATAGTTATGTGCACAGAAATCATTTGTATTATTATCAAGTTCATTGCAAGTTAACTGCAAGTGACCTAATCAATAGAAAGAATTGAAGTACGGACTTTAGGGGATAGTAGCAAAGCCCAACAAGCCACCGAAAGGACATGCAATTGTCTCTTTAACCCATTTTCAAGTTCTGAACTATTTTCCTAATAGCACCTTTTAAAACTCTGTGTGTGTGTGTGTGTGTGTGTATGTGTGTGTGTGTGTGTGTGTAGGGGGGATCATTAATTTCCAAACAAGTCATTAACCCTGTTGAGTGGATCATACAGGAGAGAACTCACCCAAGGTCTTGAAGTATTTAGCTCTACCCATCCCTGCCTTGAGTTAAGTCTTCAGCTTAAGCGTGTGTCCCAGGAAGGTCACTCGGGTTTACTCGCGCTATCGAGGGTAACACATTCAACAAATTCTTAAGCTCTTGTCATCTCCCCAGCAGCCTTTTGTGGTCCTTTTAACAGTCTGCCTGGACGAGCAGGAAGAGCTGGGCCGCTCTGGGCAGTGTTCAACAGCACAGCTCTTTGTCTCGCCTTGTCAGCTAGTCCTGTCACTACATTGTTCCTCAGGCGGCCTGCCTTTGATGGGATATCTACCCCTCATGTCTCAACACTCTGGGCAGCAGTACGAGAAACAGCAGGCCTGCACAGTTCTCCTGCTACAGAATAATCCTAGTGAACTTGGGTGTGCCCAGCTCAGCTCTCCATGCTTGCTGGGAACCCCAGGAGGGAGCCCTGAGATGCAAAGGCACACACACTTCTCAGAGTTGTCTGGCTGGGTGGATGAGCCATCCATGCAGGAAGACCCATCTCAACACCCAACACCATTATTCATTTACTGAGGTGTTGTTTATAGTCTGTAGATCTACCCATTGTCAGTCTATAGCCCAGTGTAGAACTTGGTGGATATATAGTGATGCAAATAGCACCTTAATCTGGTTTTAGCACATCTCTCCTGCCCCAAAGTGCCTTTATAACCCCAGTTGATCTTCATTCTCATCTCAACTTCACATAACCAATAACCTGCTGTTTCTACAGATTTCTCTCTTTTTAAAAAATGGTTTTTCTAAAATTTTCAAAATAAGATCATTTCATTTATAGTTCTGATTTCCTTTATGTGCCATAATGGTTTTCACTTCATTTATATTGTAGCATCTATCAATATAAATGCATCTCTTTCCTCCCAGTTCCCTCTCTTTGTTATTGGGATGACTGAGTCACACACGCAAACTCACATGCTCACACATTCAGCAGCAATGCTCACACATGCTTGCTTTGTGGTATAGATCACACACTTTGTCGTGAACTAAGATTCACAAACAGAGAGCCACCGGGTTTGCACTTGACAAGTGGTTGTGAGGCAGGTAGGGATTGAACTTCAGGCTTATGTCCAAGATGAGAGAGGTGTTCCACTTGAGCCACATTCCCAATGGTTGTACCACTTTTGTGCTTTATGATGACTGAGCTCACTTCCACTTAGTGGCATACCACATTTGTTCCTGATAGTATTTGGACTTTTTCCAATCTGGCCTACTATGAGTAACAGTACAATAAAACACCACATATAAATCTTTATGTGGACCTGTTTTTATTTTTCTTGGGTATATAGCTAAAAGTGGATTGGTTGGGTTATATGACAATTATCTGATTAAACTTTGAAGAAATTGCAAAACTTATTTCCAAATTGAATCTTCTATGTTTTCAGTTGCAGTGACCACAGATTCCAGTTTTTTCACATCCTTCATCAACAGTTTTCATTGTTTTCTATTCAGATTGCTGCCCTCCTGTTGGTAGGCATAGCATCTCATTTTGGTTTTGACTGGCATTTCCCTAAAGGTTATTGATTCCAAACATATTGTGTATTTTGATTTGTCATTTACATATCTTTTGGGATAAAATATCTTCAAATTGGGGCTATTATTAATGTCTATTTCCTATTGATGAGTTGTAAGATTTTTATATAGTCTGTACACAAATTTCAAATCAGATTATGGTATGCAAATGTTTTATCCCAGTCTATGGTTTATGTTAAGGACCATTTATCTAACCTACTGAAAACTAACTTTTTTCAAATACTTATGTAACAATGAGCATTATCTATTGTAAGGATAGTTGTCCGTATGAGAAAACTGAGACTCAGGTTAAGATCCTTGGTAGTGCCGGATGTGAATCAGAGCCCTCTGAGTCAGGCCCTGCCAGGTTAGAGACCACAGGTAAAGCAGTGCCCTTGTGTCAGTAAGAAGCTGAGCCCCAGATCCATGAGGCAGACTGAGAGCCCACAGTTAAAGCACTGTCAACTGTGAGCACTACCTGGCTGGGCAGGAATGCCGAATTCTTACTTTGAAAATAATCTAACTTTTTCTTTTGTCCTAATTTGTGTTGTTATTTGGTATTATCATTGAAGTCACATGGCTACAGTAGTCTTTATATCTACACATACATGGGGGGTACACAATTCTTGACCCTTCACCGCCACCAGAGTGCCCAGAACCTCCTCGTTGTCCTAGAGTCACTTCTTCCCCTCCACTAAGTAAGCTCAGCTCTGTTTTTTTTGTTTTGTTTTGTTTTGTTTTTGTTTGCTTTTTGTTTGCATAACCCCAGCGATGCTCAGGGGTTACTCCTGGTTTATGCACTCAGGAATTATTCCTGGTGGTGCTTGGGGGGCCATATGGGATATTGGGAATCAAACCTGGCATTTGCAAGGCAAATGCCCTACCCACCATATATCGCTCCAGCCCCTCAGCTCAGCTTTTAAAGCCAAGGAATGTTGTCAGCACTGTGGAACTCCTTGAACATCAGCTGGTGATGCATGCTTTCTCCTCTAGAGGAACAGCTTCATTTTCACAGCACTTTTGGAGCCAGGAGTAGCCCTTGAAGTGTGGACGTGACCAGGGCCCCACCCTGGAGTGGCTTCACCACTGCCACACTCCTGAGCTCAGAGAGTTGACCACTGCTCCCCCCAGCTTGGACCACACTGCACAGTCTGCTGCTTCTGATACTATCAATCTCTTGTGGCGTTTTGCTTTTCAGGGGATTTCATGGGTATGTGTGTGGACTGAAAGCCCAGCCAGGGCCTCTGAGGTGTCTATCATGTCCTTGGCCCCTGAGAGTTGTCTGGTGGGCAGGGGGCCTTCACACCATGGCTTCAACATTGTCTTCTCAAATATGTCTTCTCAAAAAATTTCATGGGAAGATCCCGTGAAATACGGCCATTTAAGTTAAGTCTGGCACTCAAGAAAGGCCCAGAAAGGGCCGGCTTTGTCATTATTCAGCTTCTCAGGTACAATTTCTGAAATCAGATGGGGATGTCCCTCCCCACCATGTCATTTAACAATCCCAGACTAGATATACAGGATGCCCGGGCCTTACCCTGATCAGAGAAGGAATGGATGGACTCTCTGAAGATAAGGCATCCCTAATTCCTTCCTTTCACTGCAGTCAACACCTGCTCTTGTTCTGCTTTCAGCTCAGAGACAAAGGATGGGTGTCCTGGCATCTGGCCAGATGTGGCAGGAAGTTATGAATGAAGACTGAATGAGAGACAGTTCACTCTCCACAGTAATAGGCCTCAAGTTAATCCTGAAAGCTGGGCAGTAACCCCAGGGAACTTGGCACCAATGGGCCACCACTTAACACTTAGGTATCTGTCTTTCCTGGAGTGGTAGGGGAACAATAGCCTGATCTAGTAAAGGCCTGGGGAGGTATTATTAGTCACCAACTATCTGAGACCAACCTTTGGGAACAGACACTCAGAGCCAGAATCTGGTATGGCGCCTGTGGTGGGTATTACAATCCCAGGAGGAATCTTTGAAGAATGTCACAGCAATTTTCCAACAACTGGTTCATGTCTCTCCTGGCCTCCAAAGTGTACCTGTGTTGAAGTGTCAGTGCCCCAGGGACTGATTTATGAACTGCCTTATTAGGATCCTGTAACACACCCAAGGGACAATAAAGGGAACAGCATGGCTTCTGAGACACAGACCCACACGTATCTATGGCATGTTCTGTGCCTGGCTAAGAGAGGCCACGGGCCCTGCTGTGCTGGGCTTGAGAGATGCCTTCATCCCTGCACCCAACTCTCCTGGCTCTCTCAGGAGACACTGCCCCAGGAGAATCCACCCAGACCACCCACCCCTTCCCCAGGCTTCTTTTTCCTTCTCTGGCCTTTGTTCCATGCCAGAGGTCGGCTCCACATAGTCCCAGCTATACAGAAATGCAATGTGGACCCTGACTCCAGAGAGATAGGCCCTGTGCTGGGGACCCCGGCCTTGCACCACGATTCTCCATCTGGCTTTTCATCTGCACTCATCATCTTAATCCTTGATTGAGCCATAAATCAATGTGCTTTCCTGGGCCCTGAGAGCTGCTACTGCATGTTCAAAGAAGCTGAGGCAGTGCCTTGGAACCTCAGGCTTATGCCCTCCCCCACAGCCAGAAGCATGGGTGACAGCCTGGAATTGAAATGGCATCTGAAGTGAGGATGGGCAAGCCCCAAGCCTCTGGGTGCTGAGGGAGTTTCCCAGGGAATAATGACCACTGAGTCGGAGCCTCGGGGTAGGGAAGCCTCTTGCATGTAACGTCAGAGCCCTGTGAGAAAAAAGGAGTAGCCAGGGGCAAAGGTGGCGTTTTCCTTAACTACTGCCTAGAGTTCATGCTCAAAATTATTCCCAACAAAGCTTGAACTTCAGCCCAGTTTACTCAGTAATGCTGAGTAAGAGCATCTTTCTGCCTTGATTTCTTCATCCCTAAAGGGGGAGAATTTATGGGAAAACTTAATCATTGGGATTTTGCTGGTGAAATATTTTTAAAGAAAGAAATGCAGGTACCCTGAGCATAGTAAGAGCTTAATGAGAGTGATAATAATTAAATTCACTCTGTTATGACTAAAAGAGACTTGGGTTACCATTAGAACCTAAGAAATATTGACAAATGGATCTTTCCAATGGCTCTTTCTCATGGTTACGAGAGAATGCCTGTATGAAGATATCCTTATCATCCATATGTGAAAGATTTCACAACTCTGATCCAATCCTATGCCATGTTGGAAGTCCAAAATGTGAGCTTCCATTTTGTTGACACTGAAAAATGTGATGCAAAAAAAAAAAAAAAGTGAGTTTTAAAAGAGGATTTTTAGAGCAATAGCTGGTTCAGATTTGAGGCAGAAACCTGTGTGATCACATGCTATTTCTTATCAGATCAGAGAGGACAAGCTCTCAGACTACTGGGCTCAGGATAGAGGACTCAGGAGCTGTGTTGAACAGATGTCCATTGGCCAGTGGTGAACAAGCTGATCCTTAATTAACTTAGTGACTCTTTCCATCAGGAATTGAAAAACATTAAATGTATATACATTAAACATAAAAACATTAAGCAAGTCAGTACATTTTAAAAAATTGGCATGGAATGGAAGGAATGGACATTTATTTCACCTTTCCAAATTGAATTGTACATCAGAGGAAACAAATATAGTGAACTAAGAAAGATTTCTCTTTCTAGAGTTTCCATTTAATAAATGCCAAAGGCATACTAGAATATCACTATTTCATAACACTGATGATTTTATTTATCTCAGTAATTATACTGCCATAAAAGGAGATACAATCCAACATTTTTGTGCCTCCTGATGAAATTACATACCAGCATCCATGAAATGGTCTTGCCAAAAACATCTACTTTAATCTGATCTAACTCTAGATATAAAGACTAATTTGCAGACAACTAGGAGATAGAAAAACATGCTTGATCACACATTGAAGATACAATAAGCAAACTCTAGACTGTGAGAAACTCTATAGGCAAATGATTGGTTTCTTCCAGAAATAAAGTAAAAGGTGAGAAAGAGAGATTAGAAGATACTGCAAATTAATAAGCAAAGGATGCTGAAACCACTAGCAAGGGTGACAGAAACTCACTATCATTGCTGGTAGGGATGTAAGAATGAAGATCCTTGGCAG